>NC_059333.1:115335000-115935000 GCF_018350155.1 Leopardus geoffroyi | reverse complement strand
AAAAATTAAAAATTTGAACAAATAAGATATCATTTTGCAAGCTGCTTTTCTTGCACTCAGTAACGGGTCATGAACATTATTTCATGTTAATACATGTACATGTGTATTTTTAAAACTAATATTTAATATTCCATTGTATGTGAAGACCGTATAGATTTTTTAAATTTTTTACAATGTTTTTATTTTCTTTTGTGAGAGAGAGAGAGAGAGAGAGAGAGAGAGGGCTAACAGGGGAGGGGCAGAGAGAGAGGGAGAGAATCCCAAGCGGGCTCCACACTATCAACACAGAGCCTGATGTGGGGCCTGAACTCATGAACTGTGAGATCATGACCTGAGCCGAAATTGAGTAGGATGTTTAACCGACTGAGCCACCCAGGCACCCCAAGACCATAGTATATTTAGCCAGTAAGTGATTGTTAAACATTCAGATATTTACATCCTTAGGGTAAATATTCAGAGGTGGAACTGTATAGCAAAATACTATGTGGAAGTTAAATGTTGATATTAATTTATTGAACAGCATTTATAGAACTAATTTATGGAAATTACAATGTGCCAAGCACTATTATAGGCCTTGTGAACATGGCAGTAAACAAAACAGAAGAGAATGGCAGCACTCATGGAGCTTACATTCTGGTGGAAATATAGTTGAGAATATTCTATAGAAAGTTATATTAATTTATATTGCCAGTAACACAACCATATCAAAGTGTCCATAGCCTCACATTCTCACCAGCACTGGATATTTCTAAACTTTTATAATTTTGGTTGATAATTTCTTTGCATATTTTAATTGTTTCAATAATTTGCATTATTGGATTGAGAAGTAGAAGTATTTCTACTTCCACATTGCACTTTAATGTTATTTGCTCATTTTTGTTGTTGGAGTATTTGTTCTTTTCTTATCTAATTCTTAAAAGGTATTTAAATGTAAAGGATTTTATGTTTTAGTAGAAAATAATTGGAATGCCCAGCAAAGAAATTCCCTTTCTAATTGGGAGAATTCCGTTCTGCTTTGCACTCTGGAAGTTAAATGGGAAATAACATTTTCTCTCTCCATCGTCTGGCAAGTAGAACAGAGGCACATGATCTAAGGATGGCCAATCAGACACTTTTGCTGGGAATGTTGAATCTAGAGGAAATGATGAAAGACAGAGTCTGTAAGAGATAATTTGAGATGACATTGGTAGAGTAAAAGGTCTCAAAGTTTCACAATGACCACCTGCTGATAAGATGCTGCTCCTGTATAGGACCTTGGCTATACCTGTCCTACCTTGCTGCTTACTGATTCAAACCTACCTCTCAAGCCTTCCTATTGGTTCTTTGAGCAGCTCCCCAAATTACTTTTCTGCTTATGCTACTCAGTCATTTTCTGTTGTTTGTAACTAAGAACATTAAAGTATTGATGTCTTACAAATATATATCTCTAACCACGTTTCTCTAATTCTTCATAGTGTATTTATAAGATACTATGTTTTAATTTTTATTTAATTGAATATATGACTATATATTCTATGTAATCTACCATTGATATGTGCTTAGAGGGCTTTGTAATGCCAAAGTTGTTAAAAAACTTATCTAATATTTCTTCTAGTACTTATATTACTTCTTTAATACATTTGGAATTCATGTTGATCTAAGGTATGACTTAGAGCTCTATTTGTTTTATTTATTTTGGTTCTCAACTAGATATCCAATTGCTTTTCACTTCTTTTTTATTTTTTAATAACCAAAACTTTGCTCAATGATTCAGAAAGCTACTTTTGTCAGATACTAATTTTCCTATCAATTTATGGAGACTGTTCTGTTTCATTGATTAGTCTATTCTTGGAGTCTTACCACACTGTCAATCAATGTAGCTTAAATTACAATTCAATATTTGATAAGGTTAGTGCCTTCATTATATTTTTCAGAATTTTACTGGGTATTTTTATCCACTTATTTTTCTAAATATATTTCACAAATTTTTCAAGAAAAAAAAAAACTTTGCAATTTTGATTGCTCTTGCATAAAATACACAGCTTAATTTGAAGAAAATTTACAAATATCCCAAGGCCACGGAATACTTTCCTAGTGTCTTCTTTTTATATTCCTCAGTAGAATTTTCTTTTCATGTATGTTCTGCACATTTCTTGGTAAGTATATGTGCTTTGGTTAAATCTTATTTAATTGTATTTTAAAACTGATTATTGCTAGCTTTCAATGGACTTATTAAGGAAGTTTAATATATTTATTTTGTATCAGTTTATTTAATGAACTCATTTTAATTCTAGTAGTTTGGTCTTCTTGGTATGTAATTATATATATATAAATAATTATAATTCAATATTTTTCAACTCATGTCTTGTTCTGTAATTATATAGCTCGTTATCATTTTGAAAATTACAGTAACAAGAAAAGTATCTCATATCTAATTCTATCTACCTTAATAGGTCAGGTCCAAAGTTTTTTGTTCATTTGTTTGCTTATTTTTCTTTTGTTTCATTTATCATTAAATTTTATGCTTTTGGGGGGGTGTAATTTAAGCATGATACTGTTTCATATTATTAATAATTCTAATTAAGAAATTTGTAGGAGGTCATTTGTGGTTGTGGGAGTTCAGGAGTTTTTGTCTCTGCCTTTTTCTGTGTATTTGTTGAAACTTTTAGAGCAAGATCCTACCCAGCCTAAATAGAGAAAAGAGGATTTTGTGACTGTTGGGAAGTACACTTCAACTTTAGATTGCTCTCCTGCATTGCATTTTGGCAATGCATTTGAAAGAATATAAGATTTATGGTCTAAGGTTTTCTATGGTGATTCTCAACTTGTCTGTTACACTGCTATAAAAAATGGCTTCAGACAGGTCATTTTCACATCTTCTACATTATTTCCCAGTTGTAGCAAATGTGGTGGGATCTTGGAATATCTCCTTCCTGAAAAACTATACCCAACTTACACATAATATTGACCATCATCTTTCACAAAGTTTGTACAATACAGACAAAATTGGAATTTTTACTCAAATTGAAAATGTCTTGAAAATCTAAGCCACAGTATAAGTAAGTTTAGCAAAAGTGGTAAAGCAACACTGATAACTGCTGATTTCTGAATAATAACTTGCTGAACATTTTACAATTACAGATAGAGATTACATCTTGGAATATGTAGGCTGCCAGAAGAATCCCTAAAAAAGCTTTAATTTGCCACTCACTTTTGGGGATAGGAAGAGGTATATAGTTTATAGAAAAAAAAAAAATATATATATATATACACACGTATAGTGTGTGTGTGTTTGTGTGTGTGTATGTGTATTTGCGTGCATGTAAAGTGGGCACAGATGGTCCTTCTAATAAGTAAACCCGTTTAAACACTTAGTTCATCTGTAAAAATTACCCAAATTCAATCTTTTCTGCTATAAAATGTAACTGACTACAAGTACAAAAAGATAGCTCTCCAGAGATTATAACTAGAAGCCTAACAGACAGTAGGGTAGTTCAATTGCTGGTTCCTGTCGACTCTCTCCGTTCTTCCAAAGTGGTTCAGCCACTCCAGGAGCAGCTCTGAAGGGAAGATAGTGACCCAAATGACCAATGATTGTTGTGCATCATTTTCTACAGAGGTAATTAAATTTGAGGGCTCTGCAGGAGGAGCCAAGATGGCGGAACAGCATGGAAGTTTTTTGTGTCTCGGGTCCATAAATTTGAGGGCTCTGCAGATAGTGTGGAAGGCACAGATACACATCTGTGACTTTACTCGAGTTTGCCTTTTTTTTTCCATCTCTATGTTTAAGACACACAACACATTTAAGAAATTTGATATATAGCACTCTAAACAAAGTCAGTGTCTGGCAAAAAGCATTATTGACTTGTTTGTTTGCCTTCCCCGGGCAAGGGGATCAAAAAAATAACAGTATCTTCCAGGAAACAATGAGACATGGTCAGATTCAAGGAAGAATCCAGTCCTACTAGATAAAGAATGCTATTGATCTGCAGTGAAAAATGAGTTTCCATTTTTTCCTATGAAAAATAAGAGCATTTATTGATATTTGATGGAATTTTATCTACTTATTTATCATAACAAAGTGCTGACACCTTAAGAAAAGAAGTTGTCAGTTCCCAAAGTCATCTTTATATTTGATATAAATATCTGAAAAAAACAACAACATGCTTTGATGTTTAATAGGAAATAGTAGCAACCAGCTGAATTGTTGCTACTACTCCTTTTTTCATTGCTGATGATATTTCATTCCCCCAATTCCACCTTTTTTAATCATTTGGACAGATTCTAGAAGTCAGTAAATGAAGTTCTAAGGCAATATCTTTGACTCCATTTTTTTTTTTAAAGTTTCACTTCATTTTCATATCTGTTTTGGTCACCATTTTAGTTTTCTAACAGTCAGTTTCCAGGAGCTGAACTGTGGTCAGGAAAACAAGTATCAGATGAGCTCTCTGTTCTCTTGGACAAGAGGAGAAATATCTAGGTATTTCATGGTAAACAATTGCAACTAAGAGTAATGAGGTAATTAGAACCCATATTATCATAAGCTAAAGATTTTTTTAGAGATAATGGGCATTGTACAAGGATGTAATCTGCTTCTTTTATTGAAAATCAATTCTGCCTCTGTACTTCTAAAGATTGTGTGGTAGGAGCTCTGGCAAATTGAGAATTGTTTTCAATGAGGAAACCTGGTGAGGAAATTGTTCTGCTGTGAATGGTAACAAATTGAAACTACAAATTAACATGAATCCACAGGAAATATTGAATATCACTTTAACTTCGTCAGTTAGCTAGAGGTACTCCAAATTGCACTGGATTTGTAACAGTAGAAACAGGACTATAACCACTGCCACACTTCTTATTGTAGTTTTAGTACCAGAAATAATAAAAAAAAAAGACCCAGAGAATTTGGCTTTTGTAATATTCCTTCATAAAATGAGTTACCTCAGTCTTTATCTAAGTCTATTTTTAAAAAGGTATTTTCATCTATTTAATAAAACTTCCCCCTTTAAAAAAAATGGTTTCTCAAGGAACATCAAGAATGTTACACAGTGTTGTTATAAATATTAACCTTTTATCTATTTTTTTCAGGTTCTGCATTCTACTCATCACACACACAGCTAATATTTCACTACCTGAATGGCTGTCCATTTTGCAATGATAGATTAATATTAAAGTTTGTGACACACCTTGCATTTTTCCTAATATATCTACAATTATGAACAAAAATACTCTGGCAGAAAATCTTAATGGGTTTGATAGCCATGTGTGCTATCTCATAACATAAATTTTCTCTGAAATTAAGGCTTTTTGCTTTGCTTTCCAACCTAAAAGCAAATGAGCACCAACATATTTAATATAAAAGCTTCATTCATAGCTATATTTCTTACAGAACAGCAAGTCTCAAGAATATATATCAAGTAATTTCTTTCTCCAAAGTTGTACTTGCTATATTTCCATACTTCTAAATGTATATTTATATTGCTCTCCTACCTGGTAAGCACTCTTCTTTTTTTTTTTTTAAGTTTTTATTTTAATTCCAGTTAGTTGACATACAATGTTTTATTAGTTTCAGGTGTAACAATATAGTGATTCAACAATTCCATACTTCACCCAGTGCTCATCACAAGTACACTTCTTTTTTTTTAAGGGGTGTTTTTAAAATGTTTAATTTATTTTTGAGAGACAGAGTGTGAGCTTGGGAGGGGCAGAGAGAGAGACACACGCAGAATCCAAAGAAGGCTCCAGGCTCTGAGCTGTCAGCACAGAGCCTGATGCAGGGCTTGAACTCACAAACCAGGAGATAATGACCTGAGCCGAAGTCAGATGCTTAGCCTAGTGAGCCACACAGGAGCCCACAAGTGCACTTCTTAAACGTTGTCACCTACTTAATCCATTCCCCTACCTTCCTCCCCCACTCTTCTTTTCTTGATAATTGTTTTCTTTAAAAATTTTTTTTTTACTTTTATTTATTTTTGAGAGAGTGAGACACAAAGTGCGAGCAGAGGAGGATCAGAGAAAGAGAGACAGAATCTGAAGCAGGCTCCAGGGTCTGAGATGTCAGTACAGAGCCCAACACAGGGCTCAAACTCATGAACCATGAGATCATGACCTGAGCCAAAGTCGGAGGCTCAACCAACTGAGCCACCCAGGTGCCCCTTGGTAATTGTTTTCTGATCATTCCATTGGTTACTTAAAATCTTATCAGTCTGGAATTTTTTAACTCTAGTCACTAATTATTCTAGTTATTTATTCTGTGTACTCAGCATTACTCTGCCTGTCTGCCATTTTACTTAATACATATACAAACATACATACATACAGACAGACAGACACACGCATAAGTCCCTCCATAACTATAGATAATAATTTGTATAAATTTTATTTGTTTTGAGTATGTATGTAATTAAAGATTATAGCATTACTAGTGTCCACAGCATTTGTTTTTACACTGCCATTATCAAAGTTAATTATTTGTTTAAGTAAGAAGTCCTCCTCTAATTATAGGACTTGAGTAAAGGCAAGTGGTTAGTATTTCACAAGTCTTACATTTCACACCAGGAAGCCATGTTAACACCTTTGATCTAGGTAGAAAGCCTTAATTAAAATAGATGTATTACAATAGAGGTGTTCACAAAGAACAATTAATGATTCTGTTAATTGGTGTTTTCCTTTTATTGTGGATATAAGCAGCATTAGTTCTTTATTTGTAAAATAGAGTTCTTAAGGTCTGGAACCCCATCTTACCCTTTAAAAATCCATAATTTCTAGCACAGTGTCTAACAGATAGTAGGTATTCCTCAAAAGTTAAGTGAAATTTTAACGGATTCATAATGTAAAGAGTTGCTTTGTTTTCTTTATTAGAATCTGAGCTTCTTAAGAAAACGGCCATGCTTTCCACTGACTGCCTGTATTATACTGCTCATTTCCAATACATAACTGAGTAATTTCAAAGAAAATAAATGCTAATTATATTTAGGTACATTTAACTTTTTTTTAATGTTTATTCATTTTTCAAAGACAGAGAGAGACAGAGCACAAGCAGGGGTGGGGCGGAGAGAAAGGCGGACACAGAATCTGACGCAGGCTCCAGGCTCTGAGCTGTCAGCACCAGAGCCCGACTTGGGGCTCGAAATCACCAGCTGCGAGATCATGACCTGAGCCGAAGTGGGACGCTCAACCGACTGAGCCACCCCGGCGCCCCTAGGTACATTTTAAATTGGCATCTTTAAAAGAAAAAAATGTTAAATGGAAAAGCAAAGGTATGCATAATAAAAAATTAATATCTTAATATAATAAATTTAAATGGCTCAGAAAGTTCTGTAGACATTTCTAAAGTTTTTCACTAATTTGTTCATTAAGAAACCTTACCTACTGAGTTGCTCCCTTATGCCAGGAATGGAGTGATGAAGGACACAGTCCCTGAACCTAAGTGACCTGGAGTCTAATGCAAAGATATTATGTAATTATAATAGAATAATATAATTCCTACAAAGCTGCTGAATGCATGATGACAACTGCCTAAGTCTGGCCTGTTAGAGAAGTGGAGGTTAGAAAAATCTTCGGAGAAGAGACAATAATGCGCGAGTTAAGATGTACCTACAAAACTGAGCTTTTGAGGTCAGGAATCCTACCTATTCATTTATTTCTATTAGTAATATCCTAGCACATTGTTAGACACACAGTAGGCACCAAAAAAACCACATTTATTAAACAAAATTCTAATGGATGCATAAGACCACTTTAGACACAACATATAATAAGCAGATTACAGAGACTGATCGATAGATCAATAGATAAACCTAAGATAAGAGCAGCTTGAAAAAGAAGTGAATTGGCTCCCTTTCAGAAGCTAGCTAGATAGGTAATAGTGAGTAGGCACTGGAAACAGAACAGAAAGGTAGAAGCAAAAGAGCTTGTGCCAATGCAAAAGTGGTTAACAGACCATGGCCCCTTTGGAAGAGTACTTGAAATCTAATATTTGGAGAGTTCAAAGTAGAAATAGAAAGGAGTTGATGCCAAACAGAGGTGAGGACCGAATGAAGGTCTTTAAAGGAAAACAATGGAAAAGGGAAAGACTAGAGTGAGAAAGACCAGAAACAAAGTATTGTAATGGTCTAGATAATTGGTGATGCACTTCTTAATGAAGATGGTGACAGAAGGCCAGCAGAGGTGCAGCAAAGGGTAAGAAAATATAGGTAGGATCAACAGGATATGATGAGCGACTGGATATCATCCCTGGGGAAGAATGAGTCTAGTATGATTTCCAGTTTCTCACTTAAGCGACTGGGTGGGGTTATTAACTGAGATTGAGAGTCAGGGAGGACAGTTAGGTTTGGGAAGCATGGTGCTAAATTTATTTTAGATTTGTTGAATCTTGAAGCACATTCTAGTTAGTGAGTTAGTGAATTCCAACTAACAGTTTGGCATATAAAATTAGAGTTAAAGATAGAAATGTAAGATGAAGATCAAAATTGGGAGTCATGGGAATGTATGTGGTCACTTATACCCTAGAAAAATAATAAAGTTGAGTTTGCTTAAGGTTAAAAAAGAAGCCCTCACACCCTGGCCAAAAAAAAAAAAAAAAAAAATAGTGCTGAAGAAAATTCTATGCAAAATGAGCATTCAGCAGGCTGCAGAGGAAGACAATCCAATGGATCAAATTGGGAAGCAATAGCCATAAGAGTAGGATAAAAAATAGGAAGACGCATTTATTTTCTTCTTCAGAAAAGAAAGAGGAATTGGTAATGGCAATTACTGGCCAGAAGTAGGGAAAGACGAAGACTATGGACTGTGGCAAGCAGGACATCACAGGTGATCTCAGTAAGAGCAGCTGCGATGCAAAAGGGAAATGGCTACATTTCAAGAGGTTAAGGACTAAACAGGAGCTAAAGAAGTAAAGGGAAATTTCAATGCCCAACAAATTATTCAACACAACCTTGATGCAATGCTGAGAATAATTTTCTCCTTGCCCAAATAAAAAAGGCACAATCTCATGAATGTTCAGGAAAAATAACTCTTTTCCTAATAAAAACATGTCAAAAATTTTAATGAATATGTTGTAGACCATTTTTTGTGGCACATCCATAAGAATTATATGAAACATGGGTAGATCAAACAAAGGCAAGTTTATATTTTAAATCAATGTAATACAACACGTAATATATAATGCCAAGTTTGAGAAATAACATAAAACTACACCTCATAATCTAAAGCTTTCACACAACATATTTATTTCTAATTCATCTCACATCCTAGAGTGACAGGACAAAAAAACCAGTCACCAAAACGATTAAGGAAAAAGTGAAATAAAGACCTAATATATTAACAGAGAATTTAGGAAAGTTTGCACAAGCAAATTTGAAAACATAAGAAAAACCTGGATTTTTTCTTTTTTTTTTTAACTTAAGCTTTCCAAATAGATCGCTGAGATGGCTCTATGCATAGCATTTTTCTAATGGGGTTAATGCTATACCATTAAAACTAGATATTTAAATTGTTTACTATAATATCACTTATTTGGATACTGATAGGCGAAGGGATTTCTATTTATAAAAAAGAAAAAAAAGAAAAAAGGCAACCATTAAATTTGTGAAACTGCATCTGGAAAATATGATTTTGCCAATATTAGAACCCATCTGACCTTTTTGAACTGGCTTTAAATCTTTGGGGAATTGTACTTGTTTATCATTATGAAAATATGACTTCCTGTTTAAGAGGAAAACTAAAAAGCCAAAGGATTTCTTGAATAACAGGTAGTTAGTGCCAGAAGTAACTTTTTTAGGAGCTGTGCATTAATTAATTATAATCATATATATTTTATTTCCTTTATAAAGACATTGTCTTTTAGGGAAAATATTGGCAAAATGCCTTTCAGGTTCTGTTACACGTAACACTCTGAAAAAAAGTTCTAGCAATAGATCACATATATCATCTCGACTTAAAAATAGAATGTTATTTACTTTGAATAATAGTGCTGTGCTAAAACTACAATCATACACTAGGGTTACCATTATTTTAATAGCACTAAATTTATAGAAAGTTCTCTAGGTTTATGGTACTTGAAGATTTAACACTCTTGAATGCCTACTTTTTCCCACTAACCTGAAAAGTCATGTCTTGCTATATTAGCTTTGCTAAGGCACAAATATAAGTCAGAAAACAAATTCTTGGTATCTGCATCCCAGTGTAATTTTATGGTTTTTCTACTCATCTTGTGACAGTAACACTCATGGAGTAAAATATTTCGTCCTTTGAGAAAAGTGTCCACGAAGAAAGATAGAAGTGTCAGTTATAAAGAAATGAAAAGTAATTAATTTTGTGTATGAGAATATGCACAGGAAACACATGACTTTTTACAAAAGGATTTGAAAAAGCTGAAACCTCTACAAACATTCCCACATTTGCAAATTTAGAAATAGATGTTTTTAGGAAGAACTGTTCTTGAAAGCCGATGGGCTTTCTCCATTCCATATCTTCACTGCAAGCAACTAAATGAAACTGAAATTTCAAAATAGAGTAGATGAATTCAAAAGACTGCCATTTAAAATGGAGCCATTTAGCATGAGATAATAACACACACGCGCACGCGTGCGCACACAAAGTCACAGCTACTTACTATTTCCTGGGCACTTCTGTGTGCCCACTGTTAGTACTTCATTTAATTTGCAGAATAACCCAATAAGAGAGGGCTATTACTTCCCTCGTTATACACTTGAGAAAACAGAGGTTTAAAAAAGTTATATAGCCTACTCAGAATGACTTAAGGTCATTCTAGCTCATCAGCCAAGTCTGTTGAACTTTAGTCTGATGTTTGTGAGTTTTCATATAAAATATATATATTTCAGGCGTGAAATATATTGATTGCCTCTGGCTGAGCTCACCTACTAAGCTCTATGTAAAATATATTCAAGGTAATTAAAATTAAATTAAGGCTTGAAATTATTACTGAGTAGACAGCAGGTTAAGAGAGAGGTCTCAGGAAATCTGAGTGACTGAGCTCAAACTCTAGGTCAGCCTCATATTGGCTAGGTCACTCAGACATGTTACTTATAACCTATGGCCTCAGTTTTCTCAGCTGTAAGATGAGGATAATGATGGTGCACGCCTCAGAGAACAGGTACATGTAAAGCACTGAAAACAGTGCATGGCATGCATAGAGGGCTCCATTATGTTAGCTACTATTATGGACAGTATATCTCCATGACCAGAGGAACCTTTTCATTATCCAATTCTTCATTATTGTTCTCCTCACTTCCCCTAGACTTTAGTCAATGTGGTCAGATATAATAAATAAATTAATGGCTATTGTGTTGGGCTAAGGACTTTTACAGAGAAAATACACTTTTAGAGTTTTTCAGTGGAATTCTGATTCTATTTGCTACAAATATTTTCACTGTTTATAGTAATGTGTATTTTGCAAATTCACCAACTATGAAAATACGCTTTAAGGAAACCTCATTAATAATGTTTGTATAACAGAACATAATATAATATTCAGTCTGGGAAGAACTGGAAACAAATTTTCCAGGGCCACAAAGGAAGAGTCGCCCGATTTGATACAACCTGGATTAAGCGATTTGAATTCTTTTTAAAAATGGCATTTAACTAGCAGACAGAAAGACAAGAAAGCTGAGTTAACTTAGAAACTTTCTGTATTTTGCGGCAATGGTGTTGTGATCCTTCAAGTAGAGGGAGATCAGTTGGATGCCATTTTGAGCTCACTGTGCACTGGAGCATAAAAGGAAGAGGTGGGTGGAAGCGAAGCTGAGCTGGGAGCCGACTGGCATGCGACGCGGCAGGAGGCGAATGGAGCAGTTAGACAGATGGGTGGATGAAAAGACCGGGGCACACAGAAAGATGTTCAGTGATGACGCAGCTAAGAAGGGGGAAAAGGTTAGGAGATGACCCAATTACCACAAATAACCGAAGAAATAAAAACTGTGAGAAGAATAAAATGCAAAAGGAGAGATTCCAGGCTCATTGGGATCTTTGCTAGAATTCCTTTGGCCGTCCTCCTCAGACTAAGTCGCCGACTATAATTATCTCAATTGATCTGACAGTTCTTCACTTGTGTTCATGTATTTCAGTACAAATATATAGGAATGTGGGGGATTTTTTTGTTTCTTTTTCATTGGATTAGTGTATAAAGGGCTAAAATTGTATCTTCTGCTTCAGTGTTTCTCCAGGCTGATGTGAATTTGCAATGCTGTTACTTGTCATTAAGGGACATGCTTCAAATATTGATCAGAATTTTTTCATCACTGTGGGTTATCTAAGTTGGATTCAAAAGGAAAGATAAGTTATTTGGAATTTGGATATTAATAAAGATATCTGCATATTTTAGAGACTGCCTTTCATTGTTCAAAGCAGATAGTCATATTTTAACAATAACAGTTATATATAGAATATTAACTTAAGATTTCAGAAAATTTCAGTCACTTTATAAAATTATTAGACTCCTAATAAGACTTTTCTCACCTAAATATTTAAAATTTTATCTTTATATATTTGCAAATTAATTAGTTCACAAATAATTCTTGAGCACCCTGCATATACGAACTCTGTCTGCCAAGGTACTTATAACTCCATGTCTAAGACTTAACTTTTGTTTTCTCGGTTTAAAGATTTTGTAATACAAACAGACTACAAACGGATGAAGAAATATTCCAAGGGCACCTGGGTGACTGCGTCGGTTAAGCGTCCAACTTCGGCTCAGGTCATGATCTCACAGTACATGAGTTCGAGCCCGGTGTCAGGCTCTATGCAGACAGCTCAGAGCCTGGAGCCTGCTTCGGATTCTGTGTCTCCCTCTCTCTCTTCCCCTCCCCTGCTTGCACTTTGTCTCTCTGGCTCTCAAAAATGAATAAACATTAAAAAAAATGAAAAAAAAAGAAATGCTCCAAAGACCCAATTCGATAATTGTATAACTAAACCTGCTATCCAGTTCATACATTTACTATCGAGCTTATCACATCATATAATTTATTTCTTGTGTGTGTGTTTGTGTCCCTTTCTAGACAATGAGATTCCTTGAGGGAAAAGTGGATTTTATTATTTGCAATAGATAGCACAGGCCCTGGCACACAGTGGCATTAAAAAATAATTATAGAAAGGAAGGAAGGAAGGAAGGAAGGAAGGAAGGAAGGAAGGAAGGAAGGAAGAAGGAAGGAGGAAGGAAGGAAGGAAGGAAGGAAGGAAGGAAGGAAGGAAGGAAGGAAGGGGGGGATGAAAGGAGGAAAGGGGAAGGAAGTGGAGGGGAGGGAGGAGAAAAGAAGGAAGTTATGTATGAACAAGAGAAAATAAATGGTGTCATACAACCTGCCTTCATATTCTATTTAAGCACAATTTCACAGAACAGGATTCCACTGGATTTGGTGTCCCATGAAAGAAAAAAAAATAGTCTTGCACGTATATAGCATTTTATAATTTACACAATACTTGCATGGGCATTATTGGTGTGATCTTCACAGTAATCCCAGGAGTCAGGAATCATTCCTGCCCTCTTTTGCAAAAGAAGAAACTGAGGTCAGATAGTTTAAATTACTGTCCCAAGTGTACCTGGATAATAAATAGCAGAGTTAGGGGCGCCTGGGTGGCTCAGTCGGTTGAGCGTCTGACTCTTTGATTTTGGCTCAGGTCATGATCCAGGGTTGGGGGATCGAGCCCCACGACGTGAGCATGGAGCCTGCTTAAGATTCTCTCTCTCTCCCTCTGCTCCTCCCTCTGCTATTTAAAAAAAAAAAATAGCAGACTTGGAATCAAACTGAAATCTCCCAAGTCCATAAATTTCTCAGGAACATAAGTTTAATTTTGTTAAATTAATTACACACAACAGTATGAATTCCTTGAGAAGAGGCCTAAAATTTGTTTATACCAAGGAATAAGAATAGTAATAATAACAGTAACAATAACAACATAGCTAACAAACATTGACTGGTTGCCACTTACAAGACATTGTTCTAAAGATTTACATGTATTTGCTTGCCTATTGGGTCTTTACAACGTTATAAAAAAATTACCATTGCTATGCTTATTTGAAATGTGCGAAAAATGAGGTGCTGAAAAGTGAAGTAATTTATCTAAGGTCACACAGCAACAGTAAAGCTAAGATCAAGCCATTATCATCTTCTATTAAAACATCTCTGTCCTTGATGTAATATAAATATGCACTAAAAATAAAGAGAAATCACAGTTAACTCATAATGTCAATCTGGAAACTTTAGACCAGTCTCTGAAGCCAGTTTGCTGTATTTTTTGGCAAAGCACTAAGCCTGTTTTGTATCTGCTTCTTTCCCATGAAATGAGGCTAAATGGGATGATACCGAAGATACCAGAGTTCTAAAAATCTAGGATAAAAATCTGCACACAATCTTCATGACACTACGGTGGTAGACAATGAAAGAAGAAATCAGGCCGGAAAAGTCAGCATATCAATCAAGAAAACGATGAGTCCAGAGGAGGGGTAAACAGCAAAAATAAAATATAACAGTCTACAATTATTTTAAGGCTCAATATTGATCCTGGTATAGCTATCTACAACCATTGAGGTAAACCACTTTTAAAGACATATTTGTGATCCTTCATTTCAGCCCTGAATAAGTCCAGAACTTTGAAGATTGGGGCGGGGGGGGGGGGGAGGGTTCGGACCAGAGAGCAGGTGACAATCATTAAGTCTCACAGGAAGGTGGGAGAGAAAACCATGGTGGAGGTCCAGGTGACTCTCACATACACTGGATGAACTGACTCCACAGCGGACCACACATCACCAGTATTTCAGACCTCTCCAAGACTGCCGTTCGGCATTGGCTTTTGGAACACTAAATCAAGACGCCTTCATTTCTTTCTTCCCTTTCAACTCTCCTGCGTCTTGTTTTGACTTCTCTTTTCCGATTTCTTAGTTTTTAAATCTCATTTTAAAACATGAGAATCCTCTGTCTAGTTCTTGACCCTTTGTCCTTCTTTTGCTTAACTGTCCCTTGGGAAATTTGCACAATTGAAATGACTAACTCAGATTTATGAGATGAGTCAGATCTCTCCCTTGCTCATTAGTCCATTCCAATTAGATGTCTCAGTGTCACTGCAAGTTAAATAGGTATAAAATCTGAAACAATAAATTTTTCCCAAATGGTATTGTATCTGCAACACCCTATATGGTTCTGCAATTCATCTATAGCTTCTTCCTCTCCCTTCCATAACTTAGTCCTTTGTGTTCTTAAAATAAACATCGGTGGGTGAAACAACAAATGCATTATTTTTTATGTTGTGCTCTATTCTAAATAAATTACCCCAAGTCTTTTGAGTGAAGAATGTTGGAGACAAAACTATCTAATCTCAGTCAAAAATTCTTAAAAGATAAGGATTTTAAAACTATTAAATCAGCAAAGAGAGTAATTGGGTGAAAAGTTTGTATTTTCTCTTCTATACCTACCTTGGAAGTTAAACATAAGGGAGAATACATTAGTCAAAAAATATTAGTCAAAAAAATACTTTGAAAGATACTGATACTATATTCTATTGTTCTCTCTCACTATATTATCTCAATGATTGCTTTGTTTATTTTCAATGTTACTATGAATATTGAACAACATTAAAGCTGAAGTGATGGACAAAAAATTATAAAATATAGTTTGAGTAGTGTTCACTGTCTCAATTCTTGTCCAAATGCTGGGATCAGTTTGAGCTCCGAACCCCAATTTTAGAGTTGAAAGCATGCTACTGAATGAGGATCGGGTATTAGTTCTTGATATAGGCCACAGGCAAGTTTGATGACTTTTTTTTTTTTAATTTTTTTTTTTAACATTTATTTATTTTTGAGACAGAGAGAGACAGCATGAGCGGGGGAGGGGCAGAGAAAGAGGGAGACACAGAATCGGAAGCAGGCTCCAGGCTCTGAGCCATCAGCCCAGAGCCCGACGCGGGGCTCGAACTCACGGACCGCGAGATCATGACCTGAGCCGAAGTCGGACGCTTAACCGACTGAGCCACCCAGGCGCCCCGTTGACTTTTTAAAATAAGTACTAAATTCCTTGAATTTTATTATTCTCATCTGCAAGCCAGGGTATTGAGCAAAATACCTCAGGTACTTACAAATTCTGGAATGATATGTTTCTCAATCCTGTTCTCAGTCTGATCTCCTTGAAACAGAGCAGTGAATAAGTATGAATACAATTAAAAATTGATTTGAAAATCACGTGCTTAAAGTTTAAAACATGAATTATAAATATAGAGGTATTTGGTGCCCTTCCGGAAGAGACTTCAGAATGATCAGGTAAAATACATTGTTATCTGTAGACTTGTGAGATCAGTTTCAGCTACTTTTAGAACTGTTCTTGAGTACTCAGTAGGGGGAAAGTACTTTTGTATGTTTTAAAGTTTGTCATCAGCTTGAGGATATATTCAATTAAGGTGTCATGTCTCATCTCAAGTGGAAAAACAAAGGTAAAAAGCGTAGTGGTACAATAGCATTTAACAGCTGATAATAGTGTTTCTGCCTGATTTGGTGTAATTACCCAGATTGAACATGCTCAGCTTCAGAATTACAGGCAACCATTAATTATCTGTTCCCTATCCCAAAGTATATATATTTTTTCATAAGCTTTTAGGGTCAGGAGTTGAAAGGAGGGACAGAAATTGGTTTTATTTAAATGTTAGTTTGTGGTGTATTTTACACGACTTCGGGGAGACAGGTAATTTACAACACACCACCACTAACTTTAGCAAGTATTGAATTAAAAACAATATTCTGGGGGCACCTGGGTGGCTAGGTCGGTTAAGCGTCCGACTTCGGCTCAGGTCATGATCTCACGGTCTGTGAGTTCGAGCCCCGCGTCAGGCTCTGTGCTGACAGCTCAGAGCCTGGAGCCTGTTTCAGATTCTGTGTCTCCCTCTCTCTGACCCTCCCGTGTTCATGCTCTGTCTCTCTCTGTCTCAAAAATAAATAAACATTAAAAAAAAATATTCTGGGGGCACCTGGGTGGCTCAGTCGATTAACCGTCCGACTTCGGCTCAGGTCATGATCTCACGGATCGTGGGCTCGAGTTCCGTCGGGCTCTGTGCTCACAGCTTGGAGCCTGGAGTCTGCTTCCGATTCTGTATCTCCCTCTCTCTCTGCCCCTCCCCTGCTCGCACTGTCTCTGTCTCTCAAAAATAAATAAACGTTTAAAAAAAATTAGCAAAAAAAAAAAAAATTTCTGGCTTAGCTAGCCAACTCTCTGGACTTTAATGATGTCTGCAAATGGATTATTTTCTCAAGTACCACACTATATTACAACATTTCTCATCTTTATTCTACCTGTAAAGACAATTCCTATAAAAATCTGATGTCTTAAACCAGTGGCACAGAGAGAAACATACTTCTACCCCCACCCACCCATTGGCATGAGATATTGAAAGAGAAAGAAAGACGTAAAGAAAAAAAAAAGTTCTATTTTGTGAATGCAATCCCTTTTGGCATTTTCTCTAAGCACTACAGTAAGAAATTTAAATTGCTGCTCAATTATTGTAAATGCCAGATTCATATTTCATTGAATGCAACAATGGCCCGGTAACTTGGCTTTATACAAATAACGCAGAATTTTGAGGTTCGCTAGCATCGCTAGGTCTTCTGTTATAGCATAACCAAAAGTAAAGTGCATCCTCTTTTATAACCTTCACTTCAGGGTATCTGAGTACAGTCGTGCGGGTTGTGCTCTGAACAAAGATTCCTTGCTAAGAAACGTGACTGGAGACTGAAATCAGACTGAGCTGAGCTCTTCAAGTCATGAGGCTGTGGCATGAAGCTTGCTCTCCCCTGCAGGCCCCCCTATAAGGAACAGTTTTTTTCTAACTTTTCCACCCAGAGAAGGAGCCTTTTCCTAATGTGCAGTAAGTATGTGAAAGCAAAAGCCCCTCGCTACTTTTTATTTCTAGCCATTATTCTCTATCCAAAATTTTTATTAAGTTTTATGCTCTACTAAAAAGGAATCGTGTCCTGTCTTTGTCACGTAGCACACAGCCAGCCTTCTACTAGATACTGAGTATTTATTTGTTGAGTTAGTGGAACTCAGAGACTATGGAGTAAGCTACTTGAGTTCAAGGCTAAGGCTTTGCCCAACTGCAGGGCATGCCAATGCTCATGAAATCCCCTGGAGTTGGGCAACACTATTATATAATCTTAGATGAACTCCTAATTTTGTAATGGTGTATGGTGGCATGTTTTTGAAGAATAACTACATCAATTTAAAGGTGGTAATGGGGGCGCCTGGATGGCTCAGTTGTTTAAGCATCAGACTTCAGCTTGGGTCATGATCTCATGGTCCTTTGTTCAAGGCCCACGTTGGGCTCTGTGCTGACAGCTTGGAGCCTGGAGCCTATTTCAGTTTGTGTGCCTCCTTCTCTCTATTCCCCTCCCCTGCTCACGCTCTGTCTCTCTCTCTCAAAAGTAAATAAACATTTTTAAAAATTAAAAAAAAATAAAGGTGGTAGTGTACTTTTCAGACACGGTATCTTACAATGTCTCATTCTTCACAGCTAGCAAGACTGTTATCGCTACTTTTTAGATGAATTAACTGAGCCTTAGAGAATTGAGTTTACTTCTTTCCTAAGATCATATAGCCAGCAGTTTTTTTAGAGCCAAAGTACAGTTTAGTCTGATGTCAAGGTATATGATGTTATAAATTATCTTCTTTTATATAAATATTTGAAAGACTTTTATACAACTACAGAGTTCTATATATATGATGGAGTCTTAAGGGAATAGATTCGTCATGATAATTACTAATAATACCACTAAGGCATTAAGTAATCTTTCAATTAGTGAAATACGGTGTATTAGTTAAAAGTAATAGTTTTAAGTTGTAATAGTTAAAAGTACACACCAACATATTTTGCCTCAGACTTTTGATAAAATAACAAAGATCTCATTACCTAAGTTCCATCTGATTTTAGCCTGGCAGAAGTCCATTTAAGTGAGGATACAGGAGGTGAAAACACAAGAGATTATGTTGTTACACTAATTTCTAGAATACTAAAAGAATTCATCATTCACATCATTCCATTTGATCTCATTTTATAGGTTAAAACATGCAGAGAAGACTAGTTACTTTTAAAAGGTGATGGTCCTAGTAAGAGGAAATTGATACAAAGACTGAAACACTGGTCTTCTAACTTTAAATTGAAAACAATATCTATTTCATCAAAAATATCTTTGGCTGCTACAGACCATTGACCAGACTGAGCAAATTAAATATGTTTTCTAATACAACTTGTCTTTTTCTTAGCAAAGATGCCAACCAAGAGTTGACAAATTTCTCCTATTTAGATTTGACGAGAACTCATAGTGATCAAAGCAGAGCAATTTCTTTTAGGTTATCTTGTTGATTTTTCATGTCCAAAGAAGAGTGGAAGTAACAGAGAATACTGCTGTTCTAGACTTAATTATTACCAAAAAGAGTCTATTGATGAAATGAAAGTGGCAGGAAGCTTAAAAGAAAAAGATCTTGTCCTATTAGCCAAGGAATCTAGTCTCACAGGCATCCCATCTTACAGGGCAGGATGCTGGGGGTGGGGAGGTACAGGTTTCATGCCACAGCCCCATGACTTAGAGAACTAAACTCAGGCTGATTTCAGGTCCCTGCCACCCCCAACATGTTTCCTTAGCAGGGTACCTTTGTGCAGAGCACAGCCTGTACCACTGTGCTTGGAATACTGAATTGAATGTTACAAAAGAGGATGAACTTTACTTTTGGATATGCTATCACAGAAAAAGACTTAAGAAAATTGATTTCCAGAAATTTAGGGGATGGGAAGGATTACTACTATTACCAAATATATTCGGAGGGAAGATATTTCCATTAAAGAGAAAATGTAATAGCTGTGTATGATCCTAAGAAGAATAAACCATGGGGGAAGAACGCATTTATTCTTTAAAAAAATTTGTAAATAAAAGTTGTACATGCAAATGATGATTTGATATACATATGCATAGTGAAATGATTACTAGAGTCAAGCTATTTTACATATCATCTCTTCACAAAGTTACCTTTCTTTTGTGTGTGAAGAGAGTACCTGAAATCTACTCCTTTAGCAGATTTTCAGTCTTCAATACAGGATTATTAATTATGTCGTACTTTAGAGAACTAGACTTACTCATCCCTCATAACTACATCTTTGTACACTTGACCAACATCTCTCCATTTCTCCCACCTCCCCATTCCACTCTCTGACTCTATATATTTGATTCTTTTAGATTCCACAGTTAGTGAGATCATGTAGTGTTTTTCTTTTCTGTGTCTGACTTGTTTCAATAGTGTAATGTCATTTAAAATACAGCTCCCAGGGATGTCTTTGATGATTCCAGGTAAAGGACATATGGGTAAATGAAAGAAGAAACACATAAAAAAAGGAAAGGAAAAAGAAAAAAAAAACATGATAGAGATGTTGGAAATGGATAGAAAGGATAGTTGTGAACACGTTTTAGGACAAACAACAATGTAAAGGGTATTTACAACAGTGTTTAAAGCTAGGAAAAGGATGAAGAGAAGGACATTCTCCAGTATTGTAATATTATGCTTCTATTAGTTTTGCACAATCCTATATGTCCACTGATGGAATTAGGAAACATCTGTGGAGACAGAAAATAAGTATTACCCTGTACCTTATTTCATTCCTGGATTCTCTCTTAAGAATGGCCTTAAAGCCAAACCAACCACAGTAAACTGGATTAATGAGAGGCAGAATTTCAAGTTGCATAGGGCCAGAGTTGTAACTTGATGTGTATATAAACTTTTGATTTAAATACTGATACTTCTACTTATGAGTTGTGAGCTCTTCAGTAACTCATCAGAACCCTCTATTCAGCAGCTTTCTCGTATATAAAATGAATGGCTTCTTCCCCATATTATGAGGAAAAAAAATGAGCATCTAGGAAGCAAATGTCTGAAATGTATTCCTTAGACACATGCAACACTCAATCCCTTTAACTATTACTATGATGATACTTGAGGTCTTAGAAAGCAAAATCTGTATCTAGTTATTATAGCTCCATCCCCAAGTCCTAACCCAAACATGTTGGGCTTAATAAATATTTGGTGAATAAACAAACAAAAATCAAAATAGTATAAGACCACTGAGCTATTTTAAATGACTTCAAGATCCTGGATTCTGACTAATTATACCCCAGGAAACAACATCTACAGATATGATCACAGGACCAACTGTTAGTAATTATTGAAGAATTGTGACAAATATGACAAATCCCAGAAATACAGACTAAAGAAATATTCTAACTTTTAACATGAGAAAAAAGAATAGATTCCAGAAATTGCTGACTACCAATTTAGAGATTGATTCATAGCATTATTCTAGAGTGAAGCATTGAATACAAAGCTGTGTACTCTTCAGGAAATTGTTTTTCTTAAGGAAGCAAACACTTGAAGCAAACAGAAGAAATATTACATAAGTGAATTTTAGTAAAAAAAAGTCATACTATCTCAAGATATTTTTATAAACATAAGAAAAACCTACACAGGATAACAGAAGTAACAGTGATTCATGGGTGCCTGAATGACCAAAAACAGACAGGAATCATTATTGTACTTACCAGAAGGGAGTTCTCACAGGCTTGCACACTACTCATGCTGCTTCTGATTCTCTTTTTATTTTATTCTTTTAAATTTTATTTATTTATTTTAAGAGAGAGACAGAGAGGGACAGGGAGGAGCAGAGAGAGAGGGAAAGGGAGAACCCCCAAGCAGGCTCTACGCGGTCAGTGCAGAGCCCAACATGGGGCTTGATCCAATGAACCACAAGATCATGACCTTAGCCAAAATCCAGAGTAGGACACTTAACTGACTGACCCACCCAGGCACTCCCTCTGCCTTTTTAAAAAGTTCTATCAATGATTACAGCCATATAAAGATAGAAACCATGTACATGAGAGACATCAATTACCTTTCTTGTGATGCCCAGCCATGCTGGGATGGAATTTTCCATGTCATACATGCAGTTTTGCTGTCTCTGGCCCCAGTTTTATGAAACTCATATATCGTAAGGCAACTAAGAGAATTTAGGGTACTCGCCAGTTCTTGGCTTTCCTGTTTTCCAAACTTGGTTTCCTTTCAGCTTTTGAACTATAAGGCATAGCTGAGCTACTGATACATAAAAGGTCCAGAGGGGAATGGTTTTATTCTTAAGCTATGTCAGTCAGTCTTACAGAGAGGTCACAATCTACAGACCCTAAGGCCAGCTATAACATGCAGATATTTTGTGGTTTGCCTATTAGTGTTAATATGCTTTGTTTTTAATTGAAATCCATTTCTACAATGGAGGGTAAATGAATCTATGGGCAGGATAAAAGAGCAATTTTCTTGATTATACAGTTGTTTGGAGCTGAGTAAAAATTACCTCTTTCAGAGAGGACAGGTGCTGCTCAATTTTCCAGACAAGTTCTCTTTACTAGCCCTATATTCATCATCTCCAAACTCAGCTAAGAGCCAAAAGACAGACATTACGAGAAGACAAATCTCAATTTATTATAAAGAAGTGTTAACATCAACAGAGATTCAAAACTTATAGGACTTTATGATCCAAGATGAGATTTGATCCCATATGTTTACCTCTATCCTTTCAAAGTGCCACTGAAATAACTATATCTATATAAAACCAAATATCAGTGAATTCTGTTATAAGGTAGTAAGCTCCTTGCTAAGCAGTTTTTAAAGGAAGAATAGCAAACCCTTGTCAGGATGCTATAAAAAGTTATTTCATGGGGCGCCTGGGTGGCTCAGTGGGTTAGGCGGCTGACTTCAGCTCAGGTCATGATCTCGTGGTCTGTGGGTTCGAGCCCCACGTCGGGCTCTGTGCTGGCAGCTCAGAGCCTGGATGCTGCTTCCGATTCTGTGTCTCCCTCTCTCTCTGCCCCTTCCCCTGCTTGGTCTCTGTCTCTTTCTCAAATAATAAACATTAAAAAAAAAAGTTGTTTCAGAATTGGATAAAAAATTGAGTTAGATGATCTTTGTTCCTTCAAAATAAAAATTACATTACTTTTAAATGAAAACAAAGATTTTATATTTCAATTGGTCTATAAATACTTACTGTACATGTTATATCTTTAGCAATAGGCATTAGTGTGGTATAGTATACTATTTTTCCAAATATTTGTCTACCTTTCACTCTATTTGGCCATGTGAATTACTTTGGCCACGAACTTCAAATGTGATTGACGTGTGTCACTTTTGAGCAGATGCTGTAAAAGCCAGCACATGGATCACCATGTCTTTTTACCTCTCCCATAAGAGGGGCAATGGCTAAGTTAGGAGGTTTTAGGCCAGCAGGGATACTAGAGTGAAGATGATACATAATGGACTTGCAACACGAATAAGAGATAAACCCTTGTTACTGTAAACTATTGAGATTTGAGAGTTGTTTGTTATTGGCACATAACGTATCCTATCCTGATTGATATAAATGAGGAATTGAGAAGGACCAGAAACTAAGATGCCCGTGTGGTGACTGTATTTTACACAGGGAGCATGAAGTCACTCTTCTAGAATATGGAGTGGAAACAACCCCTGAGACTAGCTGCTGAGGTCTTCAGGGGATAAGAGGGAGAGAGTGAGGTCAGGAGATGGCAATAATGGGAGTGGTGGGAAATGGTTTAGGCAAAGGGCATGAATCTTAAAGGATGACTGGCTTTAATAACAGAGTAGAGCCAGCACTGAAGAGGAATGTCCTATCTCCATTACGATTAAGTTTGGCAGTAAGTGGGGGGGAAACAGGTTTGTTATTTATCTTTTTAATATATGTAATATTTACTTATCTCTTTTTTTTTTTTTTTAATTTTTTTTTAACGTTTATTTATTTTTGGGACAGAGAGAGACAGAGCATGAACGGGGGAGGGGCAGAGAGAGAGAGAGACACAGAATCGGAAACAGGCTCCAGGCTCTGAGCCATCAGCCCATAGCCCGACGCGGGGCTCGAACTCACGGACCGCGAGATCGTGACCTGGCTGAAGTCGGACGCTTAACCGACTGCGCCACCCAGGCGCCCCAACTTATCTCTTAAATAGCATCCAAAAATAAGCCAATGTAGTTTGTCCAATGTAGTTAGAATACTCAACACATCAGACACCAAGACTTCTTCCTGTGGCTCTGCCATTTGTGGCCAACATCCCACAAGCCACAGCTGTTCCAGCTCCAACATCACATCCCCTTCATCTAATAGGAGGGAAGAAAGAAAAGAAAGATTTGTCCCCTCCTTTTAAAGACATTTGAGGAAGTCTATACACTCCTTCTGCTGATATCCCATTAACCAGAACTTAGTCACATGCCACCCCATTGTAAGGGATTCTGGGAAATATCCTTATTTGAGATGATTATGACTCAGCTAAAAACTGGAACTTCCATTACAATAAAAGAAAGGTGAATGAATAACCAGGGACAACCAGCAGCCTCTGGCCATGGACCCAAACCCAGACCAAAATACATACAGGGTTTGGGAGAATGACAACCTTCCTTCCACTGCAAGCTGAGGTAAGCTACAATATGATTTCCACAAGAGCCAGAGCTCACTAAAAGGCAGACATTGTTAGGAAGGATCAGTGAGGTGCTTAAGGATGAATGGGAGTCTAATAATCAAAGAACAGAAGTTTCTCAGACAGCACACTGGAAAATTTTGGAGTTGACCAGACAGAGCAGTAGTGTGCTGAGAAACCTAAAGAGAAAATAGATGATCTCAGGGACTTAACATCTTTAATGATGGTTGGAGAAAATAGGGCCATGGTTGGATCAGCTTGCTGCAAATGTGTCAAGATAAGAACTGACCTACACCCTTAGCTCATCAGGACTCAGCTACATCTTGGAAAGACTTAAAATGTGAGATGTGAGAGCATGTGCATATTTGACAGCAGCTCTGCATGGAAAATCTACTAGAAGCACAGGAATCGGGAAGCTTGGGCAGCGGAGACAGCCCAGTTTATGGCACAAAAGTAGAGAGTAATGTTTCAAGAAAGGCTGACATGATTGACAGCCTCTAACAGAATCTGCAAGATCTAGTCCCTAATCCTCAGACTGACTTTTCCTACTTCCTGTTAGCAGAAATATCCTCTAACAGGAAAGGAACCAAATAGCATTCAGCATGAATACAGCACCTCTAAGGATGGTGAGATGTATAAGCAGATCCAGACTCTGTCATGTGGGTACCCCAAGAAGGCTAACGATTTACTGCCTCTTTTTCATAGTTGTTGTGTAAATGTTTTAAGTATTTATTTAGAAAAGACACTGAGGGTCTCTTGTCAGAAAGACCAAAGGAAAACTAACTCCTCTCTCATCTTGCTTTTTGCTCTTCTGTCTCTCTGCTCTTTGATGAACTTGTACTTTGCACTAGAGAACTCCAAAGCCCTATGACTGAAAAAAAAAAATCATGCTCCTTAGAAGGCAATTAGTCATCTATTATTGCTTGAGCATACTCATTAAGGTCTAGCTTGCCAAACACAAGGACGTGTCAAAGAATCCCTCCTAACAGAATGCAATGGTCTTCCTAAGAGGAACCCAGGAAAATACTCCCCCCCCCCACCATCCTACAGCATTTCTAGTGATATCTGAGCAGCCCTATAGATTGGTATCTTAGCACTCACTATGTAGACAGGCTTTTGGTTTATCTCTGTATTTAGAGTTCAACTTGGGTCCCAGAAACACAAAGAAGAATAACATATCCCTTGTTCTCAGAAAATTCAATGGGATTCCAAATTCAATTTAGTGACTATTTTTTCCTTATAGAAATAAAAAACAATACACAAATTTACTTCTTTTGTTTGTTTTTATAAATAATCTAAATTTGCCTGCCTTTAAAAAACTGTTGTTCTTGGGGCGCCTGGGTGGCGCAGTCGGTTAGGCGTCCGACTTCAGCCGGGTCACGATCTCGCGGTCCGTGAGTTCGAGCCCCGCATCAGGCTCTGGGCTGATGGCTCAGAGCCTGGAGCCTGTTTCCGATTCTGTGTCTCCCTCTCTCTCTTCCCCTCCCCCGTTCATGCTCTGTCTCTCTCTGTCCCAAAAATAAATAAACGTTGAAAAAAAAAAATTTAAAAAACTGTTGTTCTTAATGCTAATGCTTTAAAATATATTTATAAACATGCTAAATTCTATGAGGACAGTTTTATCATTCAACCCCACTATTTCTGACAATTTGCTCATCTGTCTTTGGGTTGAGTATATTTTCCTTTTCTAAATTTCAATCCAACAGTGCCAGCTGCTTCTCTCCTCCAAGAGAAAGGATTCTATTTTTCTCTTCAGAATATGATTTTCAGATTTTACATCAGCTATTCTAATGTTTTACCTTCCCCTTAGGTCCTGGTGGCATTTTGTCATGTGGAAGGTCACCTATGAACCTCTGCAGACTCCAGAGAGAAATTCTCCTATTTGGAAAATAGAGCTTTTCAGTGAGTAAAAATGATATTAGGAACAATCTTCCAGAAAATACTATACCTCTGAAAGGTAGCACTGGCAGAATTCAGATCCAGCAAAATCTTGTTAAATACTTAAAGGCAACTTTCCTAGAATGAATTCATTTATTTCTAAAAGTGTGTGTTATGTGAAATAAAAATAATGTCATCTCTAGCCTACTTGGTGAGCAAGAGATGGGGAAAAAAGTCTTGTTTACAGTTATAATGAGTTGGAACTAATTCTGTTTCTTTGTCTCTAGTTTGCCAAACCCAGTCTAATTGTTAGGGTATGTGTACTCCTCTAAATACACTGCTTTGAATAAGATCTGAGTGGGAAAGAGTCTCAGTTCACAGCCTATGGAATCTATTTGCATCTCCAAGGAAATAGTTGTTTACTACTCTGTTGTCATTTGTTCAGAGCACAACACAGAAGTGAATTGCCATCAATATTCATAGTCCTTGTAGCCTCCAGAGGCTCCCTGTGTGATTGTGCTCCATTTAGCTCTAAATCTGTATTCCCATATAGATTTAAACAAGAGAGCTAGGGAAATTTTGAAGTCTTTTGTTCTCAGTCACAGTAATATTTAAATAGTCCACTGGGTATGCAAGTATTGCCGATTCCTTTATTGCTTTGTTATAGTCTACCACAAAAAGATACACCTTAGGGAAACATAACACTTTTTGTTCTTTTCTCTATGGATTCTGAAAAATCTTTACCTCTACCCTTACTAGCTTAGTTATAAATCAATTTTGTTCCTTAAATTCCCACAAGGTCAGGCACGTGGAATTCTTTTCAATGCTGGGGTCACATCCAGCACTTCTATTCCCACTCAAGGGGTCTTCGCTTACTCGACCACTTGAACCTGGACTTGGATTCTTCTTCTTACTAAGCACCACAAAATATTTAGTACACCTGTAATTATTCAGTGAAAATTATATAATGCACTGTGATGACCATAAAATTAGAGAGAAAATCCTTTCTAGGTTATATGTCAAGTCAATAAGAAGAATTTGCCTAAAAATCAGCATTCTACATCTGTATCTCATTTTGAAGCATATATTTAGCAAACTCTCTGATTTGTGTATTTATATCCGACAGGTGGAGATCTCCTCTGCTCCTTTAATGGGAGGCAGACTGACTGAAATTTTCTTGTTACTGTGTCATTATTCTTAAATATGCATATGTACCTATAAGAACTTTTATTTAAATAGATACAATTAAAATTCAAAATTCCTCTAAGTATTTACCTAACAACTTCTTACATAGAAAATGATATGATTTGCCACAGCTAAACTAAAGAAAATGAACTTAAAATTAGTGGAATAATGTCAGGAAGGAATCCTTGGTGATAAGGTAATAAAAACATGGGTCTAAATACCAATAGAGGGTCTGAAATGTTGTTCTAGTTTTTTGTTTGTTTGTTTGTTTGTTTGTTTGTTTGTTTTCCAAAAAGAATTTGTGCCATTTGCCTAGAGTGGTTTTGAAAATATAAACCTAAAAATACATGGAGGGAAAACAAGTAAATGAGATGGACAGAAATAAGGAATAATCTACTTTAATATAATCTTTTCACTATGCATTTAAGGTTCTGGTGCCAGTTCAGATAAAAGCAAACATACTTCATCCTGTCTCTCTTACTGAATACAACTAAAAACCTAGACAGATGCATTGAGCAGCTATCTTAAGACTCTGAAAAGTTACCTGGCAGCAGATAGATTGGTAAAGGAAACCAGAACTCAAAGTAAGGCCAATATACGAGTGAATTTCTTGTATTTTTCCCCTCTAGTCCCCCCCCCCCCCCAGATTGGGCTGAAAAACAATCCAAAGGCCAGAATTAAACTTTGGTTGCAGGCAGAAAGGGTTCCAAGAGAAGACCTTTGTTTTTGGTCTGAACATCAGGGAAGAGATCCCCCAGGTCAGAGAGAGTGGGAAAATTCACTCCCCCGTCACTTTCTCCATTCTAGTCCCACGCAAACCCATGGCAGTGGTGGCAGGGCTGGGCAGCAGCTGGGCAGGGACTCAAATTCTGAGGGAAAAGAACCCTTTCCTCTAACAAGACCAACTGTGGTCCTGAGAATGTGAAGGAGTATCCCAATTCTCTCTCTCTCTCTCTCTCTCTCTCTCTCTCTCTCTCTCTCTCTCTCTCATCCTGTTACTTGAACCCAGAGACAGATTTGTGTGACGTACACAGCCAGGTGAGGAAACTAGAGCCCTAACTTTCTAGACCAAAGAAAAGAGTGGATGCCTCTGAGAGCCAGAAGGGGTCAAGGAGACTGCAAAGAAGAAGGAAGTTAAGAAAGTGGTCCCATAAAATTCTGTATAACCTAAGCTACAGATTCATGAATGTGATCCTCAACAGCACACCAAAGGCTCTGAGAATGGAACTATTATCCTGAAGGTCTCAAAGTGGCCTCTGGATGCCAGTTAACACTACAAACTCCTTTAAAAGTGAACCAACTTAGAACCATAACCCACAGAAGGTAGTTTAGAACTTCCAGCCTACACCTAGCCAGGTCTGTTAACTGATAAAACACACCACACCCACATCCCCACACCCCCACACAAAATCGACAATCTGTAAGCACTGAACAGGACTCAGAATTTCATGAAACAATATACCAAATGTCCAGGATACAATCCAAAATTAGTCAGCATATGAAAATCCAGGAAAAAAAATCAATAACCTAAAAAGAAGAGAAAAGCAACAGATGTCAATCCTGAGATGATGCAGATATTGAATGAACTACCTGACAAAATTATTATTATAATCAAACTTCCAAAAGTAAAGGTGAACACTTTTTAAAAGAATGGAAATAGAGAAACTATTGGCAAAGAAATAAATGATATAAAAAAGAACAAAATAAAAACTTTAAAGCTAAAATGCACAATAACTAAAACAAACAAACAAAAATTCCCCAGAAGGACTTAATAACCAAATAGAGAAGAGAGAGGAAAGAGTTAGTAAACTGAAGCTAGTTCAATAGTAATTATCCAATCAGCACAAGAAGAAGAAAAGACTGAAAAAATTAAACAGAACTTCATGTATCCATCAGACAACATTAACAGGTCTAATATTTGCGTGATCAGGGCTCCAGAAAAAAGGATAAAACAATGTGTTTGAAAATTTTTGAAGAAATAATGGCTGGAAACTTAACGAATTGGTTAAATACATAAACATCCAGATTCAAGAAGCTCAGCTAATCCTAAATAGAATAAACACAAAGAAATCCATGCCTAGAAATATCATTGTCAACTTTTTGGAAATTATAGATTAAAAAAATCTTAAAAGCAAACAGAAATGGATGATATATTATCTATAGGAGACCACAGTCTAAATGATAATGGATTTCTCATCAGAAACCATTGGTACTAGAACAATATTTTTAAAGTGCTGAGAGCGAAGAACTGTCAAACCAGAATCTAATATACAGAAAAAAAATATCATTCAGGAATGAAAGTAAGATAAGCTCATTCTGAGGCAAAGGAAATGTAACAGAATTTATTACCAGCACATCTATTCTAAAGGAAAATCTTCGGACACAAGGGACATGATAATAGGGGGACAGTGGTAACTAGAAATGAAGGAAGAACAACAGAAATGGTGAATATCAGTGTAAATATAAATGCCTATTTTTCTTCCATTAAGTTCTTTAAAATATGTGGTTGTTGAAAGTAAATATTATAAAATTACTAGAAATAGAAGGGAAGTTCTTCAACATGAGAAAGAGCTTTAATGAAAAACTCACAGCTTACATCATACTCAATGGTGAAAGACTGAAAGCTTCCACCTTAAGATCAAGAACAAGAAATAGATGCCTGCTTTACCACTGTTATTCAACATTGTACTGGAAGGTCTAGCCAGAGCAATTAGACGATAAATAAAATTATTTCTATTCACAGATGAAATAATCCTATGCATGGAAAATCCCAAAGGCCCTAGAACTACTAGGATAATAAATGAATTTTTCAGTTTCAGAATATAAAGTCAACACACAAAAATCAGTTGTATTTCTACACACTACCACTGACCAATTGGAAAAGTAAATTAAGAAAGCAATTCCATTTACAAAAATATCTAAAAGAATAAAATACCTAAGAATAAATTTAACCAAAGAGGTGAAAATCTTGTACACCACAAACTATAAATATTGCTGAAAGAATTAAGTAAATGGCAATACATCCCAAGTTCACAGATAGGAACATTTAATATTGTTAAAATTTCAATACTACACAAAACAATCTACAGTTTTAACACAATTCCTATTAAATTCCAATTGCCTTTTTTGCAAAAATAGAAAAACTGAACCTAAAGTTGACATGAAATGCAAGTGGTCCAAACTACTAAAATACAGTATTCAAAAGAGGGTGGTACTGTATCAATGGAATAAAATTATGAGTCCAGAAATAAATCCAAACCTTTATGACGAACTGATTTTGACAAAAGCACTAAGTCCATTCAATAGGAAAAAACAAATCTCTTCAACAGTTTATACTGAAACAACTGGATTTCTACATGTAAAAGGATGATGTTGGACCCCTTCCCCACAACACATATGAAAATTAACTTAAAGTTAATATAAGTTAAAATAATAAAGTTAAAGGTAATAAAATTAAAGTTAAAGTTAATAAAATAATAAAGTTAAAGTTAATAAAGTTAAAATAAGTTGGGGTGCCTGGGTGGCTCAGTTGGTTAAGTGTCCAACTTCAGCTCAGGTCATGGTCTCACACTCCGTGGGTTTGAGCCCTGTGTCAGGCTCTGTGCTGACAGCTCAGAGCCTGGAGCCTGCTTTGGTTTCTGTGTCTCCCTCTTTCTCTGCCCCTCCCCTGCGCATGCTCTGTCTCTCTCTGTCTCAAAAATAAATAAAAACATTTAAAACATTCAAAAAAATAAATAAACCAACAACCTAATATAAAAGCTAAAACAATAAAACTCTTAGAATAAAACTTGTGGGTAATTCTTCATAAACTTGGATTTGACAAGAATTCTTAGACATATGATACTAAAAGTACAAGCAATAAAAGACAAAATAAGTAAGTTGGATTTCACTAAAATTAAAAACATTTGTTCATCAAAGGGCATTATTAAGTAAATGAAAATACAACTTACAAAATGAGAGAAACTTTTTTGCAAATCATAGTGATAGTGATTTAATATGTAAAATATATAAGAACTCCTAAAACTCAATAATAAAAAACCAAACAACCCAATCCAAAAATTGGCAAAAGCCTTGAATAGACATTTCTCCAAAGATATACAAATGGTGAAATAAACACATGAAAAGGTGCTCGACATCACATCAAATCTACCAGGATGGTTATCATTAAAACTGGAAGATAACAAATGTAATATATGAAGAACCTTTAATTGTAAAAGTTCTTTATATATTCTAAATAATAAAAAAGTTCTAAGTAATCAAAAGATAACGCTTTGCCCTAATTAAAAAATGGGCAAAGGACTTGAATAGATATTTCTCTAAAGAAGATATACAAACGACCAACGAGTGCATGAAAAGATGTTCAATATCATTAGTCACTAGGGAAAGCAAATCAAAGCCACAAGGAAATATCACTTTGTACACACTGAATGTCTATAATCAAAAATATAATAACAAGTGTTGGTGAGAGTGCGGACAAATTGAAACCCTCATGGACTGTTAGTGGGAATGTAAAATTGTGCAACATTTTTGAAAAACAGGTGACTGTTCTTCAAAATGTTAGTTACCAATATGATACAGTGATTTTACTGTCTGATATACACCCAAGAGAAATGAAAACATATGTCCATAAATAGGTGCTTGAGTGGCTCAGTCAGTTAAGTGTCTGACTTGATTTTGGCCCAGGTTATGATCTCATGCCATATCAGCCTCCTCCCTGACAGTTCCAAGCACCTGCTTGAGATTCTCTCTCTCTCTCTCTCTCTCTCTCTCTCTCTCTCTCTCTCTCTCTCTCTCTGTCTCTCCCCTGTATGAGCTCTCTCTCTCTCAAATAAATAAACTTAAAAATGTATGTCCATACAAAAAATTACAAACAAATGTTCCCAGCAGTTTTCCTAGCATTAAAAAAGAATTAATAACCACCAAAATGTTAAGCAACTGATGAATATACAAATAAAAGGTGGTTTATCCACAGAATGTATATTTAGAAATAAAATGAAGTACTGATACATGCTACCACACTGGTGAGCCTTGAAAGTATTTTTCTAAGTAAAAGAATCAAATCACAAAATACATATATTATGTGATTTGATTTCTTTGATATATCCAGAATAATTAAATCCATAGAGGTAAAAAGTAAATTAGTGGTTGTTTGGAAGTGGAGATAGGAGTGGTGAGGGGAGATAGAGATAGATTACTTAAGATAGATGATATGGGGGTAAAAATGTTCTGAAATTAGACCATAGTGATGGCTGCTCAACCATGTGAATTTTCAAACACTGAATTGTGTATTTTAAATGGGTGAATTTTTTACGTTGATTATATCTCAATAAAATTGTTTAAATACATATCTGTTTTTAATATATAAATGGACTAAAATATATATACTAAATAATTAAAATAAGATATATATTTATATATGAAATCATTTCTGTGTTTCCTGCACCCTTTCAAAACTATAGGCCTCTAAGTTATGCCCTTAACTTGGGACTTCTAATTCTAACAGAGCCTGTTTACTATAAGAATCACCCCAAATTCTAAATTATAGAAGTCAAACGAATGTGTTGGTAGTAAAAGGTAACACTGTTAATCTAAAAATTAACATAGATTATTTAATATTCAAGTCACAAAGAGAGAACGGGAAATGGTACTTAACACAAAAATATTTTAAGTGATGTTTTCATAAAGCCAATTTATGAAACCCAGGCAACAAATATTTTGCACTAAACTGCTCATGTGAAAATTACTTATGTAAACTTTCAGGAAGAGGGAAACTATAAAGGAATCTAGAGGAGAGAATGAAAGCCTAACATCATGAATCAGTCTTGCACAATACTGTAGCATAGATACCCAGCATATGTCAATGACTTTGGCTTTGGGGATCAATTTAGTCTCAGAAATGACACAGCCTTTCTTTGATTCTGTAAGCAACATTGGTATCACTCTCACAGAATGTTAGTGAATGAAAGAAATATTGACCATCCCGTGACAATGTTTATCATAAGAAAATGGTCACTTACCCACTAAAAGTTAAGGAATCTATAAAATTCATAGAGCTAGATCTTACAAAAGTTTAGAGGAGAATCAAGGATTCCTGATTACTTGTCTGATTTTCTTTCAACCAGTCTCATGCTGCCTAATTTGTTAAGTCCACTGGGTGAAAAAGGAATGTAACTAAACCTTAGTATAACTTTAGAATTGACCCTGTCAGCTATTTTTTCATTGTGTGCAGCTGCTTAAATGTATTGTCTTCAGCAAAAAGCAATGTAAGTAATTGCATAGCATAAAAGTAAATGTTAAATTATAATTAAATTATTCTGCAAGCCTATCACACTAAGTTTATGGCCATTTCATCATATTGCAGCAGCACACAGAACAACAATTAGAGAGAAAGAAATGTTCTAAATTGAGATCTCAACTTTCTGAGAACTCGTCTCCTTGAAGGCATCTCCTAACATTGTTTATGTCGTTACTTTTCATTTTAGTTTTTCAACTGTCAGCTCTTCTTTTATATATACATTTATTGTCATCCTTTTTCCTTCAGCAGATAGCCAAACGCTGGAAGACTCCAAATTAAATGCCTCCTAGTTTGACTTCGTACAGAAAGGTCCTGATTTATTATTCAAGATTTACACAGTGCTTTTCCTTCTCTCAGATTTTTGCAATCATTTATTAGCTTTTCCTGAGAACTATCCTGTGAAGGTCATTTTTAGCACGTTTATTTGACAGATGAGAACACAGACCTTAATTGAGAAAATTATTTTGACTGAGGTGGCAGAATAAGGTTAGCTCAGAGTCCAGAATAATGTCCAAGGTCATGTTAGCACACTTAGTTCTTTTCTCATCATTCCTACTTTTAACAGAGAAGCACAACCTATTCATTTTGCACACCCGCCTTCTCCCCATTGTTCTTTCTCAGAGCCCCAACTTTCTATGGCGGCCAGCACTGCTCATACAGTATCTTTTACTTAGCCCAAATCAATCTCTGCAAGATAAACATACCCTTTCAGTACACATCTTAACACAATTGTGACAGCCGTATCAATTACCTAGCAAATATTCGTACGTGGGTGTGTGTATGTACATGTGTCAGGTCTGGGGGTGTGATTTATTTAAAACGTATTCACTCAACAAGAATTTGGGGAGCTTACCATATGGCTGGTAGTGCAGGTTCTGGGGGTTTTAAGGAAAGTAAGAACCAGTTCCTGCCTTTAAGAAGCTGAAAAACCCACAGGGGAAACACAAGAATATGGCCATAAGAAGATTATATAAAATACACACACATGCCGCCACCACAAACACCACTAACAACGTGAGGTTTCAGTGACATTAAGTGTGCAGGACGTTTACTGGAGTTCGAAGAAGAGGATGGCCCAGAAATCAGTGACCATTTGAAAAGAAAGGGACACATCTGTGCAGCTGTAGAGAGGCAAATTTTGTGGACAGAAGCTTCAGGAGAGGAGCAACTCGGAGTCTATTTCCTCTCATGTATCTCCTCTCTTCCTACTGCGCTACTGCTGTGAAAAGGTGAGAGAATAGAAAAGAAATTAGGCATACACTGTGTCCACCCGAACTATCAAGATAATTGGGATTCTGTCTTGTCTTCCACTGTCACCACAGACGGCAGGAAGAGCAAGTGAATTCATCCTCTGTGACACTGAATATCATGAATAGAACGATAAAAATAAGTGCTAGGAATATTGTACATATAAACTAGTTAGCTCAATGCCAGACACAGAGTAATTGCTTAATAAATGTGAGCTATTTTCAGTTGCTATTGGTATCTCAACTACTGTATAAATAGCTCTTTTCAAATGTACTTCCTGCTGCCATCCTGATACAATGAGTAAAAGGAAAAGAAAAGGAGGGAAACAATTAGAGAACGTTGGTATTGGTGTCTCAAGTGAAAAAAGTAGTGCAAGATAGATCCATTCTTTAGGTTACCCTTTTTTGTGTGCTATTCATTGTGCTAATTGTACACTGTTTTATTTACTTCTTACTAGGAGGTAGGTAGATAGACTTAACTCCATTTTACAATTAAGAAAAATAATGATCAAATAAGTTTAAATAACGTTACAAAGTCCTATAGCTAGTAAAATGTGTCACCAGGAACTGGATCATTTCTCCAAACTCCAATCTTGCTGTTTTCATACATTCTCTTCTCAAAGTCATAAAATACTAAAACCATGGTTTAATCTAACAAATGTTTTCTGACTTCCTACTATGTGTCAGAAACTATATATAAGGTACCATAAAAAGAAAAGCATACTTTCAGTATCTGACCTTACCTGGCTAAAAATACAGATGGAGATGAAAAGATAACAAGTCAATTGTAAAGCAGAAACAGAGGAGCACGTGGTAGGAGTATTTAACCCCTGGAAGGTTAGAGAACATTCTCGGAAGGAGTGATATCTAAGCTGAGACATGAAGCCTGAGTATATATTACACGAGGTAGTACAAGGAGGTGCATGATGCACTTATAGAGAAGAGCCTGTGTGAAGGCTCAGAGAGAAAACCAGGAAAAAGACTCTCCGTCATAGGAAGTGGCTGTAGGGGGGAACAAGCGATGAGACTGATGGGTCCAAGTCACGGAGTCACACTTGAGAGCTACAGTTGAAATAATACTTCGGGGGCACCTGGGTGGCTCAGTGGGTTAAGCTCCAGACTCTTGGTTTCAGCTCAGGTCATGATCTCATGGTTTGTGAGTTTGAGCCCCGCACTGGGCTCTGCACGGATAGCACCAAGCCTTCTTGGGATTCTCTCTCTCCCTCTCTCCCTGCCCCTTCCCCACTCACACACTCACTCTCTCTCTCTCAAAATAAATAAATAAACATTAAAAACAAAAAGAAAATAATAGTTTTATTCTAATTTAGAATATGGGGCCTATGACCTATTCTAAACAAAGGAATGATTAGACATATTGTAGAATGAAACTTTTTAATAAAGCAATATATTAGAAAAAAAAAGAAAAGAAAATGACAGTCATATCTTTTCCTAAACTTCGCTTTTATAAAAAATTATTAGGCTGTGTAAATAATTAGTAGGTAAACAGCCCTGCAGTGTAATACAGTCAGGCCAGTGGAAACTAATGCCATCTTCAAAGCTAAACAGGCTTGGCCTGACAAGATGTTCTGGTGAAGTTAACTGTGGAAGGCCATCTGTTTCGTGATCGTTGAGAAGGTTTTAAAGAAAAACACGCATTTAGCACGCAGTTGGAACTCTGTGACAGGTTGCTTGCCATGGCTTTCTACTTGTAAGAAAAGATTTACAACAGAGCAGGCAGTTCAGGGAGTTGAGATGTGCCATATACTAAGCATCCTGAAGGTGGTTCCATTCCAATAAAGAGGAAAATGCCATTTTCTTTCCAATTTCAGACTTTTACTTTTGTCTGCTCCTAACCTGACACCTTACCGTCAATAGATAATTTTGCCTCTCTAGATTCACAGAGAAATAAAGGCAATTCTACCCTGCGAATTCCTTCAACTTCCATCCCTACCACACACAAATATTCTTTTCCTCTGCCTCTCCCAATTTATCCTTTCTTATCATGTTTCAGTTGATGACAATCCTGCTCTTGGTCAGGTCTAGCCTTGGATCTTAATGCTCCTTCCATTTCTTCATTCTTGAGTTACAGCCTCACTAAACCAATTTTCTCCCTCTTTTATCTTCTGCCTATCAATCTCCTATCTTCAGCCTATTAATTCACCCAAGTCTTTCTCATCTGAAAAATTAAAAAAAAAAAATCTTACATAAAGACAGAAATGTTGACTAGATTTCAATTTTACAGAATTCACAATTATACCAGAATTGGGGTAAGAGAGGGAAAGTGATGAAGAGGAAGGGAGAAAATTGTTTCCTTGATCTCAATACTTGCTTATTACTATTCGCTCTTTGCCTTCTCTCTCTTAAACGTCTTGGTTGTGGTCTAAACTTGCTCTTGCCATCACCCCACCTTCCGCCATTCTTTTTTTTAATGTTTTATATTTATTTTTGAGACAGAGAGAGACAGAGCATGAGCAGGGGAGGGGCAGAGAGAGAGAGGAAGACACAGAATCTGAAGCAGGCTCCAGGCTCTGAGCTGTCAGCACAGAGCTCAACGCGGGGCTCGAACTCACACACCGCGAGATCATGACCTGAGCTGAAGTCGGACACTCAACCGACTGAGCCACCCAGGCGCCCCCGCCCCGCCATCTTCCGCCATTCAATTCGTCCCACTGAAAACCAGGCTCCACCTGTCACAGCTTCTCCTGCAAAGATTATGGCTGATTGTCCACCTAATGGACCTTTTTGAATATTAGATGGAAGAGAATGCCTAGGGTGAACTGGAATTGGGTACTTCTCCCAAGTCAGTAGGCTCTAATACCACCCAACAGGTTAGGCTCTGGTTAAGTAATTTCCCTTGAAGGCAGGCCTTATGCTCTCTTATGCTCTGGTGTATTTCAAAATGTTGTGTTTTTGTTTTTGCTCCCCCCTCCCAACCCCCGCCCTCTCATTCCAGTAGTAGCTCAAGGGGATTTTTATCCAGTATTTACTGTGAGAGACTAGTTGAGTTTCTAGAGGTAAATCTCACAAAATTGGGCAGGCTCCCCTGTGATTGTGGCGGCGGAAGGGGGAGGCGGGGCATCCACCTGGATTTTTTTTTTTTTTTTAACTTCTCTAAGTCGTCCACACTCAGCCTCCACCAATTTATCAATTAATTAGTTCGGGTTTTCCTACTCTTGTGTGGGTGTCTCCATGCTTTCTGCTTGTGAGTCTGTGCTTTGGTATGCTATGACTCCTTTTTTTTTTACCTGCCTATCTCTCCAATCTTAAAGGAGTGATTTGCTCTGTGTTCTCACTTCTCTTTTGGATACAAGAAGAGTTATTAATTTTTCAGTCTGTTCAGCTTTTTCCTTGCTGTTAGGACAGGGTGACAACTTCCAAGCTCCTTAGATGAAACTGAAAACCAGAAGTCCTTAAGTTTAATTTTTTAAGTTGAAAACCAGAAGTCCTTAAGCTACTTTTTTAGGTTCTTATCAGTACTGGCAGTTTTTCACAATGTGTTTTTATGTATTATTTAGAGGATATCACCTACCAACAATGATACTTTCATTTATTTAATCCTTAACAGTTGCCATGCTTTTTCCCCCTTATAACATTGTCCAGAAAGTCTAATAATATTAAATCAGTAGCAGTAAAAATTGGCATTTTGTCTTATTCTTCGTCTTGATGGGAATATGAATAGGTTTCTCCACTAAAGACTGTGTTTTTAATAATTTTTCACATATATCTTCAAGTTAATAAGTTACCTTCAAAACCCAGTACTCTGGTTATTTTTGTAACAAAGAATTATTGAACATTATGTGATGCTTCCATTTAATGATTTTTTTCAATTTGTTCCATTAATGCGATAAATTACATTGCCAGAATTTTCTGATTTTGAACCATCCTTAACTCCATATTAAACCCTAGTTGACGGTCATGTATATATATATATTTAAATATATGTTTAATTTGGTTAGCTAATATCTTTGGTGTTTTGCAACTATATTCATAGCTAAATGAGTTCATAATTTTATCTTATTTATTCTCTTACCTAGCTTTGCAATCGAGATTAGAGTAACTTCACAAAATTTGTTAGGTAGTTCTCCCACATTTATTATTTTATGTGGCAATTTAAAAGCTGGAATGTCTATTCTTTGAAAGTTTGATAAAATGTACCTATTAAGCCCAAACATGTCAGGACTTTTTGAAGGGGGAAGGTCTTTTAATATTGTTTCAATTTTTTAATTGATTATTTATTTAGGTTTTTGGTTATTTTTCTTACCCTAAGTTTGGCCTTTTACATTTTTATCTATTTACATAGATAAACAAATCTTCTTCAAATTATTAATTTAATGAATATATAGTTATTGATAATTATATCACTTGTGTCAATAGCTTATTCCCATATATCCTTCTGCATTTTGATTACTTTCATATTCTACTTTTTTTTAAGGTTATTTATTTATTTTGAGAGAGAAAGAGAGCAAGCATGGGAGCATGCACATGTGGGGGAGGGGGAAAAAGAGAGGGGGAAAGAGATGGAGAGAGAGACTCCCAAGCAGGCTGTGCACTGTCAGGGGCAGAGCCCGAGTTGGACCCGGAACCCCATCTCACAAACCTTGAGATCATGATGAAAGCCGAAATCGAGAGTCAGGTGCTTAACCAACTGAGCCACCCAAACACCCCTGCATATTCTCTTTTAATTGATCATCTTACCTAGAAGGTTTTCTAGCCTACTAATATTTTTAAAGAAAAACTTGGTTTTGCTGATTATTCTGTTGTTTCTTCTTTTTATTTTATTGATTATCTACATAGCTTTGGTTTTGTTTTGTTTTGTTTTTTGAGTTAAGTATATTTCATTACTCATTTACTATCAGATGCAGAGTAAAATATAGGGATACAGGTATAAAATAAATTACTCTGTGGCATTAAAAAAAAAGATGGATTAAAAACCTAAATATTCACAAATATTAATGAGTGAATAATTTGAGATATACTAGACAGTCATGAAAATGAATGAATTTGAACTATGCACCTAAACAGACGAATCTCATAGACAGTTGAACAAAAATCTCAATTTTCAAAGACAAATGTATAAAGTATGATCTCATTTACATAGAGTTCAAAAACATGCAAAAATCACCGAATGAGAACTTCCAGTCTGTGGGTAATCACTTCCCTACATCCTCTATGGTCATCACCACCACAATGGAGTCATACATTTACAATAAAAAATGAATAAATAGTTCTGGTTCTGGAATGAGACAGCACAGACTCACTTTTCCCTTTCTACCTTCTAAATACAGCCAAATACCCTGAAAAATACCCATCAGACAATGATAAAATGACTCTGAAAGCAGGAAAGAGGAAAGACTGGCTAGGAACCTCAAGACTTGAGGAATAATAATGTGTCCAGATCCTGGGTTTTATTTTAATCAACCATATGCTGGCAAAAAGGATGCCAGTAAACCTATAACCAGGAATCCCCAACGTATGTACACATACACAAATACTCATACACATATATCACCCTGACCAAAGAACCAGTTCAAGGGAGCCCAGGACAGACCCGCGGTGAGCCCAAACCCCTGCTTTACAATGCAGGTCCTATCTGTAACCTTCTCCACCAGCAGCAGTGGCAACAGTGAAGCCTCAGGCACTCCTGGTCCTGGGTTCACTACTGGGACACTAGTGGGTGGCCACAGCTGCCCCCAAGGCCAGCGTAAGCTGCTCCTGAGTCTCCCAGTAATATAAGGAGACCCAGGCCCAAGTCCCACCCATCAGAGCAAAAGGTGGCCAAATGACACGCAGCACCATTCACCACAGAGATGCCACCAGCAGGGACTGAAGGGGATGCCCAGGAGTACCTGAAAAATGAAGCACACTGAAATAGTGTTGCAAGAGCTTTGAAAACTAAACTGTCATGGGAACTAAAGCCACCAAAGTAGACCAGAACCCAGACATTAAATCTACACTGAGCAAGTACCAACTAAAATGGAAGGATTAGATAAGATTGAAGGTCTCCAAACATCATATCATAACCATAATGTCTATGATACAATTGAAAACCACCTGTCATGCCAAAAACCAAAATTCAAACAAAACAGGACAAAACAAAACAAAACAACCAAAAACAGAACAATCACAACTGGAATGAAAAAAGACAATCAACTGAGATGAATTAGACGTTAGAACTATTTGACAAGGGTTTTACCTATCCTAAAAATGCCTCAACAATCAATTGCAATTTTTAAAAACAAATAAACCTAGAAAATCTCAGCAAATAAATATGAGTGATAAAAAACAAATGAATGGGGCACCTGGGTGGCTCAGACGGCAAGTGTCCTACTTCAGCTCAGGACACGATCTCACAGTTATTGAGTTCCAGACCCGTGTAGGGCTCTGTGCTGACAGCTCGGAATCTGCAGCCTGCTTCTGATTCTGTGTCTCCCTCTATCTCTCTGTCCCTCCCCTGCTCACACTCCATCTGTCTCTCTCTCAAAAATAAACAAACATTAAAAAAAAAAAACAAGTGAAAATTGCATAACTGAAAAATACAATAAATAAAATGAAAGGGTGTCAGTAGCAAGGTGGAGATAACAGAGGATAAAAATCAGTAAGCTTAAACTCAATCCGAAAAACAGAAGAAAATAGAAAAAAAAAATGAGCAAAACCTCAGGGATCAGTGGAACACAACAGCAGCAGATTTAATATTCACATCATCAGAGTCCCAGAAGCAGAGAAGGAGACTAAAAGAATATTTAAAAAAATTACAATAATGACTGAAAAACTCCCTAGATTTGGTGAAAAAAATGTTGGTGGGAATGTAAAATAATAAAACTATTCTGAAAAATACTCAAGCAGTTCCTTTCAAAATTACCATGGTCATACTATATACCACCTACTTATTGCACTCTTAGGCATTTCTCTGAGAGAAATGAAAATTATGTCTACATAAAAGCCTGTCCACAAATGTGCATAGCAACTTTATTTGTAATAGCTTGAAGGCAACTATGAATAACTCAGATGTTTTTCAGCAGGTAAATATTAAGGCCCACTGTGGTTCAGCCATAGTATGGACTACTACTCAGCAATAAAAAAAGAAAAAAAAAATACTGATACCAGGCAACAACTTGGATGAACTTGAAGAAAATTATGCTGAGTGAAAAGAGACAATTTTCAAAGGATACATACTGTGTGATTCCATTTATGTAATAGTCATAAAAATAACACAAAGATGGAGAAAAGACAAGTGGTTGCCAGGGTGTGGGGCTGGGGGAAGAATGTAGGTGTGGCTATAAAAAGGAAGCCTGAATGAATTTTGTGGTGTTGTTACAATTGAGTGAGTATCTTGATTGTGGTGTTGGTTATGCAAAGTGTACACATGAGATAAAATTGCATACAGCTATACACACACAAATGAGTACATGCATACATTATGAAATTTAAATAAACTCTATGAGTTGCACCAATGTCAATTTCTTGGTTTTGATATTGTAGCATAGTTGTTGTGTAAGACAGGATGAGCCTGGGGGAAGGTTGCACGGGACTTTCCTGCACATTTGTTTACAATCTCCTGCAAATCTATAATTATTTAAAACTTTAAAAAAAATGTTTAAAATGAATGAATAGCATAGACAAATTGTAGCCAGACATTGGGAATCAACAATCTTGGATGGTTTTGTGGGATGCCATTTATTCCGGGCTTCTAGAAGTAGGGACAAAATTGAACAAACAAGATTAATTCCATGCTTTGGAAAGTAAGAAAGCTCCTAGTGAACTCTTTTCTATCAGGGAAAGTAGCAGAAGTTAACCTCTTGCTGAAGATACAGGACGTGTCAGCACATGATGTTATGAACCAATTAAGCAAGATGACTACACAAAGGAAATATATCAAAACTCTTTAAGGAGTAAAAACAGAATCCCCAATAATATCATTATAAAACAACTTAGTCTCAGCATATAAGTCTTAAATTAATGAGAAGAGAAGATATGAAATAGAATATTTTAGTAATATCCATGGCAAAATAGATACTGTTTTTATAACTATGATATTTGAAGGAAAGTTTCATGAACGTATCAATGATTACAAATAAACATAATTTCTACTTTTTGCACAATCCATTGGTGATTTTCAAACTGGATTCTAGCTAAAATGTTCAGAGTTTCTCATAGTATCTATCTGGTGAAGAGTAGTTCAAAGAACATATATTTTAAGGCTGACATTATTCCGTAAAAAGGCCCTGAATGATGTAACTAGTCTACATTATCTATCAATGAGTTCCTGTCAGAACTCATTGATATTAAGTAAGTGCCTCTAGAAATAACTAAAGTGGAAATAAAATTTGTTTAGCTGCATGCATTAGCTGATATGCAATATTATCTTAATTTGTCCATGTATCTCTTTGGCTCCTGTCATTTATACAAATGAAGAAACACTGCTACACCAAGATAAGTGACGGTTTAATAGCGATAGTAAAATATCTGGCTTCCGTATTTAAAAAAATACAAAACAAAATAACATTGTCTACAAATGTGCCCACAAGTACTAAAATCATGAAGACATGCATGTAATGATGCCCACCAAATTCAGCATAGTGGGAAGGAATCTGATTCGGGCAAGCATAGTACTTACACGAGAAATGTAGTTAATGTATTATTCCTTAACCTGGATAATAGATGTATGGTGTTTATTTTATTATTTCTTTTTTGTATGTCACAAATACTTAATAATAGTAATCAGAATAAAATTCCATACCTCATTGTCGCTTCCAGTGTTACTTACAGAGATGTCTAAGTCTCATCTAGTCTTTTTCCCTTTGTGAAAACTTTGGGAATTTTCTCAATATTGTTGATGTTCTTAAATTTCACCATAATGTATCTAAGTGATTTTTTTCTTTATTTATTCTATTTAGCATCCTAAGAATCTTTTCAACATTATTTACTTTAACCTTGCTTTAGTTTTAAAAAATTATGCATGATTCCTCAATAATTTCCTCTCCATCCAATCCTACCAAATTCTACAGATCCTAACTTTTCTTTTATAATTTCTCTCTATCTTCCTAATTCTTTCCATGTTTTTATCCCATCTATTATTTAATTCTAATTATTATCTTTTAACACTCAAAATTTCCACTGTTTTTTTTTTAGAATGGCCTGCTTTTTCCTTATTTTACCATGTATTAGAGGATACTATTTTATTTAAAAAATTTTTTAATGTTTATATATTTCTGAGAGAGAGAGAGAGAGAGAGAGAATGTGAGCAGGGGAGGGGCAGAGAGAAAGGGAGACACAGAATCTGAAGCAGGCTCCAGGCCCTGAGCTATCAGCACAGCTTGAACCCACGAACCATGAGATCATTTCCTGAGCAGAAGTCAGAGGCTTAAACAACTGAGCCACTCAGGCACCCCAGGATATTATTTTATTTAAAAAACTTGATCTGCCTATTTCATCTAGTCTTGCTTGCTCATTTATTTACTTTCTTTTATCATTGTATTTACTCTCCTTTATGTGTCCTTCAAATGTCTGACCCCTTTTGGCAGTGAGCACATCTTCACCTGCAGGTGTCCAGTATCTTGGCTGGTCATGTGGACAGGGTTGAGCAGCATGGGCTGCTCCTAATTTCGTTATGGTCGGAGGATTGCAGCCCAGGGCCGTGGCTCAGGACCCACATTCTGGACTTGATCCTCTTTCCCCTGTCACATAAGCTGACCCCAACAGGTAGCAATACTCTTCAGGGAACCTCTGTTTCAGCACTGCTCTCTCCCTAGAGCCTTTCTCCATCGGTTTTGTTATCTAGAGCTCAGAAGAGTGGGAAGAGGAGGAGAGGGTATCCAGGGGTTGCTTAGAAGCCTACAGGAAAGCTCAGTATGCATGGTCTTGAGCCTCTCTGATATCACTCTGCTGGTCCCAATGGTCCTGGGCAAGGCCCAGTGACTTTTCTGTTAGTAATAAGGGGGAAGGTGGGTGGACAGACACCACCACAAAGTCTGATTAGGATTCCAACATCGACAAGCAAGATGATTTGGACTTGGCATTATTGGCATCCAGTTGGCTTTGAGGAAACTCATAAACCAACAATGCAAATAATTAATGCACATGGGAAAGGGAACATAGCTCTCCAGGAGTCTCTGGTCCCTCATGGTGGGTGTCCAAAGTCTGGTCAGCTACAAGGGAGAGTGCCAATCCTGCCAGAGCAGCCCAGAGCCAGGACTCACTGCCTTTTGTCACTAGGCTGGGGGAGGGCTCACATCCCCTACAAGGGCCTACCTACATATGAGGCAATCTCTTGCTACACGCATGCTATGTAATCCTGCTTCGTGGGGCTTATAGCAGTCATCTTCCGCACGAGATCTCTTTCTACAGTGGCAGGAACCTTCTTTTCTTTTTCCCCCATATTTGTTTCCTTTACCAGTCACTCAAGTGCAGACACCTTATTTATTTCTGTATCCCCAATAGTTTGCACATTGCAAAAAATGCACTTTTTTTTTGTTTATGAGCAAATGGAGGGAAGTAATGGGTTAACATGGTGAGTGGTCAACAGCTGAAATCACAATTCACAAATGAGACATTTATTTGTAAAGCAGTTCCCATGTGGGGAACTGTCCTCTAGGGTCAGGAAGGGAAGATGCTCCACAAAACCAAGGCGGGTATCCAAAGGTCATAAGCAACTTCAGAGCATGGGGGGCATGGGTTAGAGAAAATCTAGGCCAGTTGTCAGGATTCTATACAAAAGTGAAAGGGAAGGACAGAGTTAAGCTCATCCGGGTCAGTTAATATAATTGTGGGGCCTCAGTAGATTGATTATAGAAAAAAACTAGCATAACAAAACAAAACCTGTCCCAGTGACAAGGCAGGTGACCCCTGATCTTATCAGTGCTGGGTCTGGGCAACCAATGAGTGGGCAGATTCCACTCCTGAAGGAGGTGAGAGCAGCATCTAAAACATCGAAGGAACTGTTGGGAAGAAAGCCTTCCTCGATGCACTATCTTCCCAACGTTTCCACTCTCCAGGGGTCTGGGATAGTGGAAGAGTCCCTCCACTAGTGCCTCTGGGACAGGTTATGGCCATCTCTCTCTTAACTCTTAGGTAGATAAGGAAATATTTTCCATATAGTGTTCGGAAGTTTTCTAATCTCTAGAATCCTGTCTCTGTGTTCAAATTTAATGAGGCCATTAACTAAAGATGCCTCATGTTTGAGAGTTGTTTTTAAGGCACACATAAAAATAAATTAAATGATGGGTATGTACAATCAAGTAAAGGGTCATTACCCTCCTTTGAACAACCAATATACAGAAATTAATGGGGATTTCTCAGTTTAAAAATATTTTCAAAGAGCAAGACTAAATTACTATGGGAAAAATGAAAAGTTAATTAGTTATTTTTGACTTGTGCCGAGCTTGATTGTTATGCAATCTTTTGAGGTCATCTTTAGAAATAGGGTACTCATGTGTCCAAGGTGCAAAGCCCATCTGCTTGTTCTTGGGGTTCTAATTAACTTCCATGCTGGTTTGATTAACACTGGCATTTGTTTTTCCTAGTGGAAAGCAGCCACTGTATGAAAGAGCTTAAGTGAGTCACCTTTTGTTAGCAGGTTTGACAATCATAAGGGTTTTTTTTGTTTTGTTTTGTTTTGTTTTTTTCTTACATGGCATCAAATTTTTTTGTCTGGACTTTGAAACACATGACTTTTGTTACAAGGTGTAAAGAGTTAGATAAAATTCATATTTTCTTTTATTTTTTCTCAAAAAGTCAAGGGGCACTATTACTATGTTTCTATGAAGATAGGCATGAGAAACAATATAAAATGGGTCATTCCATTTATATTCAGTTCTTATATTAATATTATATTAAAATAACCAGCATATTTTATACTTTCAATGTCCACCTGGATAGCATATACAACATAGTGATTGTGATTTCTGTTAACCTTAACCTATCTCTAGGGTCCTTCACTCTCCATCTCAGCCACCCATTCTGGTAGCTCTGCCATGGACATGATTGTCCTGTAACTTCTCTACAGCAAAACCACAGATCAAACATTACACTATATAACCACACTGACCCTCTCTCTTTCCAGCTAGAGAGACATGATTAGTGCCTGTAGTGGTTCTTAGCATGAGATATAGAAAACAAAAGAACATTTAAAAGGACATTTCAGTGATAAAAAGGGAAAAAATGAGATTCGGAATCAAAGTGGCACCAACAGAAGGTGAAAGATGGGAGTAAGAAATAATGTATAGGCAGAATAGTAAATTCTGCCTCATTTGAAGAGAAACTGGAAATTGAAGGAAAAGAAGTGTATTAGTCTTCTTCTGTTGCTGCATAACAAGTTACTCAATTCTAGTGGCTTAAACAACAAACATTTATTATCTGTAGTTTCTTTAAGTCAGAAGTTTGGACGTGGCCTTGCTGGGTATTCAGCTCAAGGTTCACAAAGCTGATATCAAAATGGTAGTGGGGCTGCATTTAATTTGGAGGCTTGACTAGGGAAGAATCCATTTCCAAATTTCTTCAGGTTGTTGGCAGGATTCATTCCTTGATGCTATAGAATTCATGGCAGCTTGTGTCTTAAAAGCCAGCGTGGAATAGAGTGTCTGCTGTTTCCTCTTACAGAGGACTTACATGATTAAGACAGGTCTACCCAGGATAATCTCCCATTTAACGAACTTAAAGTTAAGGGGTTAGGGACATTAGCTACATCTAAGCAATTCTTTCACTGTTGCCATATTCTAATAGTTAGAAGTGAATCACAGTTCTGCCTTCACTAAAAAGGAGAGGATTACAAAAAGGAATGTATTTCAAGGAGTACAAATCGCAGGAGTCATTTTAGAATCTTGCCTATCAAAGCAAGAAATAAGCACAAATCTAAAGACTTGATCCTAGAGACTGGGAAAATGGTGGCATTTGTAAAATGATACCCCAAGAAATCAACATATAAAAGTGTTTGGGAGAGCAGATAAATTCAGTTCTGTTCAAACTTTTATTGAAATGCCAAAAATATAAGAGTTGCCCAGAGGAATTGAAAATATAAGATAGAATAAAAGATGGAAGTCCAAATTAGAAATATGATTTATCCACAGAGGTTACATGGTAAAGTCATGAGACTGGGTTACCTCATAAAAGAAGAGAAAACCTTGGTAGGAAGGAAATAGAAGCCAGTAAAGTAGAATGGAAAACAATGAGAAAGCTAAAAGTAGAATAAATGTCATGCTGTATTTGAATAAAAATGATTAGAAATACAGGAGAAAATGGAAGAAAGCAGATGACACATAGCATGCAGGCTAGTGGGTTCTAGACTTACATGTACATAAGGAGCCTGGAAAAGCTTCTTAAAAATACAGATTCCCAGGGCCCACTCTTGGAGATTCTGCAGTGAGAATTACGAATCTACTTTGTCGACAAGCACTCCAGGTGATTCCTGCTCAACATTTTCAGAAATTTTATTCCAAGGATTAGTAAAATAAGATCAGCATAAGATCAAGAGAATATAGTTTTCTTGGAGATTGCATCACAAAGCTGTAGTCTAAATACTCCCTATAAGAGACACCTAAGGGAGTTTAAAAAAAAACTCATACTCTTGGACTCCACTTCAGATCTATTGACTCTGAATCTGCATTTTAATTAACTTCACGAGATATTTTTATAGCCTATAATTTTGAGGCCAAAGTATGGTAACTGAACTGGTGCAGATCCCTCTGTTACTTGTCTGGAAAATTGAACTATTTTCAGAAATTGAAAATAAATGTTTAGAAATGTTTATAACAATTCAACATTGCTGTGACATCCAAGCACAGAATCAGCGATCTCATCTCATTGGCAGTGTATATACCAGATTGGTTATTTTAAAACTCGTATATGGCACAGTGTTACAATCTGTGACATTTTAAGATTAATTCATTAACCATAATCCAAAAACATACAGAAGTATGAGAAAAACAATTATTTATATTCTTCTCTCTTATTATTTTAAAATAATTTTAATTTTTAATCAAGCTTGTTTTAAAATTATAGTCTAGGGGCGCCTGGGTGGCTCATTAAGTATCTGACTTTGTCTCAGGTCATAATCTCGTAGTTGAAGAGTTTGAGCTCCACATAGGGCTCTGCACTGTCACAGAGCCTGCTTGGGATTCTCTCTCTCTCCCTCCCTCCCTCGGTCCCTGTCCTGCTTTCTCTCTTTCTCTCTTTTTTTCTCTCTCTCTCAAAATAAATAAACTTAAAACAATAACATTCTTAACATTATTAATTAGGAAAATAAAATTTGAATTTACTTTTCCCTAATTTACAACAGGTGAAATAAGCATCACTAGACCTTTTTGCCAAGACATAGCTCTTGTATACTGTATATGCAGCCATAATAGCAAACCAAATGATGATAGTGGGAGTTTCTCCAAAAAATGAAGATCAGTAGAATACATAATGGTTTTACCACAAATTATATACAATTCCTTATGTATTGAATTTGATCTTTTAGTCACAAGGGATGAGGAAGTGCTAAAACCAAGGTATATTATTTTGGAAATGTACTGGCTAGTGAAGGATTAAAACCATAAAGAAATAACATAAATAACATAAGTTAAAATCAAATTTTCTTTTTCTGTTTCAGGGTGAGACTAGGGAGTCAAAATAATTTTTTAAAAGCGCTTCGACTTCAAAAGCTGGTAGAGTAGACATTCAATAATCCTCACTTAAGCATTTTAGCTTGGAGACTTCTTACAGAGTAGCAGCTTGGTTTACTATGAATAAAAATCTATATATTACTTCCCAAGATGGAAGTAAAAAATTACGTCAAAGATGTTTGTTTGAAAATGTTGGGTGTATCTGTGGCAAAGTGTGTAGTTCAAGTATCACTTTCCAGTGACACCATAGCTCAAAAATTAAGAAATGGCTAATGATAAGAAGGACAGATGCATAGACTAGATAAAGCTAAGGACACATTTTTAACTGCAATTTTTTGAATACACAGATATTGCTACTATGGCATTTCTTTTAGTATAACTGCAATCCAAACATGAAGCTGGTATGAAGAGAGGTTTCATTTCTTTCTCCCCCCACCCTTTCTTCTAGCTTCAGTGCCAATGAACACAACTAGCTCTAGAATGTATAAAAGTAGTTAGCAAATACGGTTTGGAGTTTAAGCTTGGTGTAGAAGTATTTTCTGATGGCACACTTCACAGGTGCAAAAACAGGGAAACATTCTGGGTTATTGCCCAGATTTCCGAGCTTGAGCAAAAAGTATAAATCAACATGGCGCTTCCTTCATCAAGAGAGTCTTCCTATAAAATGTTTTCAGTGGAACTAAACAGAAAGCTTGGTGTCACAGTGAAAACTGTGGTTACGTAAAGGCTAATATATTAACTTTGAGACTATTATCTATTTTAAAAATATGAAAAGTTGATTATTTAAAAATTGTTGCATGAATGAGGCATGACATTTATTAAGGCAAAAGTTTTATTGAAAATATTTAAACTAGGAAATAAATCCAATCCATTTCTAGTTTGGTCTCAATTTTCTAAAGATGTGATTTTACAGCCAGGCTTGCTTACTTGGCATGATACATTTGGCATTTTTAGTTATCTTAATACTTCCATCCAGGGAAGGAATGGGTAAATTGGCTGATAAATTAAATCTGATAAATTAAAGGGAAAAAATGAAATTTAAAAGCATGAAATAACAAAATTTCTACAGCTTGTGATAAGTTCCAAGGTTTAACAATAATCATCACCGAAAGGGTGATTGTGTTGACACTGCCTACCTTTGGAAAGTTATAACCAAAATACCTCATGCATTTGATAGAATATTGAGAATTTACTTTTCCATCAAAAGAAGAGTACACATAGAAGTTTCCATACATGGGAATTTCACGGCTTTAGAATCCATTTCTTTCATCTAAGTATAATTTAGATTTAATTGCACCTTACTGGATAAATTATTAAAATCAGGTACTGATGAAAGACTGAACATATTTTGAAAAAAAGAGCATCACTTATTTCATTTTGGATTAAAGTTAAGAACAAATACCCTAAGCTTCCTGTATGAAAGGATAATATAGAAAAAAAATTTAGATTTGCATTATCTTCTGCAAGTACATAGTTATCAGACCCTCTATTTTAGATAAATTAGGCAATAAGCAAGCCTATGTTTCAAAGACAAACAATATGTATTTATGGTGTTTATTCAGAGTACATAGGGGAAAATATGGAAAGTTGTTATTCCACTTAAAACTCTTTGTTCCTGTTTAGTTATGATGTAGAATAACACACTGCTATGAGCAATATGACTATACCCTATATTAACCATTCACAAGCACATTTTTCAATGCATTATGTTTAATTTTTATGATTCTTATTATTTTATCCTATTTTATTTGTTTTGATTATATTTATTGAAATATTTTAGATTGAATCTTATAAAATTTTGCTTTGTATTTAGTAATGTCTTGTTTCTTTTTTACTTTTAATCCCAAAATAACTCATATTTATTATATTTTTACTAAAGTATTAGTTGACAACAGGTTGGGAAATAAAAACTGGTCTTTTACCTCACAGATAGTTTTGCAAGGACTGCTCTAGAATATTAACGAAGATATACAGGAGAGGCTGAAGTATGGAGAGAACACAACTTCAAGGGAGGAGGGATTGTGAAATGATGGTGGTGGAATAATGGTCTGGAAGAGCCTTCAAGGAATACGGGGCCGGATGCATTTTGAGTATGAGAAGTAGAAAAAGAATTTACTTCCAGTGTAAGATCTGATAGAAATGGCACCTCTGGAAGAAAGGTATGCTTAAGTTTCAGGGAACTGAAGCAGCACTGAGAAAAGAAACGCAGGTTGAAGAATTCTGTTCTAGAAGTAATGTTTCCACCCCACATGAGGGAGAAGTCAGGAAAAGTCCAGAGTTTCTGAAGTAGGTGTACTGGGGAGAGGTTGGGCAAGTTGCATCAACATTAATTTCATGTACACTCAAGGATGGTTACCTGAGATAATAGGTGAACTAGTCGGATGATAGAAATGCGGGAATTCAGGAGAGGTAAGAAATCGTGGGCAGTGTTGCTGAAGGGAGAGGTGAGTGGTGAGAATTTTATTAGGAGAGAATTTCGTGCCGCTTAAAAGGCATATAGTAGGCAGAATGATGCTCCCTGCCAAAGATGTCTGTGTCCTAATGCCAAGAACCTTTAAGTATATTCTCTTACATGGCATAAGTGACTGCTGCTCTGGTTAAACTAAGAATTCTGAGCTGGAGATAATGAACTTATCCCGGATCATCCAGGTGGGACCAATATAATCGCAAAGGTCCTTAGAAGAGGGAGGCAGAAGAATCAGAGTCAGAAAAGGACAGGCGCTGATGGAAATAGGTCAGAGTGATGCCATTGCTGGCTCCAAAAATAGAGGAGGCAGCCAGGAGCCAAGGAATGCAAGCAGCCTTTAGAAAATAGAAAAGGAAAAAAAGAAAAAAAAAGAAGAAGACTCTCCCTTAGACCTCCAGAAGAGGTAATCCTGCTGACACTCTGATTTTAACCCCAGTGAAACCCATTTCAGATTGCTCACCTCCAGAACTGAAAGGCGATAAAAGTGTGTTGTCTTAAGCCGCTTTGTGATAATTTGTTCCAGGGCAAACGAATACACCACCATCATGTTATAATTAAAATGTTTAGCTATAATGACAAAGCCACGACTCCCCCTTGTACACACACACATACACACATGCACAAATACATCTACAACACACTCATACAATCACAGATTTGCAAAATCCTGCATTGCAACCAAGATGTAAGCCACTGCAAAATTAAACTATTTTACTCACAAGTTTTCTGTGCATTTTCAAATTTTGTAAAAGCTGATAATTAAAAAGCTGCCTTCTATTTAATTAGCTAATCTAACTATAATGAAAAATAATATTGACAGTATGGATGCAAAACAAATATAGTCAATCTCCTGATCTTAAAGGCATTGTTAAGGTAAAAATGTCAGATACTCAAAATTATCATTTAACAGAAAATCTTCCAAAGGAGGTAATTACAATATAATAACAAAAGATTTCATAAGGACGTGACCCTTAAAAATCAAAGTGAGTAAAAGTCATTGTTGAAAACTTACAAATCTCTTAGAAATTTCTTGGTTTCAAAAAATGAGCAGGAATCTCACTACTAAAAGAGAAACCCAAGAAGCTTTGCACAAACATCTGTTTTTACTAGCCTTCTTGTACAGCAGTAAAACCCTTAGTTGTCCCAAGGCAAGACCTTAGGAAGTGCCCACCAACAGTTTAAACAGCCATTACGCATGTACTGTGTTCTCATCTCTGCCCTAAGGAAGTTCAACAGCAACCCAGTACTTTTTTATTTACATGCTTATTAAAGTCACACAGGTAAAACGTTTCCTAATGTGTTTTCAGAACACGTTTTATTTTAGTGCTTTCAAATGTTTTGAGGATAATTGTTAGAGGGATGAAAAAAAATATAGGAGCTCAGTCTGAGAATAAAAATCTGTTTTGGCATTTTAATGTCTAAAGACTCGAGAACTGCCAAGTGTTTGCTAATCAAGAAGCAGTAGAAATTCACAATCAGTCCCCAAAATATAAAACAATTCTATTCACTGTAAAAATATGTTTACTGCACTTACTTACCGGCTGTTTAGCACAAATGTTTTTTGTCCCAAAGTGGAAAAGCTGGCAATTCTTTAATTTCCAAAGTGCTCATAGAGTGCAGCTGTAGATATACAAGGCTTTTGTTAATAGCGTATCCAGGTACCATTTGCTTCCCTTTTGTCAGATATCGCCTTTATTTGAAGTCAACAGAAGCCCTTTCCCTTTTCCCTCTGGCGCCATTTGTAGTTATTGTATTCTCAGAGAAAGCACAAGGCATCAGGGCATGGACTGATTTTGCTCTGAACCCATTCAGATGCAATGTTGACATTTTGGGGGTAACTTTATATTTTTTTGCTTTCTAACGCACTACAGTCTTCAAAAATAGCCAAGAGTATTGCACTCGGGACTCATCAACATTAAAATATCTGCTACCCAGAGTAAAATTCCAACAATAACTACAGTTTTTAACAGCTCAAAGTGCACACCTTGTACTTGAAGGAATTTCACTGTCCTTTTTAAAAGGCAATTTCTTTAGTTGAACTGTAGTCTCACCTCCCTTATTGGATCCCAAATTTCCTTTTCAAGTGTGAATCTTAAGAGATCAGTGGACTAGCCCTTGTTGATATAATCTTAGCCACACAATAAAAGCATGGTCATCAGAGGAAAAGATTACCTTTAATGTATAAGAATAATGACTCAAGAAATCAGTAAAATAATTCTTTTGCCCATAAAAGTAAACCAAGATTACAGCTGTCTTAACTCCTCTTTTGGAACAAAGATGTTTGGTGTTGAAGAAAGAGGAAAAAAATAGTAAAAAGAGTAAATTTTTTAGCAGTAACATAAATTCAAAAAACACGTGTGCACAACTATTTTAGAAGGAGAAAAATGGTGAGAAAGGAGCTTTAAAGAGTTAAGTCTATAAATGTGCTCTAGCAAATGTGCTACAAATGGTGTATGTGAAAATATAAATCACAGACGCATTACCATGTTACCTGGGCTTCAGTCTGTCAGCAAAGTAGGCACTAGCTTACGAGATCCTCAGGGTTCCTTCAGATGAGAGGACCTTTCTCAGAAACCCAACTTTTTTAGCTTCCACCAATTTGGCACCCTTTTCAGAAACTCACATTTTGCTACCACCTCTTAAAAGGCTTAAAAAAAACACCAAAATAATCACTACAGAAGTCAGACAGACTGTTACCTAGAATATCAGATTCATCCAAAACAGTTCACATACCTGATTAGCAATATTCCTCTGAGTAAAATTGGAAGTTCAGAAAGATATTTGATGGAACAGGTATTTTGGGTACTTGTGTCTGAGGCCACTTTAAACTTCACAATAACCCTCTAAGGGAAATAAAACTCCTATTAAGGCCTTAATTAAGTTAAAAAGAACTCTAACAGGAAAACATAAAAGCCACACAGCCACTGCTGACTCCAGGCATCGAGACCTATAAAAGAATATCTAAGAAGCAGAGATGGGGTTGGAACATTCAGAGATGCATGAATCTAAATTTCTGTTTCACCCTGCATTTTCCAGCCGCCATAATGGCACAAGACTAAAGACTCTAGAACGTTATGTAGCATTAATCATTGAACAACATGCCTTGCATACGGCATGGTGTGGATTTTTTCTCCTAGACCTAGAAGCCTGATCATTATGGAAGATTATATATGGGAGGCATACATCAGGTCAATGCCCACAGGTCAGAAAGGGAGAAGTTTGAAAACTAAACAAACTTCCAGTTATAAGATGATTAAATTCTGGGAATCTAATGTACAGTATGATGATTATGGTTAGTAATACTGTATTATATACTTGCAAGTTGCCAAAAGAGTAGCTCTTGAATGTTCTGAACACACACACACACACACACACACACACACACACACACAATGGCAATTATGTGAGGTGGTGAAGGTACTGCCCAAGGCTATTATGGTAATCATTTTGGGATACAAAAGTGTATCAGATCAACACGTTGTATACCTTAAATTTATGCAAGGTTATATGTCAATTATATCTCAAGAAAGCAGGGGAAAAGTTCATGGAATGTATGTTAACATGGTCCGAGAAACATGTACCATGCAGAAAACACATATATCCAACCATCACTTAAACTTCTGACCTCCTTTTCCTCCAATTCCTTAAGGATAATCAACAAAACACATTTTCAAAAATCGATGGCATATGGAAGAACCATACTTGCGCAGAACGTGCCCTCTGCCTCCAGAGTGTGTGTGTACTCAAAGGCAGAAGAGGGGGAGGAGGGGGGGAGAACGGAGGGGCGGGATGTGAACTCTGGTTGTGATGAGGGCCAGACACCTGACGTGTTCCCCATTTAGCCTTCCAACTGACGGATCAAATGAGAAACTGTTTTGCTCTGTTTCAGAACTGATTGACATTTTAATTATTCTACAGCTGGAAGTGTTAATCACACCAGAGAATGAGGGAATAATTCCCAGCTGGTAAAATTTCACACAATACCTTGGCAGGCACCAACATGCAGATAGTTTAAGTCATTTGTTAAAGAAAAAAAAAAATCAATATTTAAAATCCCTTCACAAATTAAACCAGCAACAGTAGGTCTGCACTTACAAAGCTCCTTAGGTATGATCTGCACTTCTTAGTTTTGACTGTCAGAGAGTCAAAACATGTTGTGATTCTGAGGAAATTACAAATTTAAATATAACTAGTGTGAATAGTGTGAGATGGCTAAAAGGAATTAAGGTAATGAATTAGTTGTGTTGATAAAATATAAACTGTATTGCCCTTCAAACTTGTGCTATTTTTATCAATAGAAGCCTCTCTCCTAGAAAGTCCATGTTGTCTTTTAATGATTAAATATCTCAAAGACATGTTTAATTCAGAGAAACATTTGTTTAAGTTAGTTCTTTACATACTTATCTGATCAGAGGAATCACCTAGCACATTATTACAAACTCTCCTGGAGCTTCTGATTTGATAGCTCTGGAATGAACCCTGGGAATCTGCATTATCAAGAAGGACCCTGAGTGATGCTTAAATCAGACATCTTTGGAAAATACTGGAATGCATATTTGGATTTTTAAATTAAACACTATTTAGTTCTATTTTCATATATAGAAAAATCTGTTTTTTCTCAAGTAATAAATGATAGTGACAACTTTCAAAGCTAATTAAAATACAAAATTTCTGCCTATTTAAGTGAGAAAGAATCAACTTGAAATTGTTTCCATCATATTCTAATAAAAATTCAAGTTTTGACATGTAATAAAACTTTTGACAGTCAAATGTTTTTCAGTTTTTCACTTAGGTGTAAATGCTGAGAATGTGAATGTGCTTTCCTTTTAACAAAAGGAAAAGTTTTCAACAGAAAACACATTCTAAGAGGAATACTATTAACTTAGATATTAACATTTTGCCTTCAAAGCAAGTTTTTCTCTAGATTTTCCTTAATCTGTATGAAAGTGTCAAGCTTCAAAAATAATTATAAAGATGTTTTGAATCCATATGAAACAGCAACAGAGGTATGCCAGTGTCCCTGATTAATTAGGGAAAGTCTTGAAGAAAAGGACTGAGCTGTCCAGTGTTTAATTCTATATAGAGTGTTACTGTGCACCAGGTTTTGTTCTAACTAAAAAGGCAACCTCAAGGTAGCTATTATTATTATTATCATCATTGTAATTCCCATTTTACAGACGTGGAGATAGAAATATAGTGAAAATAAGGAATTTACCCAAGATCACACATTTATTAAATTATTAATTAGCAGATCTGGAAATCGAACCTATGAGGTCTGGCCAATTTAAAAAAGAAAGCTGGATCTTTATCTCTCTGATATACTGCTCCTTCACTTTTTATCCTTCTCCTAAATATATTAATAAAATATAACAACCAAGTTGGTATCCCTCATAATCCAACAGACTTTTTTCCCAATTCAGGAATAAAAAATCTAGAAATATTGAAAGCTCTCTGACACGGCTGTGGGGCCCTGACGTTATCAGAGGTTGTCCGTGACGTTCAGCAAGTTGTTGCTGCTGCTGTAGCTGCTGGTTTTAAACCTAGGGAAGTAAGGAAAGCATGGCATGACAGCAAATAGAACTGACTTCCAGAACTAAAGGTTTAGGAAGATATTCTCAGGAAATCTTTGAGTTGTAAAACAAATGAATCTGTCTGGGTTACTTTTCAGAGATCTCTTTAATAAACTGAGGAAGCAGAGACTAGATTGGTGGTGATCCCAATACATGAAAAGGATCACCTTTCTTTTCCACACCCATTCTGTCTTTCCCATTCCTTTGCTTCGGCTTTTAGTTGTAATAAAAATGAAATGGCTTCTTATTCTGTCATCGGATTTACAGGGGAAAAAATGATTTTAAAAAATTAACTTCACTCTTTCTCTAAGACTTAGGTTGTTTTATTTTAACAAAGAAGTAAATCCAGCCTACTTTTATTTTTATTTATTTATTTTTGTTATATAATTTATTGTCAAGTTAGCTAACATACAGTGTATACAGTGTGCTCTTGGCTTGGGGGGTAGATTCCCGTGATTCATCGTTTACATACATCATCAGTGTTCATCCCAGTAAGTGCCCTCCTCAATGCCCATCATCCATTTTCCCCTCTCCCCTGCACTCCCATCAACCCTCAATCGTTCTCTGTATTTAATCTCTTATGGTTTGCCTCCCTCTCTGAAACTATTCTTTCCCCTCCCCATGGTCTTCTGTTAAGTTTCTCAAGTTCCACAAATGAGTGAAAACATATGATATCTGTCTTCCTCTGATTGATTTATTTCACTTAGCATAATCCCCTCCAGTTCCATCCACATTGTTGCAAATGGCAGGATTTCTTACTTTTGGAATAAGAACACAGTTCTCTATGGATGTTGTGCACTCTGCTTTTTGTTGTTGTTAAGAATACTGAAGCAAATTGCCTCTGCTCTAGATTGTGAAGCTCTTAGGCCTTTGGGTTGCTGATTTACAAGCTTGATGTCAACATGCTGTATCTTTTTATGTCCCAGTTTATAATGCAGTTATGCAAGCCTCTTAAGCTATTAAGACATCATCATTGACGTTGCAATTTGTGTATATGTTTTATACCTCATTAAATTCTCATCTTTCTAGCTCACAGCAACAGGCTTCTGGCATAGGCTACGGCATAATCTCATAACATAATAAAAAATGTAAAATCATCACAGAGAAAGTTGATGGTTGAAATCTTTACCCCCAATAAATTGATTTATCGGAAATAATGGCTTTATACTCAAACAGAAATTTGTCTCTGGCACTGTTCAGGTAATTTCTAAAAGCAGAAGTTTAGCATCTTTGTCAGTAAATCTTTGGGGGTTTTTTAAGCTGTATAAACGGCACATAGAATAACAATATGGGCTCTTTCTCTACAAAATGATAAAGTTTTAAATTCCCTAATAAGTGGATAAATTTGTAATTGATGCTACCTTCTCAATTCTGCAGTTTGTAATTCAGGAAGGCAATTTTTCCTTCTCAATCTTATGATGTTATCATGAGGAAATGTCTCATATGATTCCAGACACTAATGATTGTTTGGAATTTTCCCTGACCTGGTGATTAATTCCAACTCCTGACTCAGTGCCTCAGACCCAGTGGGAGGCCAAGAAGGATCTGTTTGCTGAAAATAACCAATTCATTTAACTGAATTACCTGTTACCTAAAATAAAAAAGCACTGTCCAAAGTCCACAGGAGGAAAGAACAATTAAGAAATAAAGAGATTCATTAGTTGTCCCTGTACGCTCATATTTAAAAAGCTATTCATCTGTGTGTGTGTGTGTGTGTGTGTGTATATATATATATATATTATATGTGTATATATACATATATATTATATGTGTGTGTATATATATATGCATATATATATACACACACACATATATACATATACATGTTTATTTAAAGAAAAGTAATCTTGCAAAACATCTATGGAGCCTGGATTCTTCATATGAAGTGGAAAAAGTTGAGTTCTCATAATTAAAAAGTTGAAATAATGAATTTCTTTTCACACATAAAAATATTAGTATTGATAATAGACATATAAAGTGAATTTCATTATAATCTCTTATAGAGAATGTTTTTCCAATTTGGCTATCAACTGACAAATGTTTGTCCTAACACTTTGACCTTGTAGTTCCTTCTTCCAACTATGACAATCATTTTTAGTATATTCAGAGTAAGAAAACTTTGTAAGATACTAGCTACAGCTTATATATATATATATATATAATATTATATATCTTAATCGTAAAAATCTAATAGGCCTGCAGAAATGGGTTTACCTAATTCACATCTGCCTCGCAATACTGACTCGATCTTCAGAGCAGTGAGCAGAGGAGAGAACTAAAGGAAATTTTTCTTAAGAGGTCTAAAACCATACTCTGAGAGTCTCACTCCCCAATCTATCTTGCTCCGTGCATACATAGATTACAGTAAATAAAATATGGGGTAAATAAATGATAGAGGATGTCAACAAAATAGTAACATTTGGCAAAGAATAAATCAATAGCAAAGACTAAACATTTGGCAAAGAATAAATGTCAACGTCAGATAAAAAGATTAGATTTGGGACAAAGAGAGAAAAGAAAAAAATAAGGTATTCTTTGCAGAATAGTTCTTCATGAAAAATGCTTTTCTCATTTATTTTTCTTTTCTGTTCCTCCTAACCCAGATTTAGTTTCAGACAACGATCAGAGTTAAGGGAGAACATCGGTTGACTGCAAGTAAAACACTTGTAATTCCTCCATAGGCAGGCTTAATCGCTGAGTGCCTGGTACCTAGTACAATGTCAAGGACACAATGGTCAATAATCAATAGACATTTGCAAAATTAAAAATGCAATCTGCATTATGGCAAGGAAGAGTCTATTGCCAAAAAAATTTGCCTTTTAGAAGTTGATCAGACAGGCAACACGGCTGGCACTGGAGTCTCATTTACCCATAAATCCTATGGAATTTATTTTAACACGGTGTCGCGAGTGTTTATTTGCAGGGGAAAATTTGATTCACACATCTGATTTATTTCTGCTTTGATAATCAGGGCTATTTTTGAAGGTCACAAAAGCCAAAGAAGATTTTTTAAATATTCCACTTATAAACTATTTAAAGCCTCATTTTTATTATAAACTGGCACAATCTTTTCCTTAGCCTAAGCAATTTTACTATACACATTACGTGTTTTTTCTGAAAGAGATCTGCACTCTGAACTTCACGTTTGTTTGTTTGTTTTTCTGTTATCTGGTATACAGAGAGTAAATATGACACAGAACGCAGGCACCCACAGGCATGAGCCTGACAAGACTTGGCATATGGATCTCAGACACAGTCATGACTGAAGGATAATACCATTCTTCCATTCTTTTTTGAACTCTAGATCATCCAAGCTGCTGCTATTTGTATAGCTATGCCATACGTCATCTCATAAGGCACGAGTTAATATACTCTTAAAATATTGTGTTACACAGTAATAATTACATGCACAGAAATCACTGCAAATTGAATCACCTCCTAACTTTAGGGAGAACATCGGGAATCATAGGACTGAAATGCCAATATGTACAAGTCTACCACTTATAGTTTTCATCTTGGACCACGTGCAAATAAAGTAGATGTCATGAGCAAAATAGATATGAGTACTTCATGTTCTGGAGAGAGAGTAACAACACATCTTCTGGAATGATTGTTGGTAATAAAAGAACTGAGGAATTCGGCAATCGACATCTGGCGAAAGTGATGAGGGAGAAAGATCTACCCAGGGGTATGTTTTATTTCTGAGGGAGAGTTTAGAGAAGGAGGGTGAGTAGTATGTGCTCACATTTCTCAAGGGTTGGGTGTGTTGTTGATTGTTTGAACATGAACAGGAACGACCACTTAGGGTCAAACTAGTAAGCCCCCCGTGGGTCATGAGAAACTACTGACTTGCTGTTCTGCACTCAGTTTCCCCAAGTGCAGTATAAGTGGAGGAAGTGATCTCCTAACAAGACAGGCGCTGAATTTTCTAGAAATGAAACAAAAGATGAGAGTAAAACCAGAGGAAAGTAGATTCACCTGTGCGTGTCCTCGAGTATTCAGTTAAAAATACTTAAACTCCCCTGTATTGAAGTTAGAACTGGTCCCAGATGTTGGGGCAGAACTGACCCCATAGTTGGGATGGGTGTAAGGAAAGGATGCTTGAGATAGAGAGGAGTCCAGATGACTATTAGCTTCCCTCTCAACTGCTTTCTTTACTTCCTGTTTGGATTTTGGACTGGTTCCTAGCACTTCCTTTAGATTATGTCTTAATTCTAAAGCTAATAGCATGTTTAAAATGCATAGGGCAACTTGGTATAATGAGTATGCTCAGCCCCTTTAAAAGGAAAGAAAAAATGCAGATCTCCAAGACTTTATCCAGAGGTCCTCATTTTATGGGGGGAAAAAAGACTTGATAGATGACTAAAGAAATGCTAATATTGGGATGCTACTACTTCTGAATGGTTTATCAGAATTCTAGCACCCTTAGGAAATAAAAAAAAAGAATAGATCTTTCAGTAAATATTTCTTGAGGGCACAAAAGTGTTCTAGACACTTGTCTAGAGGAGCACAAGCATGCTTCCTAACCTCAGGAAACTCACAATCCAGCAGGGAAGATAAACAAATAAAGAGGCATTTGTTTGAGAGGGGAAAGGCCAAGTTCTATGGAAGCACATATCCAGGCACCTTGCCTGCAGAAAGAGTCCTGGTTGACCAAGGTGATGAAAGAGGCACAAGGAGAGGAGAGGAGGCAGTGAAGAGTATTTGAGACAGAAATGACATTATGTGCTGAGGCCTAGAAGCAAGAGTCAGGCTGATACCCAGGAAGAGCTGAAAATTGAGCCCACCTAAAATTCAGAGCACTGAACACATTGGGTAAGGTTCTGGAGGTAAGGTTCCAGAGGGGTGGGACCAAGTCACATTCTAATATAAGAGCTGGGATGGGGTCTAGGCATCTTCATTTTCTAAAGCCAATTTTAAAAGTTAAGAGTTGGGAATCTATTCTTAACAAGCTCAGTTTAAGCCATGAAATTCAGTTCTTTTAGTAGCAGCTTACAGTTAGCTTCCTTTACCCTCACTACATGGCTATTTGGGGCTTAGTGGGGAGACTCAAGGAGAGTAAGATCCTAGATGATCTTTCAGCCACTGTGAAACTGGGCTGGGAAACTGGGAACACTGTGTTGTGTTCCCATGACAAGACACCTTAGGCCGTATATCCCCCAGTTCCACCCCCATCATTTTAGTAAGAATCCTCAAGCTGGTGGTGATGCGTATACTTATAGGACCACTTTTGTGAAGCACTGGTTTACACATTTGAAACAGGTTACAGATACATTTTGCTCTTAAAAGGAATGTTTATTTTTTAGAAACTTTGTTTTTCATATATTATATTTAGCATTTTAAAATGCTGATTGAAAAAAAATAAATATAGGATATTGAAATGTTAAGATTTTCTTCCTCTATCCCTAAAAAGACTTCCTCTCTCTGAAAGAAAATTACTTATTTTGGGGGCTTTCAATTTAAGGGATTGCTTTAGGAATATCATTAAAATATTTAGCAAACATTTTCAGTAATACATTTTTAAAATATCTGTTATTACTCTTTTCCAAATTTCTTTCCACGATAGTGGAAATACTTAATCCACGCAGGGGATTAATTTCATGTAAACTTTTATGTCTTAAAGCTGAATTCATTTTTTTCACTGGCATTGAACACAACACCATCTGCAAGCCATTAAAAGGAAATTCCTTTGGAAAGCACTATAGTTTGAGTCTACTGAATGATCTCCACTTGGAATAAAGTCATTCATATGTTTCATGATGTTCAAAAGCAGTTATGATCTAAATTAATATGAATAAATTTTATTTTAGTCAATATATTCTAAATCAGGTCTCGCAAATTCTTTTTGTAATACTTGCTGTGTTCTTAAAAGTCTACGGATATTAATTTTATATTAAATTGTCATTATTTTAAAAAGACACTTTAAAATAGTAAAAGAATGCTTTGCAAAAAAAAATTGTCCCTCATGACACCAGCTAGAAAATAATTCTGTATAACATCCAATCATTTTGTACAATAAAATATAGCGCACATAGCTATTCAGAGACTTAAGAAGGAGCACATGTAACAAATCCTGTTTTCCCATACATTTCAAAACTAATTTCAGAGCTGTGTAGATTACAAAAACATATACATACATTTACATACATATAAATATGCCCCCAGAATATGTTAAAAGCTACGTATACATTCATGTAGCCTGTGTAAAATTAATACTCTTAAATATAAAACACTAGATGTGCAGGGAGGCTCAGTTGGTTGAGCTCTTGATCTCAGCTCTGGTCTTGATCTCAGGGTTGTGAGTTCAAGTCCCATGCTGAGCTCTGTACTGGGTGTGGAGCCTACTTAAGAAAATAATAATAAAAAATAAAAATAAAATCTTTGAAAACATTAAATTTTAAAAACGTATTCAACTTTTATGAATCTTTTTTCCTAAACAAAAAATAGTGCTAAAGTAAATGAGTTGTTTGAGTGAATCCTTTTTTTAAATTTTTTTAACGTTTATTTATTTTTGAGAAACAGACAGATCATGAGTGGGAGAGAAGCAAAGAGAAAGGAAGACACAGAATCCAAAGTAGGTTCCAGGTTCTGAGCTGTCAGCACAGAGCCCAATGTGGGGCTTGATCCCACGAACTGTGAGATCATGACCTGAGCTGAAGTCGGATGCTTAACCAACTGAGACACCCAGGCACCACAATGTATCTTTTTTTTTAATCGCATATTAAAATCTTTGTAAACTTAACAGAAGACCATGGGGTAAGGGAAGGGGAAAAAATAGTTACAAAGAGAGAGGGAAGGAGGCAAACCATAAGAGATTCTTAAATACAGAGAACAAACTGAGGATGGATGGGGTATTGGGGGAGAGGGGAAAATGGGTAATGGGCATTGAGGAGAGCACTTGTTGGGATGACTACTGGGTGTTGTATGTATGTAAGCGATGAACAACGGGACTCTACCCCAAAAACTAAGAGCGCACTTTACACACCATATGTTACCCAGGTTGACAATAAATTATATTAAAAAAAAATCTTTGCCTAGAATCTTGCTTGTATATGAATTTGTCCCTCTGTCTTCATCTACCAACTGGAAATAAACATGAAAATAATACAAAGATTTAAGAAGAAAATGAATTTTATATATATATTAAGTTATTCCATAGTTTTATGGGAAATTGCTCAACTTTAGGAAGCATTAATAAATAATCCAAGCCAAAAACTTGCTTACTTACACAATACTCACACATTGGGGAGTCTTTCTTAAAACGCACTGCCCTCGTCGACTTTTACCTATTTCCCTGCCCAGGAAATAACACACATTTCAATTTAGGACTAGGAAATATGAGGTCAAACTAAAGCAAGCAGGAAATGTCCCATATTCTGTCAGAATTTGATCTCAAGGTAATACAGGCAAACACAGACTCAACTCCCAGAAACATATGTTAATTTATTTAAAAACAGGGGTGTCTGGGTGGTTTAGTCCATTCAGTGTCGGTCTCTTGAACTCAGCTGAGGTCATGATCTCACAGTTCGTGGGTTCGAGCCATGTTTTGGGCTCAGCACTGATGGTGTGGAGCCTGCTTGGGATTCTGTCTCTCCCTCTCCCTTTGCCCCTCCCCAGCTTGTGCCCTCTCTCTCTCTCTCTCTCTCTGAAAATAAATAAATAAACTTTTAAAAAATTTCAAAAATAAATAAATAAAAATAAAAATAATTTGGAGTCCTTTTTAACCATATAGTAGTGTCTTGATAGGTGCAGATGTGGGGAGGAATGTTGCCCTACCAATCCTGAATAGCAAATAGAGAATATGTATATAAATATATATATATATATATATTTATATATATATATATTTATATATATATATATATATATATATAACCACCCATTATGAAAAATTAAAAATCCTTATAACCCTTCTACCATGGACCAATATTGATTAATTTTTTAAAAATAGGTGTTTGATTTTTACTTTTTATTATGGAAAGTTTTGGAAGTTAATATTAATTTATTTTTGAGAGAGAGAGAACGAGCATAAGCAGGGGAAGGGCAGAAAGAGGGAGACAGAGGATCTGAAGTGGACTCTGCTGATACCCTGATACGGGGCTCAAAGTCACAAACCGTGAGATCATGACCTGAGCCAAAGTTGGATTCTTAACTTATTGAGCCATCCAGGTGCACCTATTGTATATTTTTAAACAGCACTAAGTGACTGTTTTCAAAGTGAAGGAGTTTACTTGCAGCTGCAATCTGCCTACCCAAGTTACACAAACTGAGGGGGAAAAAAAAAGAATAGCTTTAACTTTCCCTTCTATTAATTTTCAGGATGTCCCCAATTTACCGATATATAGAATAACCGATTTATTCAATAAATAACTATTGACTGTTGACTGCAGGCTGAGAAATATGCTACACACTAAAGATGTACAGTTAAATAAGACACTGGTCTTCAGGTCTTAAGTCTACTGGGAGACTCAGACCTTTGAATAAACAATGGTACCACAAGGTGGGAAGTGCTATCATGGAGATAAAGTCTGGGCATTGAGGCTAGAGCAAGGAGCCATATCCCCTCTGCCAGACTGGAGTAGGTGTAAATATTGGATGTAAATATTGGGGGATGGGAGTTCTCCTGATGAAGATGCATACCTCAAGTCTTCAAATTGGAGTTGGAATTTTTCAGACAAACAAGAAAAGGGCAAATAAATTTTGGATAGCCTGACAAATCCAATTTACGAACAAACCTTTCACCCTGCAGTCACCTGCATGTATTCACACCTTCACATATTTATTCTTCCCTTCGTTCAACTGATGATTTTACACATTTTTAGAGGCAAGGCTAGGAAAGAGGCTAGGAGATGATAAAATAAATAACTGTAAAACATGTAAGTGTTATAAAGATTTTTATAGTAAGGACATTCATTTGTTTATTCAGCTATGGCTCAGGAAATGTGCAGGCACTAGAAATAAGATGGTAAGTATCATCCAGACCTCAAGGAATAGGAGAAACACATTTTAAATAGTCCCATAAAATAAATGTGATAATTTCATCTAACTCTATCCAAAGGAGAAAAACCTGAAATTTCTATGATGGCAAAAAATGCTCCATGGAGGAATAATTGGCAATTGTTAAATTAATTGAACAAAGAGGCCATTAGGCTGAGGTCGATCTAATGCTGTGGCACCTGTATAAGCAAACCAAACTCTAGGCCTGTAAATGCTTCCAGGTTACACAACAGAAACATAAGAGGGACACCAATCACAAATAGCCAGCTAGGCTTTAAGTTATAGCCAATCAAATAATTTATTTTCTTTGTTTCTGTACTTTCTCTATATAAGCCTTTCCCCTGGCTGTTGGTATATAAGTCTTTCTCCTATTACTTCCAGTTTGGCAGATTCAAATCAATTTTTTTTCCCAAATAAACTCTTGAAAAGTTTTTAATATGCCTCGGTTTATCTTTTAACCCCATAAAGATTTTGAAAAATAAGTTTGCATTCACTATTTAAGTAAGACAGGACAGAAGAAGGTGATATGCTTGACGTCTTCAGTCAAATGCATAGGACTGAATCAATTTCCACACTAGTTCTAAGATCATAGAAGGTTCATTAATCTCTCAGAGTCTTAGTTTTATTATATTGTCAAATGGGAATAATACTAGTACCTGCCTCACAGGGTAGTTGTGAGGTAAAATGAACAAATAGATGTAAAGTGCTCAGAACAGTGCCTGGCTCAGCTGGCCCTTAAATAATGTTGGCTATTTATTCCTGTCCTCTTCTTCTTCTAACCTTATTCAGCTAGTCAGAGCACTGACCATTCAGAAGGAATGCATCAGCAAAGACCCAGAGGAATGAATTGACCAGCATGCCAGCCTGATGAAGGAACAGCACATGATCAAGTACCCATCCAGACAGTTCACCCATCAGCCAGTCAACAAATACTAAATGCTTATTTTATATCAAGCACAATCTTGGGTGTATAACATGTTCTAGGGGCTATGACTGAGAAATGAACACATTACAGAGAGAACCAAATAAATGAGTGGCTACCTAGTTAGAAGTTTGCAGTGAAAGGCCTCATGGAAGAGCTCACATGTAAGCCCTCCTAACAGAGGAGTTGAGAGATCAGCCAGTTGTCTATACTGGGAATTAAAAGCCCTCCCAGGCACCTTAGTTCAAAGGTGTGAAGTGTAACTTTGGTGCATGGATCTTGAAGAAGCTTTGCATTAATGTAGAGGAAAAAAAAACCATCCCTTGTCTTGGCACATGAAGAGCAATATAAGAAGTCAATACCATATTATCTAAAGATAACAAACTCTGGAAGCCTAGAGGTCACGTAATAGGGTAATGAAATGGAATGCCCTGACTATAGGTAATTTTTCCCTGTTATGAGAAGTAAAGACCTGCATTAGGTGGATTTTTATACACCAAGGGTTGAATTCCATCTTCTGAAATAAAACAGCTACATATAGAAATTTCAAGAAGAGGCAAAATATTGCTAACATATCAAGTGATCTTCACCAATCTTAGGATCCTTTTACAAGCAGGTTACATAAAGTCCAGGAATGCTGAATCAAATTGTAAATTTTACTTCTAAATATATCTCCTAGTGTGTCCTCACAATAAACGTATTTAATTCTATCTAAAAAATTATGCATAAAGTCCTAAATTGGCCATCACATGTATCTCTGTAGATACTATCCTTTTTTGAGAATCTTATTCTAGCCAAGAGTCAAGTTCCTGAAAACAGTGGGGCAAGTGAAATGTGGATTCTGATTTGTATCACATACGTAAAACAACAGCTCTTTATGATAAATTTACATAATCCAGGAACCAAAAGGTAAGAACGATTACATTCTAAGAAAGATTACTCAAGCCATGCTTTGAAAGAAGAGTTCAAAACAACTAAGACAAAAACTAAAAAGCCATTTAAAATAGAAACATGGGGTGGTTTTTCCCCCAAGTTTTTATTGAAGCGGGTGGCTGCCCTTTGAGCCTTGAAGGAGCTTACATATCCCCTTCCATCTCACCCACATTCTTGGCCCCTTTTTCTTTTCTGACCCTCTGCTGAGTTGGAATTTTCTGTCAGTTGCAACTTAAGTGTGGAGTTGCCATTGCCAGGGTTAGAAGCAAGGAAGTGGGAAGGTGGCGGCCTCATTGTAGTGTTGGCTGACTTGACCTCTGGGAAAATGGAAGGCCTGAATCACCCCTGGCTTTGAAATCACCCCACTCAACTTTACCATTCCAACAACAGCAGTTAAAGGAAGTTTGTCATTATCCACCTCTTTTCTACACTGTGGTGCAGCAAATATTAGAAGCATCAGAGACAAAATTCAGACCAGTAATAAATTAACTAGGCTCTCACTACAAAGAAAAATAAGATAATAAATAGGAAATAAATGGCTGAAAGGGTTTTCTCAAGCATTAGAAATCCAAGAAGGCAGAATGCACAAAAGAAGAACATAAAGAAGAGAGATACAAAGAATAAATGTGAGGCACCATGGAGAGGTCTGTGAAATAGAGTCTTAAAAAAATACAAAGACGACCAAAGAAAGAATTAGCGTCATGAAGGACTCAGGGAAAAAAAAAAAAAAAAAAAAAAAGAACCAAATCAAAAAGGAAAGGAAAAGTATAAAATTCAAAGAGAGAAAGGGAACATTAAAAGATACTGAGCTTTCACGTGAGGGCACTGCACCAGAAAGCCCTGTCTTTCTGCCAAGACTTTGAAAACATAAAAAAAAAAAAAAAAAAAAAAAAGCTCAAAATGTGTTGTCATTAGGCATCGGATTAAAGTTCCAGAAGCCTTTCAGTTACACATGCTTTTAAATATCATGATAAATTATGCATCTATGACACAGATTGGGATAGCTTGGCCTTCAAGTAATCAATAATTCAAAAACTATGAACATGAACCTCATCCAAATGGGGGTTTCAAAGTTGGATGCTGAAAGAAAGGTGTGACCAAAAAACTTTTCCCTTTCCCTCAGAGCAAAAGGAGTAGCTTTAGCTTGTATACACTTGTATACAAAACACTGAGATATTTCAGCTGAACATTTTGTGCTGAACGGTCAGATGAATTATTCATAATTTCCAAACCTTTCTTTTTTTTTAATTATAAATTTTCTATCAAGGCTCTAGAACCATTAGCTACATGACATCTCATAGATGATTTCCATTTCTTGGAACAACGACAGTGTGGATGTTGGGCCAACTCCTTAAAGAAAGGAGCAAGAGTTTTTAATCCTAGCAACATCCAGGATATGACCAGACAATTTTTTCTAATATGAGGATATGTCAATGTAAAGAAAGCATGGTGACATTAGTAATTATTTTGCAGTCTCTATTTCTCCTCAAAATATTTTCCTACAGACTTAAACAGAGTTGAGCTGTTGGCAAGTGATATACAAGGCAATTGCTACATTTATGTGAGATGTTGTATAGACTTGAAATCTGACATGTGAAATTGCTTCTAATTGAAGAACTGCAAGTTGTAGTTTAAATAATAAAGCTTTTCCATGCACAACTCCTTTCTTGGAAAGCTAGCAGAGTGAAGGCGTTTATTGCCCCCCCAAATTAACCTCTGCTATCTTCTGGATGTCAATCTTCAAAATGTAATTTTAGGCTCAATTTTTTAGCCAATGGAATGGGAATCCTATCTTTCAAGATTTTTTTCTATTCACTCTTTAAAATCAAGTCACAGCCAGTAGCCTTATTTCAAAACCAATAGGGACGTTGTAAATCAGCCTAACAACGTGTTTGTTAAATATATGGACTAAACCAGTCTTTCTTCCCTTACTTTCCCAAACATAAATCTCTCAGCTTAACTGCTTGAATACAGGTATGGTGATTTTCTCTATGTCTCAATTTGCAGCAGTTAAAATTCCATTTAACTAGGGCATTTTAGCTGCTTGATATTATACTGCTGGAATTGCATTACAGAAATTATGTACTAAGTAAGGATGCAGTGATTAAAATTGATATTTGACTTAATTACAGGCTATAGTACATGGGTAGTTGAATGTAACTTAATGGAAAACAAGATGCTTTATTTGTAGTGATTTTCAAAGCTTTTATCTTTGCAGACAACTCCCTTGTTAGTAGTTGTTGGGTCAAGTCTCAAGCTACTGACTCTCTTCAGAAGGAATATGAAAGAATGTACAAGAATATGAAGTTAATGATGTAGTTATCCAGCTAAATACATTAAATGTTTAATATATTCCCTTCTAAGCAGCAGCTTTCTCAATTAATCATCTTAATTCTATCACACTTAACTTATAAAGTAAGCATTTAGTCAGCTGACACATTTTCATGGCACTATATATCAAATAGCAAATCTGGTATGTAAAATATGAAACTAATAAAGAAAAAAAACTGGAAAGGCCACAACCACATGAAGGAAAACTATATTCCCATAACTTATTTGAAATTCAACTGACAAGTATACCTAGAAGTCATTCGAAAGGGTCTGGTTTTAGGGGTACAATTATTTATCTCCTTAATCATTTTTCTTTTCCTCTTCTTGCAAAACATTTCAAAGTAATGTTTTAAATTAAAAAAAAATTTAATGTTTATTTATTTTGAGAGACAGAGACAGAGCACAAGTGGGGAGGAGCAGAGAGGGAGACACAGAATCTGAAGCAGGCTCCAGGCTCTGAGCTGTCAGCACAGAGCCCAACGTGGGCATAAATTCACCAACTGCAAGGTCATGACCTGAACTGTAGTCGGGCACTTAACTGAGCCACCCAGGCGCCCCTCAAAGTAGGGTTTTGTGTTTAAAATATAATACGGTGCTTAAAGTTCTGGTTAACTGCTTTAAATGTATGCTTCTAAGATATTTACTGTTTTAAAGGAATAGGTCACTTTTAACAGTAATTTAGTTTATAGTTTCAAATTCTGCTCCTCCACTAAATATGTATACATTCTAGTTATCCTAATTTTTGGAGCACTGAGCAATAATATGGATTTATCTACGTATACCCAAAACATTTGATTTAAATTGATAATATAACTCTAACAAATTTGAAAGAACTGAACTGGCTTTAATATACGGAAAAACATAAAAACAGAAACAGGAAGAGGCAACTTCACTCAATAGGGGTTCTGGTTCAAATGGAACTTCACCCTGGAAGTATATTCAACTTCACTTTTCTATGAATCAACTTATTCAGCAACCTCAACTAGAAAAATACACCTGAGAAAGTATCTGAAGAATCTAAACAGATGTTACAAAGTTGAGTGACCACTTGATGATCCCATTTACTCTGATTTCATACAGAGTTCTCATAAGCTTAATTACCTGGTCTGTCAGACTTAGTATATTAGAAAGGGTAAAGATAAAAGAGTAGAAAAAGAGAAGATAAGAGGTATGGTCAAGGATTGATTTATTTAGCATCAAGAAAGGGTAGCAATGGACTTGACATTGAGAGAGGAAAAGAATAATTCAAAAAGATTTGCCACTTCCAAACTGTGACTTTGGTCAATGTACTTAAGCTCTCAGTATCCTCATTTTATCCCATAGATACCTCATATTACTTTATAGGATTGCTAAAGATTAAACGGACTAACTTATGTAAAGCACTTGGAACAGTGCCCAGAGCATACTGAGTACTCACTAAGGTATTAGTTATAAAATGTCTGAGTCTCAGGCTACCCAAATTAGAGCCAAGTAGCTCTGTTTGCCCCAGTAATCCAAAGGGCATCCATTTTCCTCACTGTTGTCATCAATATACCGGGCCAGTATAATATTATATAGAATGTCCAGATGATCAAGATCTCTTCAGACTATACTGTGATAGAGAGCAGGACAATTAACACAGACCTGAGGCAAGATCAAGAATATGTAATGCTGTTCTTTAAATGTGAATGTAAACTGCTTCTGAAACAGAAGTTTCTTATGGGGATTGAAAGCATGTATTGATAGGATGAATAGGTACATACCCACTAGCGCAGGCTGTGTCGATTTGTCTAGTAAAGATCTGCACCCTACACAGCAGCTATAATTGGAGTTACCAATGTCTACCATTATCTACCATAGGATCTGGGGTGTTTTTGTTTTGTTTTGTTTCGTTTTTCAGAGACTTATACAGGTTCATTAAGCAGAGATACAATAGGATCACCACCTCTGCATCCTTCAAGTCATTGAGCCTGGCACTAATCTCTGCCATTCCACTCCATATGCACTCAGGATTGCTTACAATATACTATCTTGGTTTGGGGTAGAAGAGGCAAACAGTATAAGAGGTTTTTCCAGCTGCTAAGTATATCCACCTCAATTAGGCACTTAAGTAGTAAGGAAATAACCATACTATAAGGCCATAGAGTCATGTTGGGTGCATTTTGAAACAGACTTGAGTCTTTATTGCTGGGCTTTCAGACTTCCTCACTCTAACAAGATTACTGTGGCATTTTGGATCTACTCATGTCAGTTCAACAGCTCTTTAAAAATCTATATATTTCTCTTTCCACAGTGAACAGTTGCTTTGGTAAAAGTCCATAAATATCTTTATAGAACTGAGAAGCCTTGCTGTGTCTTTACACGAAGAACCGACCTTCCTCTCAGATGATTAGCCCTGGGCTCAGATCCAAAAATTGTGCAATGGATTATAATTTTCCCATTACAGCATTTTGCTCTCCCACTGTGTGTTATCTATTGCTGTGTAACAAATTACCCACAAAGTGGTGGCTTAAAAGAACAAACATTTGTAATCTCACAGTTACTGTGGGTAAGGAATATGAGAGTAGGTTGTCTCTGAATCTCTGGCCAATGTCTTATGTGAAACATCATGATGGGTAGTTCTGGCTCAGGGTGTCTCACAATGTTGCAGATTAAGGCATTGGCCAGAAATTCAGAGATCTGGGGTTTTAACTGGATGCAAAGGATTCATTTCCAAGCTCACTCATGTGATTGTTGGAAGCCCTCAGTTCCTCATTTGCTGTTTACAGCATGACTTTGCAGTGTATTCATCTCAAGTATGGCCTTTTGGCATGGTTTTGAAGCAGGGGAAAGCTGTCATCTTCTAGAAAGAGAAATTTCTATGGCTGCTAGAACCCTCTGCCAAACTACATAGTCTACCTCAAGTTCCTCCACTAATGACCCCATCTCTGGTCATGGGGTCCCCATTCTACTTAATGTTCTCTGACTTTACATAGGCAATGGCAGGACTGGAAATTCACCTTTCTTTGTCACTCTAACATTGCCACAATCACTAATTTTCAGTATATCCTGCTCTTTAGTGGAAGGGATACCAGGCCTTGATCTGAGCTTGTCATTTTCTTCCTCAAGACACTGATGCATTTAACAATAAATTCACTCCACCATGTTTAATCACATTGCCCATGCCACTTAACTGCTAAAGATATTACACAAGCCAATATATCTCCCTTCTCCCATACCTCAACTTAATATCTCAAGATATTTAGCAATTGTCACAATTACTTAGTAGTTGTGATGTTTTAATATTCCAGGGTTTAACACCATTCTTCATCACCAACAATGGGTTCCTTTTTGCCATGTGGTTGGCAAGCACTTAATCCCAAATTCCATTCTAAGAATCTCATTCCTTTTACCCCTTCTATAACAAAATATCTTAGTCTAGATTTTGCCATAAGGAGATTCTGTAACAAGGAATCTAATGTAAGGAATTTATTTTGGAATTGACCCTAGGAAATACTAGCAGGTACAGAGGGATGAAGACAAGGAAGGAAGGGCAACAAATAGTGTCTGTTGCCAAGTCATTTACCACTAAGGGAGTCACTGGAATGCTAGAAGACTCTGAGATCCAATAGGACACAACAGCTCTGAATTATCTCACTCAGGGAAAAACACACTGAGGTATTTATAGAATTCCTACCAGTCATCAGTTAAAAGTTTTCCTGGGAGTCATTAATTCCAAGAAATTCTGGCCTGATTTGAAAGTGAGTAGAGGAGTCTCTAGAAATCAGTGAAAGTCATCAGGCAGTTAGAAGTCACAATGAAATATACTATAATGGTAAGATGCTAGGGAGATGAGCATATAATTTCAACAGCATATGCTACTCATTTTGTATTTAACAAGAAAATGCTTTGCAGGCACCAGAAGTGTGCATTCAGATAGCTGAATGCCTACCTTAAAGATGCAGATGTGTTCTGCTTTGTTTTTCAAACATAAGTATTTTAAATCTCTTTAATACTAAGTGAGGAAGGTTTATAAATCAACCATGTTAAAGGAAGCACTAAATTATTTTATGTTATCCCAGTGGAAAATGATGTTACAAAATCATTGTCACAAAGAGGGAACAGAAAATCAGTAAGAATATATGTTTTAGTACCATGATTAACAAAACTGAAGAACACACATTCTTTTCAGTGCACATGAAACATTCACTAAAAGCAATAATTTTCTAGACCATAAAGTCTCAACAAACTTCAAAACATTGAAATCATATGCAGTATATTCTCTGGCTATAATATATGTGATGCAGAAATAAACAAGAAAAAGATAACTAAAATATTCTCAAAATGTTGGGAAAGTAAGCAGAACACATATAATCTTGGGTCAAAAAAGTAGCGAGAATTATAAAATATCTTAAAATATTTTATAATTTAAAAAGCCAAAAAAGTGGTGAGAATTATAAAATATTTTAAAATAAATAATGAAAACACAACAAATAAAAATTATGGAAAGCAGCCAAAGCAGTACTTAGAGGAAAATAAATAGCCTTAAAAATGCATGCATTCACTTTGAAAAAGATCACCAAACTATGTACACTTTAGATCTTTGCAATTTTTTTTTTGAAAGAGAGAGAGCATGAGTAGGGGAGAAAGGCAGAGGGAGGGAGAGAGAGAGAGGGAGAGAGAGACAGAGAGAGAGAGACAGAGAGAGAATCTTAAGCAGGCTCCACACTCAGTGGAGCCTGATGGTGGCGGTGGGGGTTGGGGGGCTCAACATCACAACTCTGGTATCATGACCTGAGCCTAAATCAAGAATTGGATGCTCAACTGACTAAGCCACCCAAGGGCCTCAAGACCTTTGAACTTTAATGCATATTTATTAACCATCAATTTTAAAAGTTCTGAAAACTGGAAATTGTCTGATATAACAAATTTACCCAAACTACATGTGAGCAATAACATTCAACTATATCTACCTTTTTAAGAAAGATTTATCTAACTAAAATTATTTTAACACACTTTTTTTTTTAATTTTTTTTTTCAACGTTTATTTATTTTTGGGACAGAGAGAGACAGAGCATGAACGGGGGAGGGGCAGAGAGAGAGGGAGACACAGAATCGGAAACAGGCTCCAGGCTCTGAGCCATCAGCCCAGAGCCTGACGCAGGGCTCGAACTCACGGACCGCGAGATCGTGACCTGGCTGAAGTCGGACGCTTAACCGACTGCGCCACCCAGGCACCCCTATTTTAACACACTTTTAAGCAAAGTGCCATTACAAACTGGTAAATTTCTGGTGGCCAATGTAAGAGAGTTTAAAAGCCTTTCAAATGGACCTTAGATCAATCCATCCATATATTAAATAAATTGCATTTTAGGGACACATTCGGGTAAAAAAGAGCTTAGAAAGTAAGGTGTTGTTGAATGATAAAAGAAAGAGAAGACCAAGAAAAATAATGCCCCAAAACATTTTCATAGGTTCAGACTTAAACATGGTAAGTAGAAACCTAGGGAACTCTTTACTGCTGCCAACTGCACTATGTCTAGGATCACCCTTGGAAAAAATCCCCTCCAACTGTCAGTTGCTTTCAAATTAAAAAAAAATAATAATGCTTATTCATTTTTGAGAGAGGGAAACAGAGCACAAGTGAGGGAGGGGCAGAGACAGGGAGACACAGAATCCAAAGCAGGCTCCAGGCTCTGCACTGTCAGCACAGAGCCTGACACAGGTCTAGAACCCATGAACTGCGAGATCATGCCTGAGCTGAAGTCAGATGCTCATCGTAACCTGAGCCAAAGTTGGATGATCAACCGACTGAGCTACCCAGGTGCCCTGAAAATCACAAATGGATTTCTCTATAATTCTATAATTCTTTTTAACTAAATTTTTTTAAGTTTATTTATTTTTGAGAGAGAACATGAGCCAGGGAGGGACAGAGAGAAGAGGAGAGAGAGAATCTGAAGCATTCTCCATGCAGTCAGCAGAGCCTAATGTGGGACTGGATCCCACAAACCGTGAGATCATGACCTGAGCGGAAATCAAGAGTCGATGCTTAACTGACTGAGCCACCCAGGCGCCCCAATAATTCTATAATTTTTAACCGGCCTCCTTCCAACACTGGTTATTTGATAGGGTTTCATGATTTTGAAGCTCATCTCAATATTAACTTTAGTTAAATATTATTAATATTTGTTAACTGTGGCACCACACATATGGTTAACTCACAAAACTGTTTATCAAAAACAATATATACTTCCTTAATCCATCCCAGAGTCAAATTTAATTTAGTTCAAATGAATTTTACTGTTCCTTCTTCAAATACATTGCCACTTGATATTAATATCGTTATTTAATCTAAAATTGAGTTTACCTGCCCTCCCTTCCACCAAGCTAAGAAGAAATGTCTGCCACTTACATATAATTTGAAAGTGATCCTTTATCTTTTACTGCAATGTACTTACTAAAGTAACTTCCCCTTCTTGCTCCATAAACAACTACTTCTTGTTTTTCCTGTTGTTCCCTTAAAGAGTTTAAAGACAATTTATCAAATCTAGTAGCATTTGCCAGTTTACACAGGAAATATCAGAATAAGAACAAAGATGTGAGGCTTTCAAGAACTACAGATACAAGCAGATCACCATGTTCACTCCGAACGATATTTAGTGTCATCTGGATCCTATAAAAGAACAATTACTTAACTTTGCATTTGAGTTGCCACTTATACCTGTAAGAAAAATCTAATATCTGAAACCTATCCCAGAACATTTATAAAGTGGATTATAAAAATCCACTTGATAAAATACAACCAGAACTTATAAAGGCTAATCATAGTAAGTTGATGGATTCTGAAATCAAGGGGCTCTTAAGTTTCTAGTATATTCTGAATCAACTGGAAGGTTTGTACACAGGACCACCATTAATCCTTTTTGCATTTCTGAAAAATGCGTTACTAACTGGTATCAGAAAAAAAAATAGTTTGATGCCCAATAGAGAAAAATAGTATTATCAGAATATGGAAAATAAATATTGTCTTTTGAATATACACAGTAGTTTAGCATTTTAAAACCATTATACCCCATACAACATCAAAAATTTTGGAGAATTTCTACACCATTTTAACATAGTGTTGATTTGGATTTTTCTTTCAAAAAGATTTGTTCTGTTATATAAGTAGTACAATCCCATTATAGACATACAGAAGAGTTAAAAACTGTCTAGAGACACTTATTATTATGTCCATTTGTATTGATATTCTTTCCTATTTATTATTTTGGGGGGAACGTGGGAGTTTATTGCATAATTACAATTGTATTGATTGAATCTTTTAATGCTATTTTTATCACTTAAATTTTTCCATGTTAATATATAGTTTTTCATAAAGTTCTATTATATGTCTTCATATTTCATCACAAATTAGCTATGTAACAGTTTGCTTAGGCATTTCCCTACGTTTAAATTCTTAATTTATTTCTCTTGTCCTCTTTATGACTTAAAAGTTTTTTTATAATTATGGTTTTTCCTTTCCTTTGGATAGATTTTTAGATGTATAATAAATAAATGAAAGGGTACAAATATTCTCTTTAACTTTTTTCTTATTGAAGTATAATTAACACACGGTGTTATTATTAGTTTCAGATGTGCAATATAATGATTCAAAAAGATAAGTGTACTTTTAATCCCCTTCACCTATGTCACCCATCTCCCCACCCACCACCCCTCTGGCAACCACTAGTTTGTTCTATTATAGTCTGTTTTTCTGTTTGTCTCTTTTTTTCTTTGATTATTTGTTTGTTTTGTTTCTTAAGTTCCACATATTAGTGATTTTGTATGCTATTTACCTTTCTCTGACTTATTTCACTTGGCATTATACCCTCTAGGTCCATCCATGTTGTTGCAAATGGCAAGATCTTTCTTTTTTATGGCTGAGTAATATTCCATTGTTTATATATACCACATTTTCATTATCCATTCATCTATTGATGAACATTTGGATTGCTTTCTTGTCTATTGTAAATAATGCTGTAATGAACATAGGGGTTAATATATATTCTCAAATTAGTGTTTTGTTTTCATTGAGTTAATACCCAGTAATAGAATTATTGGATCATACGGTAGTTCTATTTTTAGGTTTTTGAAGAACCTCCATACTGTTTTCCACAGTGGCTGCACCAATTTTCATTCCCACCAACAGTGCACTAAGGTTCCTTTTTTTCTACATCCTTACCAACACTTGTTATTTCTTGTGCTTTTGATTTTAGCCATTCTGACAGGTATAAGGCGATACCTCATTGTGGTTTTGATTTGCATTTCCCTGATGATGAGTGATGATGATCACGATTTCATGTGTCTGTTAGCCATTTATACATCTTCTTTCAAAAAAATGTCTATCAGGTCCTCTGCCATTTCTAAAATTGGTTTGGTGTCTTAGTGTTGGGTTGTATAAGCTCTTTATATATGTTGGATATTAATCCTTTATTGAATATATCATTTACAAATATATTCTCTCATTCAGTAGGTTCTCTTTTTGTTTTGTTGATGGTTTCCTTTGATGTGCAAAAGCTTTTTATTTTGGTGTCATCTCAATAGCTTAATTTTGTTTTGTTTCCCTTGCCTGAGGAGACGTATCTAGAAAAATGTTTCTGTGGCTGATGTCAAAGAAACTACTGCCTGTGTTTTTTTTTTTCTTTTTCTAGGAGTTTTATGGTTTTAGGTCTCACATTTGGGTTTTTAATACATTTTGAATTTATTTTTGTGTGTGGCATAAGAAAGTGGTCCAGTTTCATTCTTTTGCAGGTCCAGTGTTCCTAGCACCATGTGTTCAAGAGAATGTCTTTCCCTCATTGCATATTGCAACTTCTTTGTCATACACTAATTGTCCATAAAAGTGTGGGTTTATTTGTGTATTCTCTATTCTGTTCTAATGATCTATGCATCGATTTTTGTGCCAGTCTCAAACTATTTTAATTACTACAGCTTGGTAACATACCTTGAAATCAGGGTTTATAATATTTCTTTTTCAAAATTGCCTTCACTATTCGGGACCTTTTGTGCTTCCATACAATAGAATTATTTGTTCTAGCTCTGTAAAAATGCTGTTGACATTTTAATAGGGATTGCATTAAATCTGCAGATTGCTTTAGGTAGTATGGATACTTTAATAATATTTGTTCTTCTAACCCATAAGCACACAGTATCTTTCCATTTCTTTGTATCATCTTTAATTTTTCATCAATGTTTTATAATTTTCAGAGTATAGGTTTTTCACCTCTTTAAGTTTATTCCTAGCTATCTTACTATTTTTGATATAATTGTAAATAAGACTGTTTTCTTAATCTCTCTGCTACTTCATTATTAGTGTACAGAAATGCAACAGATTTCTGTATATTCATTTTATAGCCTGTAACTTTACTGAATTCATTTATCAGTTCTGGTAGTTTTTTGAAGGAGTTCTTAGGAATTCCTATGTTTAAATATCATGTCATCTGCAAAGATTAAAAAATTTATTTCTTTGTTACCAATTTGGATGCTTTTTCTTTCTTTTCATTGTCTGATTGCTGGTTTTAGAAGTGATTAATCTACCACATTTATTATATGTTTGCATTTACCTGTGAATTTTTCCCCTCATAATTTTCTTACTTCTAATAAGAAACTCCTTTTTCTTTCTAGTCAAAGAATTTCCTTTAATGTTTCTTGTAAGGCTGGTTTAGCAGTCATGAACTCTAACTTCTGATTGTCTAGAAACTCTTTCTCTCTCCTTCTATTCTGAATGATAATTTTGCTAGGTAGACTGTTCTGCAGGGTTTGGTTTTGTTTTTCCTTTCAGTACTTTATGCATATCATGCCACTCCCTTTTGGCCTGCAGAATTTCGGCTAAAAAAATCAGCCGATAGCCTTATGGAGTTTCCCTGGTATATACCTATTTTCTTTTCTCTTGCTGCTTTTAAAATTCTCTTTTTATTACTACTTTTTGACATTTTAATTATTATGTGTCTTAGTGTGGACCTCCTTCATTCTCTGGGCTTCCTGGATCTAGATGTCTGTTTCCTTCCCCAGATTATGAGTATTCAGTTATTATTTCTTCAAATAAATTTTCTGCCCCTTTATCTGTCTCTTTTCCTTCTTGGATCCCTATAGTGCAAATGTTATTCTTGATGATGTCATTAAATTCCCTTAATCTATTCTAATTTTCATTATTCCTTTTTCTTTGTGCTGTTCAGATTGGTTGTTTTTCATTAACCAATCTTCCAGGTTACAGAAGTGTTCCTCTGCCTCCACTAATCTGCTATTGATTCCCTCTAGTTTTTATTTTAGTGACTGAGTTTCTCATCTCTGATTGGTTCTGTTTTGTATTTTCTCTTTGTTGAAGGTCTCACTGACATCCTCCACTCTTTTCTCAAGTCCAGTGAGTCTCTTTATGATCATTACTTTGAGTTCTTCATCAGGCATATTGTTTATCTCCTTTTTATTTAGCTCTTTTGCTGTGGTTTTGTCCTGTGCTTTCATTTGAGACATATTCATTTGTATCCTTATTTTATCTAACTCTCCGTGTTTGTTTTTATGTATTAGTAAAGCCAGCAATGTCTCCTGACCTTGAAAGTAGCATTTTTATTAAGAACAGGTCCTGTGGTGTCAATGCTCCCTGCTCAACAGAACCTGGAACTTCAGAGGTGTCTCCTATGTGGGTTGTGTGTGCCCTACTGTTGTGGCTGAGCCACATTTGCCTTCAGTTCAGAATGTTAGCTGCAATGACCCACTTTGCTTGTTGTGGGCACATTGGGCAGGGTTTGGTCCTTGTGCTCCTAGGGGGCCAGTATGGGCCCACTGTAGGCTTGTAGTTGGTTAGTGTCAATCATCAGAACAGATGCTTGCCCTCAACCCATCTGCCAAGGCTGCAGTGGCACAGAATTGCAGGACTCTCAACCTGTGCCATTCTCTGAGAAGTTTCTATTGGTGAGTGGGGCCAGCAGTCAGACACAATGTCTGACCCCAGTCCATCTGCTGGAACTTCAGTAGCACTGATCAACAAGATACTCTTTCTGTATTGCCAACTATAAGGTCTGGCTGGTGGGACCATAGGCACACTGGTATGTGTGGTTATATTCCCCTCTCCACAGGGCAGGAGTCACTTTGGAGAGTGCCAGTCTCTGCTAGGACTATTTGCAGGATGTATAGAAGAAGAAACCACTTTGGAAAGACACCTGCCAAGTGGGGTGAGTTGGATGGGCCAATCCACAGGAGAATGTAGGGGCTGGGTGCACAATGTTAGCAAGATAGAAGGATAATGTTCACATTGGTTTTTGCCAACTATCCAGGCTGGGGGGAATAGGGGTGGGGAGAGATGGTGCCTGTCAGCTCTTTTGTTCTTGGGAAGTCTCTTAAAGATCCCTGCCCCACCAGCATACATTCTGAGGTTAGAAAGTAAATCTCTTTCATGTATACCCAGGTGCTTTTCAAACTGCTGTTTCTATACTGTATCTCAGCAAATTATCTGTTAGGTCAGCTCTTTAAGGACAGGGATTCAGTTTCCTGTGGCCCCTGGTTCCCCCAGAGCTAAGCTCAATGATTTTTGAAGTACCCAGAGTTAAGCCCCACTTGTCAAAACTGGTGAAGCTAAGCCCCGTTGGTTTTCAAAGACAACTGTTATGGGTACTTGTCTTCCTAGTATGGGTCCCCTGTGCCCAGGATGCCTGAGGAGGTATCTGATTCTCTAGCTTTCCATGCTTGTGATGTCCTTCCTGCTTGTGGTTAGTTTCACCAGGGGTTTGGTTCCCAGCTATGTCTTCATGGGCCATTGTAGTCACCTTAACTGTGGAAAGTCTGTTTGGGTCATCTTCTGAATTAGTGGCACTAATGTGCCTGTTATCTTGGTATGTCCATAAGACAAGGTGAGCTTAGGATCCTCCTATTAAGTCATCTTCTCAGAAGTGCCCCTGTCACACTTTAATGTGTGACTTCTACTTGGGCTGGCTGTCAACTAAGTGGCAGAGCATCATTCCTTTCTTTTCCTTTGCTGCTACATCACTGGGAGAACCATGTTCTTGGTCTCCCCAGTGCATGCCAGGCAACTCAGGGTAGAAATATTCTTAAGGCTATTATTTTCTGTTATTAAACTGACTTTGATAAATTTTGTATTGTTTATGTAATTATCAGCAACAAATGAGAGTACCAATCTTGATTACTCCCGCTCCAAAATTATTTTTATTAATTGTTAACTTGATACTGAAATATAGTTAGATGTCAGTGTCTTGTTTTTGTGTTTTACTAATACATGATGGCTTCATTAGAAAACTGTCTTTAAAAGCATTTAGGTTTATATTTAATATTTGCTAATTTGGGAATAAAATATAGTTAGATATCAGTACTATTCATTACTTAGCTTGAGAAACTACTTCATATTAAAGCAAAGCTTTGATGGGGTGCCTGGGTGGCTCAGTAAGTTAGCATCCAACTTCAGCTCAGATCATGATCTCAGGGCTGGTGAATTCAAGCCCTGTGTCAGGCCCTGTGCTGACAGCTTAGAGTCTGGAGCCTGCTTTGGATTCTGTGTCTCCCTCTCTTTCTGCTCTTCCCTCTCTTGCACTCTGCCTCTCTCTCAAATATAAACATTAAAAAAAAGAAAAAACAAAGTGAAGCTTTGATAAAAAGCCTAGTCATTTGATAATGCACTTCCGTAAGACATAGTTTCAATGACCTTTCTAGAATTTGCTCACAAGTTCATTGACTGTCCTTAGTGAGACATCTCAAAGAGTCCAGCTTCTTAAACTCGTATTGCATTTCAGTTGTTCAATTAAAGTCTTTAAAAAATTTAAACAGTTTAAATGAAAAGCTTTGTGGTCTATGCTTCCAACTGCAAAAACCAACAGAAATTATATCAAAAACAACTATTCTACTCCAGCAGTGTTGAAACTGAAACACTATTATTTATATGCTTTTTAATAATATTTTTTATTCATTTGGGTTATACCTACTTATTTAAAAAAAAACTATTTTTCAACACATAATTCAAAGCAATGTAAAGTTTCTATTGTCCCTAACTGGCATCCTGTGGGGAAGATAACTATCTTACTCTGTGGCAAAACAGCACATTATGCAGTTAGCACAATAACTCCTGTCTCAAAAGTACTCTTTGAAATATTACACATAGAATCTGTCTCCATGCACATGCACCTGTCTTCACTTGCTTAGTTGCCAAAATAAAATACTACTCAAATGATAGCATGCTTCCAAGAAGGACAGAAATGGTTAACTCTTCCTTTTATAATTGAAACTTGTCATCCTTAAGTGCCTAAATGTAATTATGGAAGGAAAGGAATTTCCTCTGCTTATATACAGAATAATATTTTATTGTAATAATTAGTTAACTTGATTGAAGTGAATTTACATGTGCAGTGTGGATGGCCAGCATGCATTTTAATCCTATTTCCTGTATAAACAGCAACTGAGAGTCGATGACAAGGAGGCAGTATTTCTATAGTGTTACCGAGTAGAGAACATGTTGTTCACATAATGTCCTCTGTCACTTGCCCTTCTTGCAAGGATTACAGTTCTTCCTTGCCTCATTAAAACTCAGGGAACATGCTGATGTAATATTTAGTCACTCACTGGAGCTTAGCATTTTTAATTGAATCAGGATATTTGCACTTAAAATTTTTAGGATTTATTTTCTGCATTTCCAGGCTTATTTTTCTTAGTGATCTGTGCATCTTCCTATATGATCCACTTTTAAAAAACAAGTTTGACTTTGAACTTAAAGTAAGGATAAATTTTCATGACTGAACTTGTGCATGGAGGAAAAGGAAAGATGATGAGAAAAGGAGAACGGATGTGAATGCAAATATTGTGTTATTCTTGAACTTTTTTTACATTCTTCCTAACAGGGTGGATACCTCAGAGAAAGTAGTCTACTTTGTTCTCCATGATCTCTTTTTGTTTGTTTGCTTTATTTCCACTAATAGTGTTGCATTTATTATTACTATTGTTACCAAATATTGAGCAAACAAAAACCAAGTATTTATAAAATATTGTAGGTTATAAAGCACCATATACAATGAATATTCACACCTTACCCAGTTTAGGAAATGAAATTTTATCATCATTTTGGAGACTACTAAGGGCTCCTCCCTGATCTTACCCAATTTTCTGCTCCTTCATAAATAACCACTTTCCTGAAATTTTAGTTTATTATTCCCTTCTTTCTTCCACATCACTTTACCATTTTTGCCACATATATTTATTTCCCTCAATAAGATGTCCTTCATTTTTTGGAATATGTGTATTTATTATGTTTTCACTTGCAATTTCTGCCTTGTTTTTTGACTATTATATTTCTGGGATTTATGTATGTTGTATTCAGCTATAGTTAATTCATTTCACTGTTATACAGTATTCATTTATAATTTATACTATTAACAGACACATGGGTTATTTTCAGTATTTTGCTATTATAAAGAGATGCTTTAACCTATTTGTACATGTTTCTGGTACACATGTGCAAATCTTTCTTTAATGCAGTAGTTCTCACATTTTAGCTCTATAATCACCTAGAGTGCTTATTAAAACATAATAGTTGGGCCTCAACCTCAATGTTTCTAATTCAGTAGGTTAGGGATGGGGCCTGTATTAAGGTTATCCAGAGAAATGAAACCAGTTAAAAAAATAGATATAGATATATATCAGAAAAGATACAGGAATTGGCTCACACAGTTATGGAGGCAGAGAAGTCCCATGATCTGCTGCAGAACATATCTGCATTATTAAATAATTAATTATTAATTCTCTGCTGGAGAACCAAGACAATCCAATCCAAGGTGGAAGGCCTGAGAGGGATGAAGGGGGCAAACTGGGGTAAGACCCAGAGTCCAAAGACCTCATAATCAGAGGTTCTCATAATCTGATATCTGAAAGCAGGAAAAGATGGATGTCCCAGCTCAAGAATAGAGAGAGGAAATTTGCCCTTCCTCCACCTCTTTGTTCTATTCAGGCCCTCAAGGGAATCCCCACCCACATTGGTAACGGAGATCTTTTCAGTCTACTGATTCAAATGCTTATCTCTAGAAACACCCTCACAAATAATGTTTTACCAACTGTCTGGGCATCCCTTAGCTCAGTTAGGTTGACATATACAATTAACCATTACAGGGCCTAAGATTTTGCATATCTAACAAGTTCCTAGGTGACACAGGTGCTACAGGTCCAAGAAGAAACTTTGAGAACATCTGCTTTAGAGTATACAGCTAGGAGTAGAATTGCTGAGTCATAGAGAAATAGCAATTTCAAATTTATTATATACTGCAATGTTGTTGTCCAGCATGTTTATATCAATATAAACTTCTACCAACAGTTTGTATAAATGTTTTTATTTTTCCATATCTTTGTCAATACCGGTTAGTGTTTAATTTTGGCAAAAACATGGGTGTGATATAATCTCCTTATATTTTAATTTGAATTTTCTTGATTACACAATAGAGTTGAGCATATTTTCATAAGTTTATTAGCCATACATTCTTCCTTTTAGTTTCTTTTCTCTATTTTCCATTGGCATTTTTTTTTTCTTACAAAGTTGTAGAAATTCTTCCATGGCCTCGTCATGAAAACTCTTACATGACTATTTTTAATACCATCTAATTTCTCTTATAAGATTTAGGAGAAAAAATGTTTTTACTTTTTATCCTACTTGACTCATGACTGAATATATGGCTTCTTTTGCTGCTTAATACAGACTTGATTACAATAATGGAATTATTTAACAAAAAACCACCCCTACCAAATACCATATTATCTGATGATATCTCATTCACTCCATCACTACCTCCAAGTCAAAGTCACAGCTTTGTCTCCTGCACCCCAATGTCAGCCTCCCCCTCACTGCCACCCCACCTCTCCTTTCCCTTGCTTCTACCCCAGCCCCTCTACAAGCTATCCCGGCTCAACAGCAAGACTTATCTTTGCAAAGCACAAATCAAATCATGTCCTCTGTATAAATTCCTCAAAGATTTCCTCATTGTAACACTTAGAATAAAATCTCAAGTCCTTACCATGCAACAAAGCCTAGGAAATCCCACTCCATTCTCAGCTCTGCCACTCTTGCCTTGTTGCTGTTTCTTTCTTTCTTTTTATTTTTCATTTTATTTTATTTTATGTTAGACAGAGACAGCATGCATGAGTTGGGGAGAGGAAAAGAAGGAGAGAGAGAAAATCTTAAGCAGGCTCCATGCTGAGTGTGGGGCCCCACGCTGGGCTTGATCCCACTACCCTGGGATCATGACCTGAGTGGAAATCAAGAGTCAGATGCTTAACCAACTGAGCCATCCAGGCACCCCTCCTTGATTCTGTGTTTCTGAAACACTCCAAATCTGCTTCTCCTTCTCCCATTTTCCAGAAAGACCACCCAGACTATCCTATCTCAAGTAGCTCCCTTTCCCACTCTTCAGTCCCATATATTCTCTATTCCCAATCTTGCTTTATTTGTCTTCACAGAACTTCTCTATATGTGACATGATTTTTTATAATTTTTAATCATCTTACCTTTGTCTTCTGCTAAAATGTCATCACCGTTGTCTAATAAGTTTGCTTTATTCATCTCAATATTCATCTCAATATCTTAGTGCCTAGGGGAGTTCCTAACAACAATTATGTTCTCTACAAATATTTCTTAAATAAATGAAGACATCAGTCTCACATAATTCTCGGTCTTTTTAATCCTTGAAGGTAGATACTGGATATTATTCATCTTCACAACCCCAGAATCCTAATACATGATACAGCACATTGTAACCACTTAATAAGTGTCTCAAACAAATTAGTAATGTACACAAGTAGGACTAGCCTCATTTTAGATATGAGGAAACTGGAATCAGAGCGCTTGCTTAAAGACTCAGGAATCTGTTGGTCTCCAAAGCTATTCCACTGTGCCATGTTCTCTAAACCTGACATCATAGTATACCAATGGGACACTGCAATTAGGATGAGTAGATGGATAGGGATGGCTCACACCAATAATAAGCCTGCGAACCTGTGATACCAAACAGTCCTAGAGATGAATCAAAATTCTCAGTTCCCTCAATTTTTGAAAGAAGGTCTTTCCCCCCTCTTCAACAACTTAGAAACTCCTTGAGGGAAGAGGATACTTTCTAATTTACTCAATTAGCCATGTGCTCTGGTAGTATTTGGAGAAAATTGTATGTTGATTAATACATAAATTTTATTAAGATATACTTCTTGTTTAGAATGGTGATTTGAGTGAAGATGTTTAATTCTTCCTCTTCCAAGTACCCACGGGAATGACAAACACAAAAATTATCTAGAAAAAGTCTATATAAATCCTAGACACAAGCAAAATGGAATCATATACATGCCCACAATTTCAGGCCCTTTCTGTTAAAAATATTTCAAGCAAGTCAAGATAAGGTAGTTGTTAATTTCATCTGTGGTTAAAAATATGTGAATACATAGGATATTTAATATAGTCATAAAAGGAATCAAGGTAAAGAGCAATAATCAAAGAAGAAAAATATCTCTACACCAAAGACAGAATTGAAGCTTCAAATCAAAAAAAGTTCTTTAAGTGACAGGCTAAAGTTTTCATTTGTTTGTTTTAAATTTCAATACACTATTTAAAAATAAAATCTACACACTTCCAAGCAGAAAAAGTAGGACTTAAAAGCAAGTAATCCATTTGTGTTTGGAATTATCTTCCTTACAACACAAGACAAAATGCTAAGAAAGAATAGAGCAATGTCTTAAGGCTATGCCACCTACCTAAGGGATCGTTTGTAGGTGAGAAAAGAAAAAAAAAAAAAGAACTGCAATAAAAATGCCTGAGAATGGCAAAGAAGTGGTATGAATATTATGGTAATAAAATTAATGAAATTTTACATAGATTTAAGATTCCTCTTAGACTAGTCACAGGACAAAATTTTCCCAAAAAATTCTCTAAAGAAAAGAAAGTTTTATAAAATAACAAACCTAAATCTGGAGATCATCTGAAAAAATCTTGGCGATGATGACAGAGTTGAGGAAAACTGTTAAATATATCATTTTTCCAAAGGAAAAGTGTGCCGGTGCTGGGACAATTTTCCCTCAGATCCATTGCTTGTCCTTACTCTAGTCTGCTTTATACCGAAGGCAGGGATTCCCATAGGCTATGTTTCCAACTGGGATTAGCAGATGAGAGCTATCAAAAGAGTGATGAAAGGAAAATCCAGGAAACTTCATCCCCACCTCTCTTTGTCTTGAGTGGCATTTCCCACAAGAGTTGCCCCACCCCCACCCCCTCCCCACCCCCACCCCCCTTTCCCCCTCACCCCCCACCAGATAGGTCCATCGTGGTTCCTGCTTCAGCCAGGTGACCTGGACAAAGATAAAAATATACTGTCTTTAAATGAAAAAGAAGACACTTATGCCATCTCCCAAAATATAATTATCTAGATGAAAATGTTATGACTGAAAATTAAATATTATATCTGAAAGTTATCCCTATAAATACAAAAAAAATATTAGTAGACACAAGAAAATCAGTATTATTGTAATTTATTGCTAGCATTTTATATTTTATATAAACTCTGATTTCTCATTCTAAAAGAGTCTTTTCTTAGCTATTTCTCTCTTACAGAAAGGCTTATTATATTTCAAGTTATCATTACATTGAATATAGCACTTCTCTATTAATATTTGTTTATATTGGTTCCTGATTTATACTGTTATGAAAAATAATACACGATAATGCAATAAGCATCCTTGAATGTGTACGTGTCTGGGTGTACAAATCAATGCAGATGACTCTATTTTATGGAATATATTTCCAAAAGTGGAATTATTGTGTCCAAAATATATACACTTTAAAAAAAATTTTAATGTTTATTTATTTTTGAGAGACAGAGTGCAACAGACAACGAGCAGGGGAGGGGCAGAGAGAGAGGGAGACACAGAATCCGAAGCAGGCTCCAGGCTTTGAGCTGTCAGCACAGAGCCTGATATGGGCTCAAACCCATGAACTGTGAGATCATGACCTGAGCTGAAGTCAACGCTTAACTGACAGAGCCACCCAGGCACCCCCAAAATATTACAGTTTAAAGCTACACAGACATTGCCAGATCATTTTTCCAAAAGGGCTGAAATTTTTTACCTAGCCACCAGCAGTGAATGGAAGTATTCTTCTCTTTGTACCCCTAGAACCAGATTTCACTGTACTTTTTAATTTTTGCTGTCTTTATAGATGTAAAGAGATATCTAGCTTTTACTTCAATCTGCATCTCCATGGTTACTAAACAAATACAGAGTCTTCTTACAATGGCAATTTGGATATGCATTTCTGTGAACTGTCTTTCATATCCATATTCCTATTGGGCTATCTGGCTTTTCATGATAGTTCACAAAAGTTCTTTGTGTATTAAAGATTAGGAATTCCCAATGTTTTCTACTTCATGGCACTCATTTGTATGTCATCACGGGATAAACAGACTTAGGAGTAAATATATATTTTTACATCATGGGATAAATAGACTATGAGGCTGGAAGTGACTTTGCTGGACCAGCCTGGGTATTCCAGCCCCCTCCCTGCCGAAAGGAACCCCAAGAAGAGAAACATCTTACCAAAGATGTAACCGATATCAGGTCCTGACTGGACCAGATATAATATCAGCAGTTAATAATACAAAAATTTTCCAAGTCTATTATTTAAATAGTGACTTGGAACCCATATTTTCTTCATATTGTCCAAAATTTTTATGTTTTGTGTTGTGGCTTCTAAAGTTCATGCCTTTTAAGAAATTTGCCTCCATCTTTGAAATTTACTGTAGTTTTTAAAGATTTTCCTCCAAGATTTTTGCAAATCATGTATGATAAGACTAACATTTTATATATATGTATATATATGTGTTTAACATATATATGTGTGTGTATATATATGTTAAACATATATGTGTATATATATATGTTTAACATATATATGTTAAACATATATATGTGTGTATATATATATGTTTAACATATATATGTGTATATATATGTTTACCATATATATGTGTATATGTGTACATGTATATATATATGTTTAACATATATATGTATATATATGTGTGTGTGTGTGTGTGTGTGTGTTGTTTATTTTTGAGAAAGAGACAGAGCACAAGTGGGGGAGGAGAAGAGAGAGGGAGACACAGAATCCAAAGCAGGTTCTAGGCTCTGAGGTGTCAGCACAGAGCCCTACATGGCGCTTGAACTCAGGAACCAGGAGATCATGACCTGATCCAAAGTCAGATGCTTAACCACTGAGCCACCCAGGAGCTCCTATATATGAACATTTTAGAAAATCCTGCAGTAAAAACAAGAACATAAGATGCTTCCAACCTCTGAACAATTACACATATTTGCATAGGCCGATACAAAATGAACAAGAAAAAAATTTCCAGGAATACTTTTAGTTAAACAATATTTTAATAATTTTATCAAGGAAAGGAACATGGTGTCATCTAAAAATCCTTTCCCAGGGCACCTGGGTGGCTCAGTCAGTTTAGCATCCAACTTCAGCTCAGGTCATGGTCTCACAGTTGTGAGTTGCAGACCCACGTCAGGCTCTGCGCTGACACCCTTGAGCCTGCTTCGGATTCTCTGTTTACCTCTCTCTCTGCCCCTCCCCTGCTTGTGTTCTCTCTCTCTCAAAGATAAATAAATAAATAATTTAAAAGAATAAAATAAAAATCCTTTTCCGGGGAATTAAGGTCTTGCTCTAGGTGCAGCTCAGTCCCTGCTTTAGCAAACCTCTCGGCTTCTCTTGATCTCAGTATCAGCATTGTTAAAGAGATATGCTGAATTAAACAACATCAGGGACCTTCCTTTCTAACATTCCACAATGCTACTACTCTGCTTAGAGTTACAGGTCAATCAGTCAGAAGAAATCAAAGGAAATATATTTTCAGGATATTGGTGGCATTTCCTTCGGGAAGTCCAATGAAAATAATTCCCAGTGTTAGAAACTTAAATTTGTTTTCTGCTCTTTCTTTATGAGAAAATAATATCTTGATGAATGGTTTTTAAGGACTACATAAGTTCATTGTTGAAGTGACCAAGATTATGGTCTTGCCCATGGGATTACACAATTTACAAAAATTATTACTTTGGGAATATCTGTTAAAAAAGGAGGAAATGAATTATGGAAAACTAGGCAGCTTTTAGGGGCATTTTGTCAATTCCTTCCATGTTATGCAATAGAACTTCATGAGTCAAGATCAGGGTTCAAAGTAAAATTAGGCATCAAAGCTACACAGTGAAGTTCAAAGTTATATAGTCTTAAAGGTTAGTGTAACTTGGGCTGATTATTTTAAAAGACTGGATTCTTCTGCAACACTGACCAGAATCCAACCTCATTTGACACTGGTACTATTTCATTAATCTTCCATCAGCTTAGAAGTTGCACTGATTTTGCTAAAAGCCAGAATTTATCATTTCTATAACATGATTCAGGAAAAAAGGTAAGCAGGACATGATCGCTATAATAAAATTCTGCCCATCAATATTAACATTGGCACAAAATCTTGCTATAATCATAGATGAGTTGCCTCCTCTCTCTTTTCTGTTCAAGACATGTCTTATCTGCCTCTGAAGGACCTTTCTTAGATCTCTCTCCAAGTGGAATTCAGTTAAACAAGGTGACACAAAGAGCAGCTATAATAAACTTCTGTATACCTGAAATAGGAGAGGATTTTGTTTTGGACTCTGAGGAATAAAAATGACCCTTTTTCCATATGTAATTTTACTCAATTGGTATGATATCAAAAGATTGAGGCATTCTAAATGAAAAACTAAATATATTGTTGTGTTTTTGCCTCCTTTTCACCTCCTCATTTTATCAAACACAACCTATCCCATTCAAAACAATAAATGTTGATGCTGTGTGTACGTTCTTTTGTGTTTTTACTTTTATCTATGTTCATATAAACATGTATACACAGATGTATGTGCAAATTTGCATACCTTTGAATATATACAAATACCTTCCCACAGATACAGATATACACATGCATTTTTCCTTATTTTTGCAGAAAGTTTTGTTTCTTGCTTTGTTCTGAGAATTGACTTCATCTTCTAGATTTTGCCACTATTAACAATGCTGAAGCACCCATCTTTGAACCTACATATTCTTACGTTTGCTTTTTCTATCTCTGTGGATAGATGCCCAGGATGAAGACTGCTTTCTTGGTCAAAGAATTATTTAATAAAATTCATCAAAGTGTATTTTTCATTTTTTATATATATTGCCAAATTGCTTTCCCCGCAAAACCTAGAAACTTTCACAATTTGGCATTGTTTCACCATTATTGTGAGCACTAGGTATTATACAGCTTTAAAATGTTTCCAGTCTGATAAGATCTCATTATCAATTTGTACTTCCTGCATTACTAGTGAAGTTAACCATCTTTTCATGTTTGGTGTCCATTTAGATTTGCTCCTCTCTGAATTGCCTCTTCCTGTTCTTTGGTAAATTTCCTATTGGTTTGTATCTTTTCTTATAGAATGTTTAAAATCATGTTGTATAAATTCTAATCCTTTGTCATCTCTTGCCCCCCAAGGCTACCATTTATCAATTGACTTTGCTAACGTTTCACCTTTCAAGTGTGTTATTTTTAATATTGTCAATCATTTCTATACCTTTATGGTTTTCGAATTTCTAGTCTTTGTTAAAAAGATCCAGCTTCAAAATTGTATATATAGCCTCCTAGACTTTTTCTAAGATATTTATTGTTTAATTTATACATTTAAATATGAATCAATTTGGAATATGATTTTGGCAATTATGTGCAGTGGACAAAATTTTACTTTTTTTTTTTTTCATACGGAAGCCACTTTTGCCACATCATTTGTCCTTGTGCCATTCCATTCAGTGGAAAGTCTACCTTTGTCAGATTTGAATTTTCATTTATGCCTGGATCTATTTCTGGTTTATTTCATTCCACTGGTCTATTCGCTTATTCCCATGGACTACCACTGATTTGATTATAATAGCTTAATTATATGCCCTGGATCTATAAAGCACTCCTCCCCTATTCTTCACCTTTAAAACAATTTTTATTTGCATATAGCTGACACACAATGTTACACTAGTTTCAGGTGTACAGCATAGTAATTCAACACGTCTATATGTTATACTACGCTCACCATACATGTAGCTACCATCTGCCATCAAACAACACTACCATAATATTACTGACTATGTTCCCTATGCTGTATCTTTGTATGCTGTATCCATGATGTATTCATTCCTCAAAAAATTAAAAATATTGGATCATATGATCCAATAATTCCACTACTGGGTATTTACCCAAAGAAAATGAAAACATTAATTTGAAAATATATATGCACCCCTATGTTTCCTACAGCATTATTCACAGTAGCCAAGATATGGATACAACCTAAGTGTCCATCAATAGATGAATGAATACAGAAGATGTGGTATATATTTTTCATCATTTTCTACAAGTTTCTTGGCTATTGATGACTTAATTATTCTATACAAAATTCAAGATCATTTTGTTCATTTATGAAAAGCTCGATATTTCTACAGGGTTTATAGAAAAGGAGCATTTTTTAGCACATATATTTCTCAGCAAGGTAATTTTGACTTTAATTTTAGTTGTCTTTTTCTTATGCTCACTGGAAAAACTCATACAAACTGGCCTGGAGGGAGATGTTTTTATTTGAAGTATGAAGTATATTATAAATCTTTGGAATAATTCTGGTAATGTGACATTTATTCCTCTGTGTACACATAGGAACGAGAAGGTTAAGTTTCCATAGAAAACAAAAAAGAAAATATTTTGTTTTATTATTCTCTTTGTATCTCAAAAGAAAAATCTATCACAATGCTTTGGGGCTAATAAGGGGGATATAGTGGAGGAAAAATGTAGTATTTTTCCTTATTTTCATAATTGACACATTATCTCATATCCCTTCTTGCTGTGGTCGGGCATAGTTTACTGTAAGGTGTAGCAATACAGATTTAAGAGACACATCAGCCTGAGACACTTGACGAAATACCTGTGCAATGGAAAGCCTATCATTTGACACATCTGTTCTGAGGACAAGTAAGAATATCTTCATTTTCTAATTTTCATTAAAATTATTTATATTTTTTTCTTAAAATAGCTTTTGAATTTTGTGACATGTTAGATCTTTGGGGAAAAAAAACTAAATTTAATTGCAATGAAGAATTTAACAGGTTTGCCATTTTACACACGAATTCAAATCCTGACTCAACTGTGTGACTTCGGGCAAGCTATGTAAACATTCTGAGTCTCATGCTCTTCATCTATAAAATATTGCTAATGTTAGAAACTATTTGCAAAATTACCAAAATTAAATGGAACTAAAGGATTTCATACAGTGCCTGGCAACCATGGTATTCTAAATACTAAAGCTATTGCTACAGGTAGTAGGAAATAGATAAAGCTTTATTTATTACAAATTTACAATGTATCTATATGTTATTCTTACAAATAAGGCCTTCGCTATTTCTTCCTAACAGAGAGATATAATTTGATTTTTTAAAAAGTATTAACCTTTCCATTCAACAGAAGTATACTGAGCACTAATTATGAGCCACATCCTATCCTGCACACTGAGGGTACAAATGGAAATTCGATAGGTGGACTCCCTTCTCTGGTGTAGCCTACCTTTGAATGATAAAATATACATCAAAAAAAGAAATAATCAAAATAATTAGGTTACAAAAAGCATTATAAACAACATAGCATGATGTGACACAGTAACTCGGTAATGTATAGCAATTATATGTCTGAAAGTTTCATCTGAAGGACGCCTGGATGGCTCAGTCGGTTAAGTGTCCAACTTCGGCTCAGGTCATGATCTCCTAGTTTGTGGGTTCCGGCCTCGTGTCAGGCTCTGTGCTCACAGCTCTTGGAGGCTGGAGCCTGCTTCGGATTCTGTCTGTCTGTCTGTCTGTCTGTCTCTCTCCCTGCCCCTCCCCTGCTCACACTCTGTCTCTCTCTAAAATAAACAAACATTTTAAAAAAAGAAAGATCCATATGAACAGTTCGGAAATGTTTATAATATATATGCTATTTTATCTCAGGTGTGATGTAAATATTTATTTTACAAAGTGACAATGTAATATTTTTTAAATTGAGAAATAAAGATCTCCTTTAAAGAAGCTGATTAAATCATTTATAATTACTACAGAAATTACTTAATGGGTACTTCAATTCACAAAATATTTTGGGAGCCCAATTATGTTCTAATTACATGGTAGGTGTACAGCCATATAATTAGGTCCTAGAAATACAAAGATTTAGAAAACCCAGGCCATGTCCTCAATAGCCATAACTATAACTATATGATTAAGACTGTATTAGGTATTTATAAAGTAACACAGGATTCCAGGGAAGAGTACTCTCTTCAATAAATATCTACAACATTTTATTTATACTTGTGGACTTTTAATGAAAACTGTTCTCTTATGAGACAGTGTTATCTCTCCCACCCTTGCCAAACCACTGGATACTCAGAATAGGAATGAATAAAATTGAACCTGTCTTTTCTTTTTATGTCTTTGTATGTTTTTTTATTTATTTTTTAATGTTTATTTTTGAGAGAGAGATTGAGAGACAGAGAGAGAGCGCATGAATTGGAGAGGGGAAGAGAGAGAGAGGAGCAGAGGATCCAAAGTGGGCTCTGTGCTGATAGCAGAGAGCCCCCTGCAGGGCTCAAACTCACAAACCATGAGATCATGGCCTGAGCTGAAGTCAGACACTTAACTGACTGAGCCACATAGGTGCCCCTCTTTATGTCTTTTTAAGTATCACTTTTATTTCTTGTCTCTGGATAAAATGAAGAAATTTACTTGAAGGCAAGCTCTTGGAAGAGGTCCTGACTTGAGGGCCCATCCTCTTTCAGTTGGAAAGATAAGAAATTGCCTTCATTAAACCCCAAAATGACCCAAACGAACAGACAAACATCTTTCTGCTTGATCCAAATCTGCTCCTGCTCACATATTCTCTATTTTAATCAGGAAATCACTACTCACTCATTTACCTGAAACAAACATATTTGAGTTTCCTTTTATACTGCTACTGCCCACATACCATTATTCATCAGTATCCCGAGGCCTATCTCTTCTAGTATTCTCATGGCAACTGCTTTAGGTTACATCCTTATCATCTTTATCTAAGATCATAGCAATGGCTGCCTAACTATTCTCTCACATCATCAGTCCATTAGAGCTAATTTTTTAATGGTAAAATGTGATGGTATTATCCTACCAGTTACCTCCAAGGAAAAAAAAATACAAACTCCTGTCATGCTTTACTTCTGGCTACATCACCTCTCCTGCTCTATGGATTCCTGTATTGCAACTTCCCATTATTGCAGAATGCCCCAGACTCTCTCTTTTGCATGGAATGTTCTTCACTCCCTTAACCACCTGAAAACCTCAGACCTTAAGATGGAGTTTAAATATCACCTCCTTTGGGACATCTTCCTCACAGTCCCAAACTGAGGCTGCTTCCTCAGCATTCACATCAAAGCACACTGATTTATCAGTACTTTTCACTGGCTCAGTCGCTGGACCATGAGCTCCTTGGGAACCGTGCCTTAGACATCTAGATATCTAGCACAGCGCTTGCTAGAAAAACATTTCCTGACTCCTCACCTCACTTGAAAGTCCATTTCAACATGAAAATTGACGCATAGAAAACTCGCACTTTGACCTTTGGAGCCAGTTACCAGTTACTAAGAAGGAAAAAATGACTCTCAGCTGGTCTTGCTCTGGACCATGAAGACAGTGATTTTTGCCATCAGTAGAAGCAAAGGAATCAGTGAAATATGCCTTCTGTATTTGAGACCATACTTGTAATATGAAGAAGCAACCACTAGAGAGTAACGTACAGCCAGATGGTAGGAATGGATTTTTCTAATAAACTACAATTTACCAAATGGGTTTTCTATTAAAAATTATGTTTAGGGGCAACTGGGTGGCTCAGTCGGTTACGCATCCGGCTTCGGCTCAGGTCGTGATCTCGAGCTCAGGTTCGTGAGTTCGAGCCCCGCGTCGGGCTCTGTGCGGACAGCTCAGAGCCTGGAGCCCGCTTCCAATTCTGTGTCTCCCTCTCTGTCTGCCCCTCCCCCACTCATGCTCTGCCTCTCTGTCTCTCAAAAATAAATAAACATTAAAAAAATTTTTTTAAATTATGTTTAAAGGGATCAACCTCCTTAACAATATAACAAATTATATTTGGATATTTAATAACAATAGTATCATGCTGACTTTACATACATGATCACAGTCCATAACTTCTCATCCTTTCTGAGATTAAAGGAAGCCAAGGACATAAATACACACATTTGTGCAAGGTCTTAGATGGAAAATCAATCCTGGCGAAGTCGTGTGTTGAGTCATTACCAAAAACCTGACTTACTGATCCACATTTGAAGAAGAGGGAGTCTATGTTTTATGTTCCTTTCATCACATAAAGCTCAGGGGAAAATGGAAAAACAGAAGTTCTCATAAGTCTACATCTCAGGTCCATTATAAACATTCTAATATGAGGATTTTCTCAGGGAAAAAGCTAGGAAACATTGTAGAAGGCAAATACAATGAATAAACATCCCTATTATTTCCCAGAATTTGAATGGTCATATCCAGGAACAACCCAATAATGTGAGCAATACACTTTCAAATGCAGAAAGAACAAAATGTTAAGTGCTAAGCAATTTCCTCTATTTTATCTTTATAAAATCTTATTCTTTCATTATATATTTCATCTTAAATATTAATTTCTTCCTGCATCTAAAAATGCTCACTATATTACATGTTTTCTCTTTGTTTCTTTTATTTATCCAGAAACTGACAGTACCTTATTTAGACTATCTTCCTGTGCTTTCCTATTTTTAATCAAAAATTTTTTTCTCTCCATAAAAAGGCAAAACAAACCATAAACCTTCTAACAACTCTAACAAATCCACTATGGCCCACTGGCTGTCACAGTTTAGAAAACCCATACATCAATATGTTCCCTTTTTAATCAAAAAGCGGGGGGGGGGGACAAAAACAATTAATAAATCAAACTACTTTGATAATGAATTGCTATTTTTTAAAGGACCAGGACATACACAGGACCAAGCACAGTCTGCTTCCTAAACTTCCATCAAAGGTATAAGTAAGGGCCTCATTATCTCCCCTTTACTTATTCTCTGCAGGCAAATTGCCTCTACCTGCACCCGGCATCATGCTCAGAACTAGCATGGTTACAGTGGACACATCTGACTTCGGTTAAATGTTTCACTTCATTTTTTCAGATATTTATATATTTATTGTTATAAAATGTCTTGCCAACTCAGTGTACGTTATCAACAGAATAAAAGAATAAAATAAGAATGAGAATAAATAAGAATAAAAATCAATTTAATTGGACCAAGGTTGGGCCGTGGAACTGGCATTTTGAAGTCCTTCTGGTGACTTAAAAAATGATTTTCTGGTCATTTTAATAAGGAATCAGAGGGAGAATCTCTTCTCTATAGAAAAAGAGCTTTGTACATGGTAAAGTTGTATGTTGAAGTACTTAACGTGGCTAGGTTTTTTTAGTCTCAGAAACAACTGGTTTCATATCATATCAAAGGCTCTTAGTAAAAAACAAACAAAAAAAAAAATGATGTTAAAAAAGTTGAGGTTGGGGCACCTGGGTGGCTCAGTTGGTTAAGCGTCCGAAGTCAGCTCAGGTCATGATCTCACGGCTGGTGGGTTTGAGCCCCGCCTCGGGCTCTATGCTGACAGCTCAGAGCCTGGAGCCTGCTTCAGATTCTGTGTCTCCTCTCTCTCTCCCCCTCCCCCACTCACGCTCTGTCTCTCTCTCTCTTCAAAAATAATAAACATTAAAAAAAATTAAAAACAAAATTGAGGTTATGTTTCATCATGACAATTGACAATGACTGTCCATGTAAGTTACTATGAATGAATTTTTAAAGAGAACATGGAATAGTGACACATATTTCACATTGGAATTTTTATTTAAATTGCATTTATTCTAATCACATTTGACATACATATCCTGTTATGAAATTTACTTCTTGTTCTATTTTAAGTATTAATAAGTTTCAAGACATTTATTTATTTATTTACTCACTTACTTTAGTGTTTATTTTGAGGGAGAGAGAAACAGAGTGGGAGAGCAGGGGAGGGGCAGAGAGAAAGAGAGACACAGAAGCTGAAGAAGACTCCAGGCTCTGAGCTGTTAGCACATAGCCCAACACAGGGCTGGAACCCATGAACCACTGACCTGAGCCGAAGTCGGATGCTCAACTGATTGAGCCAGCCAGGTGCCCTGTCAGGATCTTTATTTTGTAAATAGCTCTTACGTTAAATAATAAATTGCTGAAATAAATATTGCTATAGAGAAAACTGCATTTAATTTTCTGAATACGACGCAATCTTTTATTCCTATGCTTGAAATAAAAATATTTCCAATAAGATTGACATACATTCTGTCTTTTCCTGTAGGAATTGTGATTAAAAAGGCAACCCTCCACTGACCACCACATTAAGCTTTCTACCAAACTCCCTCCCTTATAAGTGTATTTACATTTCAGTATCTGGCCTTTGTCTCTGAAGTTCTAGAAGCTTTGTCTATGTCACATGCATAGCACATTTTAATACCAAGCATTAAGAGTAGGAATTAAATTTAAATGTTCTTAAAATGCTACCTTAGAGAATCTCAGTTTTAATTTTAGCACAGTTTCTCTAAAATGTGTTTTTACAACATATAGCCCTCTTTGGTTACAATCAGAATAATTACCTTCTCACATTTATCTCTTTAAATGATCAAATTTAATAAACATTCATTTATTACCCACCTATACAAGACAGTTTCTGATATATTTTTTAATTATTTGAAATACAATATTCTGTTAAAGGATATCAGTTAACAAAATGTGAACCAGTCAAGTTCACAATGAGTTATTTCTCCTAGTTTACTATTTTAATCAGAGCTAAGTTAGTGAAAAATCCTAAGGCCTGAAGTTTAAAAATGAATTAATAAAGGAAATAAAATTCTCAAGTTTCTGATATTTTGATATCTCAATCCTGAGATCTGACTCACAATGGATGCAATGTTCTATGTATTATTATATTTGAACTACATACAACTTGAGTGATTTAGAATTTATTTAAACAATTTTCCACTCCAATATTAGGATAGAAAACAAAACCCAAAATTTCATCCCCTTTCTTCCTTACTTCCTTAGTACAGTGTATGTGAGTTTATGCATTTATATTAGGTGTGTATTTATTTATGCATTACTTCACCAAAATTAACACCAATTCCATACCAGAAACTGTGGTAGGCACTGGAAATTAAAGAGGAAGAAAGAATAAGAAAAACAGGCAAAATCAATTTTGAAATGCATTATCATTGCACACTTTAAATCATAGAGCATTAATGGATACAGTAAGCTGGGATATATACCTTTTCAGTCAAGGACAATTTCATATAACAGTAAAGTTACCTGCCTCCATTAATTAATATGGTTACATATATTTGTCAAACACTTTTGCATCTTCAAATCATCCCTAGACTACAGAGAGGACCACGTTGTAGATGAGAAGGAGAAGGAGGATAGGAGGAGGAGAAAAAGAAATGAAAAGATTGTAACTTCTGTTTATGGCAACAGGGTAGACTGAATAATTTGAAAACCTTCAAACAATGAAACAAATTTTCTGGAAAAATAAAATAATCCCTGTTAAAGGAATGATTGATCTGTAAGAAAATAAGGGAAATCCTTAGGGGTTGATATCAAGGAGGAAAATAAATTCCAGAGAGATGAGAACAAACTTATTCTGGGAATATGCTGGGTATAGCGACTAATCTCAGCAAAAAAGAGGCTTAGAGCAGGAATGGAGCCTTTTCAGAGATCTGGAGCAAAACTCCCTCAAAAGCTAGGACTCTCAGTGAGCCATTCAGTCAGTGAAAACAAAAAACAAATTAAAAAGGAAGGAAGGAAGGAAGGAAAGAAGGAAGGAAGGAAGGAAGGGAGAGAGGGAGGGAGGAAGGAAGGAAGGAAGGAAGGAAGGAAGAAAATGAGATGAAAGAGAGGTGAGAAGGGAGTTTGTTTTTTTTAACCTAGGCTCCAGGGTCTGAAAAAAGGACTTTCTTAAGAATCCATAAGCATAGGCCAGTCAAATTAAGGTTTAGATAAAGGAATACACAAATGTATGGAGAAAGCATACAAGCATTGACTGGTAATAATAATAAGTTCATCATAAGAAAAAAATTGTAACTACGTGTGGTGATGGATATAACTAAACTTGTGATGATCATTTTGCAATATGTACATATATCAAATCATTTGTTGTACATCTGAAACAAATGTCAATTATAGTTCAATAAAAACTTAGATTAATGACAAATTTCCTAGAAAAATACAATTTAACATTTATACTCTATATGGCATTTGAAAACTAAATCAGTAGTTAAAAACCTCATCCAAAAAGAAAACTTTATGCCTAGATTTGTAGGTGAGTTCTTCCAGACATTGAAGGGATAGATAATTCTATCAACTAATTCCAGTTAACTGAAATATAGAAAATATTCTTCAATCATTTTATGAAGTTGCTATAATCTTGATACCCAACCACATAACTATAGGATGAAAAATGAATAGACCAATCTAACAAATTAACAAGGATACAAGTATCCTAGATCTAATATTAGCATGTCTAATACATGACAACCCAATTAGGTTCATCCCAGGAATAGAAAGATGGTATTATCATTTAAAAAGTGATTAACAGAAGTCATCACATTAGTAGGAAAAGGTGATAACTTCAATAGATTCAGAAAAAACATTTAATAAAATTCAGCATCTATACATCGTTTAATAATCAGCAAGCAAGAATTAAAAAGGCAACTACCCCAATCTTATGCTTGCTGATTAAATACTGGAATCCTCTTTAAAAGTAAAGAAAAGGAAGATACCCCTTTTATTCCCCACTGTACAGTAGATCCAAGGCAGCATGACTGGAGTTTTAAATGAAGGTATTAAGAAAGGATATTCCAGACACATGGGAAGCATTGTAAAAAGGCATGGATGCACGGAAAGTATGAAGCCACTTCAATACGGTTGGAATATAAATTGTGAGAGAGGAGGAGAGGGCAATGAAAGGAGACTAGATTAGAAATGTAGACAAGAATCTGGTCTTATAGAGCCTTGGAGTGAGACGGGGTTTTATTTTAGAGATGATAAGGAGCCAATTTCAATATAGAATACTGAATCCATATTTTAGAGTGATCTCCATGGTAAATATGAGGACGACTATTCAGAAGGGGGAAGACTAAAATATATTTTTACTCAGGTAAGGTAAATCTAGACTTTGTCTTCACCTTGTATCCCCATCTGACATATAGAAAGTACTCAAAAAATACCTGTCAATATTTAAACACTGTGAACAGGAAAATAAGGACATACAAAGGAATGGGTAGATTTAGAGATGGTAAAAGTGAGTGTATTCAGGATTTAGTGATCTATCAAATGCAGAGATTGATATAAGAGTATGAATCAAAGATGCTAAATATTCCGGCCTGGGTGAGTGGTAGAACTATAACTGAGAGAAGAAATAAAGAAGGAGCATCTGATTTGAGGCATAAAAGAATGGTCTCATTTTTGTCAGACTGAGTTTGGATTGTTTGTGGGATACCCACGGGAAGAAGTTTCAGGGAAGGTAGAACTAAGCCTCTGGAGTGAAGGGAAAGAAGTCTGAGCTAATGATATAGATGTGTAAATGTTTTGTAATTGCCAAGGTCCCATATCAGTAATTCTGGATGTTAGAAAAGATGATATTCTCTAATATAAAGTAAAAATGTCTGCCTTTCTTATTCAGAGAAAATGTTCCACATGGTTTACAAAGAAATAGTACTTGGGGGTTTTACTGCTTTGGGGGGTGGGGGTTGTTTCTTTATTCGTTTGGTTTGGGTTTTAGCAGACTTGACCACTGCCCACCCGCGTACCCATCCACTCCCAAACATACGGATACTGACTATTTTGATGAAAAATGCTTGCCCGAAGTCACCCAATAACCTTACTGAAATTTGGCCACTTCTTTATCTAAAGTGATGAGAATCAAAAATAGCACTAGAACATAACTGAGCTATTGGGATTATTGTATCTGTGCTGTGGAAACAAATGCAACCAATATTAACCCAAGTGGTTTCAAATGTCCCACCTCTATGCTTAATATTTTGATAACATTTCTTCAAATGTCTTGAAACCCACAAAATCAAGAGTAATTGAAGCACTTTTGTCAAATCCCTCACTTTAGAACAGTTTTTTGAATTGGAAAATTAAAAATGAAAGTAATTTTCCCTCAGCTGGAAGGATATGTTGTATATGAAACAAGATTTTCTCAAGGAACTATGGTAGAAAAGCAAGTAAACAAGTGCTCATCTATTTGGAAACACGGATGGCCTGAGTACATCTTGATGACGCTGAGTGAGTGGTTCTACATTAGCCTGTTCATTCTTCTATTTTCATCTTTCATCTTCTTCACCAAACATCATGTACATAACTGGGCTCTTACAGGATTCTCTGTGTAATCAAGGAGACCATTCTATGATGGCACTTTCTTTATTTCAGTTGTAATTGCTAATCAGAATGGTAGGCATCAGAAACCAGCCCCATTCTATACAGCTACTTGAGATGCTGCTGTCTATGGCAATAGGGGATGAGGTCAGTAAAATGTCCTGGGCAACCTTCTTGCATTTCGCTTAGACATTTAACCCAACCCCAACTGGCTTTTGTAAATTCTGTCCCCAAAATTAGTCATCTGTGATCTCTCAATCTCATAAAGTTCATAAAATTGGGTTAACAGATATTGACGTTCTTTTTTTTTTTTTTAAATCTTTATCTTGTCACTTTTCCAGAGGCTTTACACTAATTGTACACCTTTTCCCACCCCACACCCCCGCGTTTTTTCTCTCACCAGCAGGTTAGGTTGTTTTAAAAAAAAAATAGTAATGAAGTATTTTAGCATAACTATATACACCACATGGTGGGAAAATAAACATTTCTCATGATTAAACTAGAATTCACAGTCCAAATAAACAGTGATGTACAAAGTTCATTGAGAGTTATTTGTCACCAATCATTTGTAAGGTCAACGCTTCAGCAGAGTGACTGTCATATTTGTGGTTACTGAACAATATGCACTGAGGACGACATAAAAATCTACGTGTGGTATTTATACAGAGCTTATCAAAAAATTATGTTGGCACTGAACATCTAAGCTGCTTTTAGGAAATACAAAAATAAAAAGTGAATATAAAGAATGATACCATGTCAATGTGGAAATTTATGAAAAACATGGAAGAAAAATTGAAATAGAAATCAATAGTTATGTTCATGGGGAGGGAGAAGAAAGTAAAGACTGAAGCAGGTAGAAAGAGAGTGTGAAGAGAGCAGGTAGAAAGAGAAAGGTGAATAAGAGATATTAAAGGGCAGTAGCATTACTGTAGAACTAGAAATGAATTACCTCATCGACGGAAATAATAAAATGGAAAAAACAAAAGGAATATAAATGATATAAAAACATATTTCTATTTAAACCTAAATTTATAATAAAATCTGAAGTTACCCCAGGCCATTCAGAATATTCCTAGTATTTGGTTACTGAATGCAGAGGTAAGCACTTGGGGGGCAGTGATTGTGCTACAATACAATTACTAACAGCATTTGGTTTCTTGTTCACATTCCATGCAGAATATTATAGCAAGGTATCAGAAAATGTGAAAGTAAGACCACGGAACAACTCTTCAACTTTAAGACTAGAAATAAAATCAATGAGGATTTTAATAACAAAATTAGATTCTGATATATTGTCTCCAGTGAGAAAATAGTGAAAAACTGTTAAAAGTAATAAATGCACATACGATATTTGTTCATTAGATATTTTTGTTTTAAAGCAGCAGAAAATAATTATTAGCACCAGAGTCTGGATTGTTGTAATAGCCTCATATCTATTCTTCTACTGTCAATAGCCAACCCCCAGTCCTTAGTCTGTTGTGGGGCCTTTTAAAGGTAAGAGATCACATCACTCCTCTACTCAAAAACTACCAGCCAGCATAAAATGCAAGGTCATCCATGCCCTTCAGGATCCAGCTTCTGGCCCTCTGTTACCAAATCGCTGATTACTCCCCTCCTGGCTCATTCCTACCTGGCCACACTGGCCATAACCATTCCTCAAATATTCCACCCACGTTCCTGCCCGGGGCCTGAGCACTTGCTATTCCCCCACCTAGAACAATCTCTCCTCAGCTACACATTTCATTTTCTGTAGAAGTTTTCCCTGACCACCCTGTTTAAAATACCAATCCCTCCCTTTCTCTCCCCTTCCTCTGCTCTAATTTTCTCCATGACACATCAGTCATATTTTCTTTGTTTATTGGTTTGTTCCACATAGAATAGTGCCTATTACCTACTGGACACTCAACGAATATTTTTGTTAATGAACACTCCATATCTTCGATGAATTGCCAATTGCCTACCCTCACATTGTTATGTGCCAAGGCCTGTTTGAGTTTTTGTTTGTTTGTTTGTTTGTTTGTTTGTTTGTTTTTCACATGGATTAGCCCATCAAAATCCTCATAACAACACTATGAAATACAGCTGCACTTTAAGCACTAAGTTTTGTTGTCATTTTTTTTTTCACATCCACACTAGCAACTAGCAAGGAAACTAATCCTGTTTTACAGTCAAGAAAACTGAGGCATAGAAATTTTAACTATCTTGTCCAAGAGTAAATAGCCAGTAGGTGGTACAGCCAGGATTCCAACCCAGTTGGTCAGCAGAGTTCCATGCTCTCAACCGCTAAGCTCCACCACTGCTACAGGAATAAATGGATCAAGATGACCAGAACACCAACGTTTGTGCAATGCCTTATGAGTTTCAAAATCTGTTCATACACAGGGGAAGTATAGTGCCGTTGTTTTACTAGTAAAAAGAGAGTATATTTTCTCTTCTTGACAAATTCAGTATAAATTTGAAAACATCTCCATTTAGTATTTAGGAAATACTTGGCATATAACTGGTGCCAAGCCAGTCCCTAAAGGAAAAGAAATAAGAATTTATGGAACAGAGTTCTGTGTTCAGGATGCTTACATTCTGTTGTTTAAAACAGGAAAAATAACACATAATAATAGATACTGTGATAATTACTCTAGCAGAGGCTTATACAATGTTCTATGGCATGCATATAACTAATATTGCTTTACGGTAGGTGGAGAAGAATTTTTAAGTGTGAGTGAAAGGCAGCTTTAGAACAGAGAAGATGAACAGACCATTGCTCTGCAGAAAAGAGAGAGGGAAAAAAAAGGCATTCCAGGTAGAGAACTTATCCTGAGCCAACCATGAAGGCATGAAAGTGAGAGCATGGCAAAAGTAAGCCAAAACAGACAATTCTGTGTGCAGAAATTGTTGAGTGAGTATGAGAGACTGGCAAGAAAGAATACTAAAAGGTAGATTGGGCCCAGGTTATAAAGCAGATTGAACTTTCTCCTGTATGAATTGGGAAGATAGCTAAGTAAGAACATTAAATTTACTCTTCAGGATTGTAGAGGATTTGTGTGAGGCAAGAGCTGAGGAAGAACCCGAAAACTCCTTGTAATTAAAAAAAAAATTAGTGTTTATTTATATATTTTGAGAGAGCGTGAGTAGAGAGGGGCTGAGAGAAAGGGAGAGAGAGAATCCCAAGTGGGCTCTGCAGAGATGTCAGCACAGAGCCCTTTATGGGGCTCCATCCCACTTACTGTGAGATCACAACCAGAGCCAGAATCAAAAGTCAGACACTTAACAGACTGAGTCACCCAGGTGCCCTAACACCTTGCAATTTTTGGAACATCCTGGGTAAAATCCTGCTGTGAATATCAGTAAGGAAACCCAAGGCCACATTGGAAGTTTCTTAGTTTTTGCACAGAGTTGGCTTCAAAGCAACTTAGAAAAACAAAACAGCCCCCAGAGTGAGGTGTGTCCCCTCCTGGGGCTTACAGAGGGTACAAAGGCAAGTACAGAGGGAGTTACAAGCCAATTATCATGATAGAGGCCAAAGTAAACTATTTGACTCCACTGAGCCTGAAGGCCCTGGAGGAAACTTAGTCACTTTACTTCTGCAAATGCTCCTAAAAAAGTGACTGACTTTTCCTTAAGTATTGTTTGCCCTTTGCTTTTTTTCCCTTCCCATACACACACTAGCAAGCAGATTGGAAACTAAATTTTTTACTACTTCTTTGAAAAAAGGACTGCTAAGTTAAATGGTTAGGAGTCATGTTAGATAATCAAACAATTACTCTACATTTTATTCTGAATTAAAGACCCTTTTAAGTCAACTGCTCAATATTGTTGAATTATTTTTTAACATCATGAATCAAGGTATGCTATTGTCCTCACTGAGCTCACCAAAATAAGAAAAGAGGGCAGCATTGCAGATGATCAATAAATCTCTATTGGTTTGATACTATTTCTATGATAGAACCCTTGTTTCCAGAATAAAGCTGTTTTTTCTAAAAGCTTCTGGAAAAAAATTAGAGGATCATAATAATGTCTATAAATTGTGTATCAAATTTCCTCTTAAAATTTTTTTTTCATTCACTCTATCTCATTTAATCCTCACAAAAACTCCATGAGATGGTATTATCAGATCTGGTAAGTAGATGAGAAAACTTTATTTTAGTGGTCTTCCAACTTGTACTTGGAAATCATTTTGTAATGGTTTAAGTTATTGTTTAAAAAATACCTTTCCCTATCTTAATGTGTGACTGAGACTCATTACTAACTCAGATTGATTTACAGAGGTTTAAATGGCTTCCTTAACCACAAAACAGGTAGAGAGTAGCATTAGGACGCCAAATTCAGGGGCACCTGGGGGGCTCAGTCGTTTAAGCCTCTGACTTGATTTCAGGTCACGTCATGATCCCAGAGTCATGACATGGTGCTGTGTAGGGCTCTGTGCTGGTTATGGAGCTGGCTTAAGATACTCACCCTCTCCCTCTGCCCCTCTCCTGCTTGTGTGCCTGCATGAGCCCCCTCTCCCTCTCTCAAAATAAAATAAAAACGATGATAAGATAAGATAAGATAAGATAAGATAAGATAAGATAAGATAAGATAAGATAAGATAAAAATAAAGGCTGAAAATTCCTGTCTTCTGACACTAACCCATTGTTTCTCTCCAGTATCAGGTCTCAGAGAAAACCACCAAATTCAACAATAATTCAAGTCACTCCAATAATCAATAATCCATGATACTTAACACTGATACTTTAGCCATTTGTATTATGTAGAGTACGTGATTATTTTAAAGGTTAAAACTTTTTAAGTTCCATTAATTCAGATAGCTTCAATAAGATCATCTAGTATCTAGATGCAAGCCTGGACCCAAATTTACCTGAAAAGAAAGAAATACGTAACTGAAAAGAAAGTGTTTCTCAACCAAACTATTACAATACAGAAGGTAAATTAAGTAAGACTTACAAGTCTTATTGTCCAAATAGAGTTCCGTTTCCTCAGAGATTTAGATAATTTCTGATCTTCTACTGTTGTCAAGGCAATGTTGTCTAAGAAGCCTTTAGCAATTCTTTGGATCTGAATTCTCTAAGAATTCCTGTATTAAAAAATAGAATTATAAATCACTTTGTATTCTGAATACAAAAAAGTTGGCTAATTTTTTTCTTAAAAATAACTTCCTAATCAAAATTTAAGTTCATGGAGAACAAGGAAAATAATTTGTTTTCACTAGAACTCTCCACATCCTGTACACTAGTACTAGGCATGAGACTAATATTTGTTACATGTTTGTTGAGTTCTTAGAAAACGCAAGTTCTCAACAAATGCAGGGCTGGGGAGGGAGGGTCAGTTGATCAGTGATGCAAGTTATAAATTATCCATTTAGTAAAAGAAACAGTCATGCAGAACTTGTACTGAAAAAGATCTTTCTAACTTTAGAAGTTATTTTATTTCATTGTAAAGTAATAAAATCACAGTTCCTTATCCTAATGTGTGATTCAGACTTATTACTAATTCAGATAGTCCTTGGATCTAATTAGTAGATTTTATTGTTTTTATTTTTTCCAACATATGTACAGCCAAATTCCAAAGATGTGTCTTTTTTTTTTTTTTTTTAACATTCATTTAAACTATTCTTTGCACATCACTGAACTCAGCATCTTGTAATTCTTATAACTATTATGGAGCATGCAATTGGCTTCTTTTATGAAGAACTGAAAATAGAGAGTTACCCTGTTGAAATAAAGACTTGAGACTCGAAAGAGTGTTCTGTCATTGCTTTCCATTTCACTTGATATCTTTACATTCTGGTGATTAGGTTGTTTGAAAACTTCCAAATCAGCATAAAGAAATCAGAACACTCTGGGCTCTGTCAGAGACACTTATAACATCTCTCCAATTTAAATTGTATACCCAGAGGGTAGAAATAGAGATTTCTCTATTTTGGATAAAATATAACTCAGGCACCAAATAATATATAATAAAAGTAATCACAGTACTTCCTCATCTCCTGTTAGTGTTTGAAACAGCATAAAGGAGACAGTGTCCTGGGAATTTTTTTAGTGTTCATTTGTGTTAAAACCTATGTACTCCTTCCTTTAGAACATTTTATGTATATTTTTGTTTAATTTGAAAAAGTGCTGTTATAGTATTTCTAAAATTAGAAATCACTTAGGAAATATGATCTTTAGGTATATTGGTTTACTTATCTTCCAACATCTTTTTGCTTCCCCTTTATAAAAAGTGCCAGATAAAGCTAGAGAGGGGAAAAATATGCATCTGTGTGCAGATCCTAAGAGTATTCCCCTGCCTGTTACTATTGCTGCATTAAAAAATTGTTTTTAAAATGACTCCAAATTTCATAGTCTAAAGTAACAATTATCTGCTCATGGATCTTGTAGGAATGGGGCAGGGCATCTCAGGGATGGCTTATCTCTGCTCCACATTCAGGGCTCTGAGAATTCAAGGCTAGATAATCAAGACAGCTGAAGTCTGAAATCATGTAGAGGTTTCTTGTCTCAACATGGCTGGTGCCTGAGTCGGGATGACTTATAGAGTGTTCCCATGAGGTCTCCCCAACATGGCTTCATTTCTTCATCACATGGCTACCTTACCATGGTGGTTGCCATATCTCTTATCTACCAGAGATGCTCTTGGCTCATGGCTCCAAGAGATAGTGTTCCAGCAAACAAAGTGAAGACTGTTTAGTCTTTTATGACACAACCTCAGAAGTCACACAGCATCACTTCTGTATTTTATCAGTCACAGCAGATTCAAAGCCCATCCTGACTCAAGGGAAAGGGAGTAAGATTTTGCCTTTGATGCAGGAGTGGCAAGCCTACACTGTAAAACAGCGTGTAAAAGAGCAGAAGATATGGGGCGCCTGGGTGGCTCGGTCGATTAAGCGTCCGACTTTGGCTCAGGTCATGATCTCACGGTCTGTGAGTTCGAGCCCCGCGTTGGGCTCTGTGCTGACCACTCAGAGCCTGGAGCCTGTTTTGGATTCTGTGTCTCCCTCTCTCTCTATGCCCCTCCCCTGTTCATGCTCTGTTTCTCTCTGTCTCAAAAATAAATAAACGTTAAAAAAAAAAAAAGAGCAGAAGATATGGTGGGGCCAAGTTTGGGAAATGAAATCTGCCACAAATGGGCTCAGTCTTTTATGTCTGTGTCCACTGGATATATGAGTGGAACTTGCTTGATGAAGGAGACTTGCTTGGCTGTGCTGCCTTTTTATCTCTCATATCAATTAGCACTTGCTACATTTTGCACTCAACAAATGTTTATTGAACCTGCATTTGAAGTAATCCCATCATCTTTCCAGTGAGGTCCCAGGAAAACCTTCATTTACTGTCACAAGAGATAATGATTATGAAAATGACAGTGAATATTAATTTTCCAATTATCTCAGTTGCAGGCATAAAACTGCACTAAATTCATGTATCAGCTCCCTAAAAGACAGTATTTCCTAGCTCAGACTCTGATGCGAGGCATGCTTATTGTCCAGTCCCTGGTACACTAACTACAAAAGTGTGTCCTCGGGCGAGTTATTCACCGAGCTTCAGTTTCGTCATCAGTAAAATGAAGCAAACACTGCTGACTCAAAGGAATAGAAGTGAGCAAGCACATCTGTAGAGCCAGCTTGAAAAAGCTGGGTCAAAGATTAGAGAGCAGGAGGGTATGATAAATGCCGATCAGGGGTACAAATAAAGAGGTTGTCCTTTTATAACAGGTCAACCCAGAAGGGATGTCTTTTCTAATTTGCACAGATCATTATATGTACTAGTGGAAGACATTGTGGCAGCTTTAAAAACAAAACAAAATGAAACAAAACAAACAAAAGCAAGCAAGCACCAATAAAATATGATCGTTAAATGCATGAGTATTTACCCCTTTGCCTCCATTTTACCAGTCCAAATAACCAATGAGGCCTGTGTATAGTAAAAAAAAAAAAAAAAAAAAAATACCAAATTTGGGTTGTATTATACTGAGGCTTCCAAGCTATATTATCAAGAGTCACTATTCAATTATATTTATTACATATGCCATATTACATATGCTAGAATATGTTAATATTTACAAGTGCATCAAAGTGTTCTCTTAGGTGTGAAAAGATGATATCCATCTTGGAATTTGTTTATCAAAATCTTGAAATAAAAGCAAAGGTCCAACTAGACTCTCAACAAACCCTCTATATCCCATCCCACTCTATGGAGGCAGCTGCTTTGATGATTCTGTTTGCACCAATATTAAAAACCAAACTTGATCAGAACTCAAAATGGGTCCATTAGAAAGCACCAGTGCAGCTTGAAATCATCATCTAATGGAACAAAAAGCATTTTGAATCTTAGGCTTATTACTGAACTGTCTCGGGTGTATCTTAAAAGAGCTAAGAGTTTGCTCAAAAGGAATTACAACTGGCTATTCTCCAAAGAAGAGTTCACATACAGACACACGCACATACAAACAGGAATCTGCTTTTGCTCCAAATAAGAAACTTACTGGTACCAGGACAAAAAACTCTTTCTCTGTCCCTAACTCTGCTTTACAGCTCCTTATCTACATCATAACACCCTAGACCCAAGGGAGATTTAAGCTATTCTTAACTAAAATATTCTAGCAAGAATGTAGAGTTTGATGGAGGGAAGAACACCTCCCTAGTTTAGCCAATAAACTCCTTTGATATCCGGAAGAATCATGGCCTGCTTGCTTAGCCCAAGTGTTCTCCCTGGTTCCATAATTTCTTTATTTCCTCCCTCTCCAAAATTCTACCCCTGAAGCCCTTCCTAGCCCTTTCCATCTCTTGATGAACCACCCTTTCCCACAGCACAGAGAACATCCATCCTCCAGTGCTGACGTGGGTCTTACAAATATGTTTCCACCTGGGGTGTTTTCCAGATGTCTGTAGTTCTCTATTTCTCTCACAGGAGAAGAGTGAGCTAGGGAAAATGGGAGGAGATATATGGTGGGTGCTTCCACTCACACTAGGGCTAATTTTCTTATAAAAATATCTGAAATCAAACACAGCTTGTCACCAGGGGGATCAATTTCCTCCAAAGAGCATCTTTAGTCTCAAATTAAACTTGTCTTTTTTTTTTTAATTACTGATGATCTTGATCTTATTCCACATAAAATAAACCTCTAGCCTTGTTATGCTCCTCTCCTACCCTGAGTTTTATTGCACAGTGTTTCTAGATTTAATGGAGATATTTCTTTCTAAGCCATCCAGGCAAATGGTACTCAGAAAACCTCTCAGAACATGATATTCAGAACACCTCTCTCTGGTCTACCAAGTGTCTTACATACTAGAAAAGCGGGAGAAGGGTGCTATGGGAAGAATTTCAGGTCATTCTGCAGTACCTGAAGAAGGCCTCTAACTCTTTCAGGATCTATATTAGTACTGTAGAATTTGTATGAATTCAAGGCCATTTGTGCTTTTATAATTCCCAGGATGTTTTATGCCTTCCCTATTGGACTCCCTACTTGTGCTGAGTGTTGAAAGGCTCATTGTTTAGATGATCCAGCAACATCTCCTAAACTAATGGTAACTCTGGAAGTCCTTATGATAGAAGAGGCCCAACAAATAGAGGAAACTTGAGTATTTTTTTCCAAATGGTCCACCAATGGAAGGTTGGAGGAGAAGTTTCCTGAATTGATATATGATCATATATAATCAAGTAATTATACATAATATATTAATATAATACATAATTTTATTACATATATAAGTATATTACACGAGTAATATAACCATTCAGTCTGGCTTCGTTCTAAATGTAAGCTCCCTTACCTATACTGGATATGTTTAAAGCTATAAGAAAAATAAGTGCAAAGTAATAAAAGTATTTTTTATGAACATTTAACTTCTCAGGATTCAACTCTATGGTCTACACAAAAGAGGGAGGAAGAATAAAAGTGTGAGAATGATTTAAATTTGCATAGTTCAGAGGTTTTATCTGCTTTTCTCCTTCAAAGAGTGAGTACCTGATATTGGTGTGAGAAAGAAGATGGAAAGCAAGGGTTTACTCTGCTCAGTCCTGCCCCTGTTAGTGAGACCTCACTGTAAATGAAGAAATGTTCAAGGCTAACTTTGACCACATGTGATCTTCCCTTGGACCCAGAAGATTTCAACCCAAGAAAGTGATGGGCTCCTTCATGTAATTTCATTTCCTCCCTGTCCAGCACACTGAGGACTCCAGGTGGCTCTGCTGCCTGAGATGGTTCTGAGGAGCCGACCCCCATCCCTCCTTGAAAAGCCCATGCTACTCGTACTGGCTCACTCCCAAAAGCTTCGCCTTTGTGAAGTTTTCCAGTGTCTTTCCAATGTAAAATAAGTTTATGAAATATTTAAAAATGGGCACCAGGGTGGCTCAGTTAAGTGTCTGACTCTTGATTTTGGCTCATGTCATCATCTCATGGTTCATGAGATGGATCCCCTTGGGAGGCACTCTGCTGACAGTGCAGAGTCTGCTTGGGATTCTTTCCTTCTCTCTCTGCCCCTCCCCGGCACACACAGGTACACTGTCTCTCTCTCTCTCAAAATAAATAAGCTTTAAAAAAATGAATTGGATTTTCTGAAAAAAAAAAAAAGGAAGAAAAATAAAAAGAATGAAAAAAATGTTAGATAATGGTTCTTTTTGAGTGTGAGATTATGAGTGATCATTTTTATGTCACTACATTTTTCTACATTTCTCAGTCATAGTCACATATGTATTCATTTGCTTGATAACATAAAAAAGGAGTTAAACAAATTTAAGAATTATTACCTGGACAAATCTAAATGTTTGTTGGTATTTTATATATAATGTCTCTCTGACCTAGGTAAAGACCATCCAAAGGGTTACATAGGGAAATGGCGAGACCAGTTTTTTATTGCCAAATTATCTGAAAAGGATTAGGACAAGTTTGTCATGTATGTATTAGAGAAGAAATTTAGTAAAAAGGTAACAGCTCTTCCTTATTTTTAGAATTTCATGCTTAATTCTCTCTGAGCCTATATAAAAATCAGAGTAGTTGATTCTTAACTATAAAATTTTCCTTGGTTTAAGCAATGGAGAATAGATTTAAATTAGCCTGTTGCATTGAGCTAAAATTGGCTTTATGCATCATAATCATTATTTTCAGATCATAACTTTGAAAACTATAAAATAGGAGTGGAAAAGAACAGTTATTGAGTACTATTGTGGGCCAAGTTATATGTTAGATATTTATTCATATTATGTTCTTTGATTTTTACCCAAAACCCCAAGAGAATTATCCTTACTTTACAGCCAAGTGAAGGGAAGCTTAGAAAGATTAACTTTACTAGGGTCATGTAACTAGTAAATAGAAGTGACAAGATTCAAAACAGATTGTTCTGATTCAAAGTCTTTCCTGGAAACCAAAATTAAAGAAAATAGTATATAAATAGTAATCTATTTTGAGATTAGAATCAAGATGAGATAGAAGCCACTTAATAAATTTTTGCCTGAGTAATATTTTAGAATATGTGCTTTTAGGCAAATACTGCTTAATTACATGAGTATCCTTTAATTTTCAAGCTTAGCAGGAGCAATAATAATCAGAGCAACTAACTTCTTTTTTTTCTTTTCTTTCTTTCTTTCTTTTTTTTTCTTTTTTTTTTTTTTTTTTTTGAGTTTTTACCATGTTTCAGGACTGTTCTAGGCATTTTAAGCAAATTAACTCATGGGGCACCTGGGTGGCTCAGTAGGTTAAGCGTCCAATTTCGGCTCAGGTCATGATCTCACAGTTTGTGAGTTAAAGCCCCAAGTCAGGCTCTGTGCTGACATTCAAAGCCTGGAACCTGCTTCAGATTCTGTGTCTCCCTCTCTTTCTGCCCCACTGCTGCTCCTGCTCTGTCTATCTCTCAAAAATAAATAAACATTAAATATATATTTATATATATATAGATATAAATATATATACATACATCATATATATTTATATCTATATATATATGAATTAATTCATTTTATCTCCAGACCAATATTATCAGATAAGTACTATTATCATTTACATTTAAGAAAAAATCATAAGATTGGTGAAGACTCAAGGCACTTTCATGTTAATGGATTAGAGACCTGGGACAGCTAGAAAACTAGCATGCAAAACAACTTGAACTTCCTGAGAAACTGCAAGGCATCTAGGCCTTCCTTATCCTAGTTTCAAGGATGAGGGAATACAGCCAACAGATCAAAAGCTCACTAAAATACCATACATATTTAAGAAAGAGGAACAAGCTTTAACATTTTTGTTGTTATATTTTATTGCTCATTAAATGTCTTTTCAGTGGTCAGCAGCATTTAACATTTTCAGTTATCTGAAAATAAACTCTTCAAAAGAAAACTAGCTTTCAAAGATGACCACTCTGTTAAATTTGGGAATATCTTGAGATAGGATTATATTGCTTTATCCTTGTTTTGGGGGATAATTGAAGGAGTGCTTGTGTTACTGTACTTCTGTTATTTGGGCCTGTCAAGTTGGTTAACCTTTATAATAAACTTAGTTAAAATGTTTTAAGTAGGAAGGAAATAAAGTTGTGCTTCATAGCATATCTTAAAACATTTTTGGAGTTTCATAACTGTTATACTTCGACAGTTAGAAATATAGGTGTGTCCGTTTCCTTATTATTTTTAAAAAGTGGTTTCTCAAATATCTTACAGATTAAATAGTTGTTTTCTTCTAGTCACAAAGAAATGGCTTGATATTTGGGTGTCTGGACATTATTTATTTGAGGAATTTAGAATCCCCGATGTATGATTTAATGGTAATATTTTAGGCACATTTCAAAAATAATTGATATTGAACCCATAAATCTGCTCTTGGGGACAATTAAAATTAGTAGCAAATGGGTGAAGGTGCAAATAGCCTTCATATTACATAAGAAGTATCTACATAAAACTTAAGTACACATCTGAAGATTTCAGTAAGTTCCATAAAAATATATGTGCACATATATTTTTCTGGTGCCTGAATATGATAATATTAGAACCAGAAGAAAATTAAATATTAATATATAATACATTACAAAGATAAATTATTTATAAAGTATCATATTGAGGGAACTGGGACATAAATTTAAGAAATAAATGGATTCTTTTTACATCTATACAAAAAGGTAATATTTATTTTTTGATATAAAAAAGCAGCCTTTATGATTCTTCAGATACCAGTGCTGTTGTCCTTTTTAAGAAATATTTACACCATTGAATTCATATTTATATATGGTAGCTATTATTTGTTCAAAACTGATATTCTTTGTGAGGAATCATGTGTTCATTGTCTCACATGCACAGAATTTCATTTTTTTTTTTTTTTTTTTTGTCCACTAGACCATCACCGGACTATCTAAGTATGCAAGTCAATTCCCAAAACAAATCATGAAGTGACAAGTAGTGCCTGAGGGACAACATAAGATAGATCAAAGAACAGGGCAATTAGAGCTTATAATAACAATTAGAAGAGTGCAATGATTGTTAGAATTAGCAGGGTGACAACAGTCATGAAGACAATATTGGTTATTTGAATAATACAGGGAACATTTTCAAGATGCACCATTTTCAACTATTTATGGTAGTAAATACAAAAGATTCCTTCCTCTGATTCCTTGTTTAAGGAAGGAAGTACTCCTAGGCTGACAATGATTAATAAATAAATGTTTATCATGGCGTTTGACATTTGTGTTATTTTTCCTTCCAATCCAACATGAAGTCATCTACTCAGCCAAGTAATACTGGTTGAAGCAAGTATGATAAATACAGTATATTTATTTGCTCTTTCGTAGTAATTTTTGTGCCTGACACGTGCTATACTCAGATGGTGGATTTAGGAATCCTCTCAAAGACATTTTAGGCTTTCCAGGATACAGCTTCTTAACTGGGGCACTATAGCAAGCTGGTGTGCCAACTGTGTGATCAAGGTGTCCCAATATTATTATATCCTCAGCCTTTGGGGCAGCCAGATGGAGCTGGAGCTGAGTCATCTCAGAATTACTTACCATTTTCTACTGTGCCACAACTTGATAAAAGTAGGGTCTCTGACATTCAAGGCAGCCAATGCTAAAGGGTGTTATTCTGCTAAGTCATGTCAGCCTCTCAAGTTGTCAATGAAGAAAAGGTCCCTTATACTTTTTTAAATTAAACTTTTGTTTTGAGATAAATGCATATTCATATGCAGTTATAAGAAATAATTTAGAGAGTCCATGTATCTTTCACCCCATTTCCCTTGTAAAACTACAGTGCAAGGGAATACCCAGAATATTGACATTGATACAATCAGTCAAAATACAAAACAATTCCATCACCACAAGGAAGCCTCCTGTTCCCCCTTGGTAACCACACCCACCCCATCCCCCACGTCCCTAACACCTAGAAACCCCACACATCCCTAACACTAGAAACCAGTAATCTGTCCTCATTTTTTTAAATTACAGTTATCTTGGTGGCTGCAAAGTTGCAATGCATTGTAGTTTTGATATGCATATCCTTGATGACTAATAATGTCAAGCATCTTTTAATGTGCTTACACAGGCTATTTTTGGAGAAATGACTATTCAATTCCTTTACTTTAAATCAGATTATTTATATTATTTAGCTGCAAGAGTTTTTTATACATTCTACATTCAAGTATCTAATCATATATACAATATTCTCTCTGATTCTATAGGTTGTCTTTTCACTTGATGGAATCCTTTGAAGTACAGAAATTTTTAATTTTGATGGTGTCCTATTTTTTATCTATTTTTCTTTCATTGCTTAAGATTTTGGTTTCATATCTAAGAAAATTTTGCCTATCTCAAGATGATGAAAATGTATTCCTACATTTTCTTCTAAGAGAGAGGTTAACTAAAAAACTAAACACGTTAGTTTTTTTTTTGTATGATGTAAAGATGGATCCACCATCATTCTTTTGCATGTGGATGTCCAGTTGTCCCAGCTCCATTTATTGAAATAATTATTCTTTCTTTCACTGAATTGTGTTCAGATCATTGCTGAAAATCAATTAACCATAAAATATTTTATTGATATAATGTATTACTCTTGTTGATTTCATAAGATGAACCAACTGTGCATTCCTTGAATAAGTCCTACTTGATCATAGTATACAATCCTTTTCATATGTTTCTGGATTCTGTTTGCTAGTATTTTTCTGGAGATTTTTGTGTCTCTATATTCATAAAAGATAACAGTTTGTCATTTTCTTATCTTGGATTTCCTTTGTCTGGTTTGGTAGTAGGGTAAACCTGGGCATCATAGGATGAATTAGAAAACGGTCTCTCCTTTTTTTTATTTTTGGAAGAGTTTGTCAGAAATTGGTATCATTCTTATTTTTTAAATATATGGTAGAACTTATAAATAAAGTTATCTGATTCTGGGGTTTTCTTTGGGGGAAGTTTTAAATTGCCAATTCCATTTCTTTACTTGTAGGTCTACTCAGGTGTTCTATTTCTTTTTGAGTAAGTTTCAGTAATTCTATCTTTCTAGGAATTTGTCCATTTCAACTAAATTATCTAATTTGTTATCATATAGTTTTTTATAGTATTCCATTATAATCATTTTATAACTGTGAAATTTAAAGTAAGTTTCCCACTCTCATTCATGGTTTTGGTAATTTGAGTCTTCTCTATTTTTTTTTCTCTCATCAGTTCAGCTAAAAGTTTGTCCATTTTGTTGATCTTTACAAAGAATCAACTTTTGCTTTTATTTTTTGTTTTTCCAGTCTCCATTTCATTACTTTTCTACTTCATTATTCCTTTGCTTCTACTCTATTAGATTTAGTTTTCTCTTTTCCCAGTGTCTTAAGGTAGAAAGTTAGATTGTTTTATATCTTTCTTCTTTTTTACTTAATGTTTATAACTCTCTATTTCTCTCCAAAAACTTCTTTCATTTCATCTCTTAAGTTTCAATACGTTCTGTCTTCCTTTTCATTTAAGTAAAAGTATTTTCTAATTTCCTTTCTATCCTACCCTTAACCCATTGGTTACTTAGGAGTATGTTGGTCAATTTTCACATATTTGTTAATTTCCAAAGTATCCCTGTTATTAATTTCTAACTTCATTCAATTATGATCATAAAATATATTCAGTATGATTTCAATCATCTAAAATTTATTGAGGCTAATTTTGTGGCCTAGCATATCGTATTCTGGAGAATTTCCCATGTGCTCTTGAGAAGAATGTGTAGTCTGCTGTCTTTCAATATGTTAGGTCTAGTTGGTTTATAGTGTTGTCCAAGTCATATATTTCCCAATCTGTTGCCTAGTCATGTTGTCCATTATTGAAAGTAAGGTGCTGAAGTCTCTCAACTCTTATTGTTGAATCATCTATGTCTCCTTTCAATTCAGCCAGTTTTGCTTCGAGTATTTTGGGGTTCTGTTGTGAGGTGCATATATGTTTCTAAATGCTACATGTTCCGGATAGATCAAACCTTTTGTCATGATGAAAGTTCCTTCTTTATCTTCAGTTTTATTTGTATTATAGTATATTTCACCTGATATTAATATAACCATGCTATATTTTTTTTAATGTTACTGTTTAAATAATATAACTTTTTTTCATTATTTTATTTTCAATTTATTTCTGTCTTTAAATGTAAAGTGTGTCTCCAGACAACATATCATCTAGACAATGGTCTAACAACAACAACAACAACAACAACAACAACAACAACAACACAAAAACATGATAGCATTTCAATAGACAAACCTAAAAAAGCAACCAGTTTTTATATAAAAACAGTAGACACTTTGGGTTCACACATTTCTTGACTAGTGAAAGTGATCTTTAAGGGCCATGTAAAGTGTTGTGTTTTGTTTTGCTGAGCCACAAATGTAGCCACCCACTTAGGAAGGCTAGTGTGTATAACTGAACTTCTTAACAGAGCTTAACAGGCTTCTAGATTTCAAGATTTCAAACACTAGTTGTTTTTTTTTTTTTTTTTCAATTGGAAGTATAGATGGGCTAAGGGTAACTCTTATTTTGCCAAATAATCACCTTAAAAAAAAAATAACTGCTACCTACCACCTCCATAATTTTCAAACTGGCCATAAACTGTCTGAATTTGGAAGGGCATAATCTCTTTTAAAAAAAGACAATCTTTTCTTCCTTTTTTTTTTTTTTTTTTGACTCATGGCTGGCAAAATCTTTATTTTAGCTTCACAATGATTCCCAGAGCTGTTGTGTGATCATTAACCTGCCATCTAATTGAATCACTTGGCCCCAGCCATTTGTATTGTAATATGCTGTTCTCTACAAATTACCATAACACTGGAATTCTTGAGAAGTGTCATACCTGCGTTCTTTTGAGGGACAGGGCCATTGAGTAAGATAAATCTTTTAGGAATGTTGAAAAAACTTTAAAAAAAATGTGATATACAGGAAGTAAGTGGAAGTATCTATTTATGGAACTGTTTTAAGCATCTCTAACAGATGTGAAGCATCTTCTATATATAAGAAGGGTGTCCTACCAGGTATTAAAATTTTCCTATTTAATAATTTGAATTTTAAGAGATGATTGTCGTTCATTCTTGGTGATTACATATGTGGTCATAAATATATATGATTAGTATTTATATATAATAAAGACATTAAAGTAAAGTGACCAAATGGGAAGAATGTTATTAATAGCAGATCATTTGACAGTCTCTAAATCTTGATTCTGTATATCTGTTACATAGGAAAGACTGCTTTCTAGTCTTTTATCATAGGCCCCTACTTAGGTGCATTTCACATGCAATGGTGTTGGTTTTTTTTTTCCTAAATATTCATCCATTTAGTAAGTGTGGTCTCCTGAGTCCAAAAGTGAATTTATGTCCTTCACACCAGTATCCAAGAAACGAAGCTAATTAATGTCAAACATATTATATGTAAAAGACTTCATTTTTGTAAATTTTAGTTACAATTTCCAGAAAGAGAACAAAGTTCAAACACTGAGTGAGAAAATAAATTGCTATTTATACTGAAAATTGTCAAATAAATAAATTGTCAAATAGATCAAATAAAAGATTACTTCCTCACACATATTAGTCTTATTTATGAATGAAACCAGAAAGAACATCCTGATCGGCTCTGAAGAATGAGATGTATCATGGTAGTCATATTTTTCATACACGTTTTTCAATGGGAAAACATTTTTAAATCCTAAGCAATTGCCAATAGCAAGAATAGCTATGTATTTCAATCAATAGGCCTAAGATTTTACAAAATTGTTTGATACTATGTTTTCCAAAAATCTACCTGGAATATAGAACTACAAAAGTAACAACACAGAGAGATTGCAAATACATATTTTTAGAATGGATGGCAATATAAATGAGAAACTTTATCATTTATTTTGAAATGACAGTATGTTTTTAAACATAGGCATATTCACATAAAATACAGGAGGCCAAATGAATCATCTGCCTTTCTGGCAGGATTTAACCATAGTTGCATTATTATAGTCAATATAATATTCAGGTTCAAGCGATGGATGCTTTTCAGCTTATCCTTTACCCAACCCTGTGCTATAATCATTTCTATTTCACAGATAAGAAACCTGTGTTACCAAATACTTAAGAAATATTTTAAATTCCCACAGATTTTTCCGGAAAAAAAAATCCCACTTGTCCTTTCTTATTTATTCTGTTTATTTGTATTCTACTCAAGAATTCTATAGGGATTTGTAATTAAAGTCACATCTATGTGACACAGCTGAGATTCAAACCTGACTTCAAATCCAGGTACTTTTCACCATACCTCTTTCAAATTTGGTTTCACATTTATGGAATAAACCTTCTCAGAAAAACACCTAATTTTGCAGGAGCCAAGATGGAGGAATAGCATGGAAGTTTTTTGTGTGTCTCACATCCATGAAACACAGCCAGACCAACATTAAACCATCCTGAACACCTAGAAAAAGGATTGGAGGATTAACACAACAATCTGCACAATCTGAACCACAGAATTCAGCAGGTACGCGGCACAGAGAGGTGAACTTGGGGAGCAAGAAGCCGCGGGAAGGGAGGTGCTTTTGCAGGCAGGGAGGATGGAGACTGGGGCGGCGGGGGGGGAGAATACAAGAAAAGCACCCCTCCCCAAAAGCAGCTGGAGAGAAAGTGCAAAATTGGAAACAGCCACAGGGACTAAACTAAAAATGGAGAAAAGAGAAAGGAGAGGGTTTAAATTCCATTAAGACTGTAAACAAAGGGAGCACAAAGGCTGCAACTCCGCAGCTTGATACCTGGCAGTGCTCTGGTGCTACTGCTACACTATCTTGCGAACTTTTTGTGGGGCAGGCTGGCATCTGGCCGCAGTCTCGGGGCACCCAGGGTCCAGCAAGCGTTCTTGGGTGCAGCCGACATTTGGCCATTGCTCATTCAGCCATTGCTCAGTGAGACCCTCCCGCAGAGAGGTAGAAAGGGTCAAAGCCGTAGTCCTTCAGAAGTAAGGGGCCAGGGAAAACAGCCACATCTGAGACAAAACTCGGGAGAGAGGTACTGCCTGGGGACTGGTCACAGACAGTGAAAAAGCAAGGAGTGGGCGAAAGCTGAAGACACAGGACAGGTGTGCGATTGCTGATGGGGGGGAACAGAGTTCCGATACTAGAGACTGGGCAGGTGGGTGATGCCATTTTCACTGCTCCCGCGCATGCACATACGCACACGCACCTACGAGCGCCACAACGCTCACCCCAGTAGGCTAGCAGCACCATCTTGTGGAGAACCGAGCTGTTACACTGAGCCCCACCCAACTGGGCCAACCCCACTCTTCAAGAACACAAGTCTCACCACCTGCTTAGTTTATGGACTATAAAGCGCTTCATAGTCTGATTTCTAGGGGAAAACGAAGTAATTTCAGTCCTATTTCAATCTGTTAGCAGGTCTATCTATTCAATTTTCTTTCTTTTTCTTTTCTCTGTTTCAATTCTTTTCTTTTTCTTGAATACAGAAAGAGAAAAAATTCATTTTTGTTTTCAATTTTTGTTAAAAATATTTTTATTTAATTTTTTTACCATATTTTTTACTGTTGTGTTAATTTTTTCAAATTTTATTTTACTCCCATCATCTTATTTTAGTCTACTTCAGTGTATTCCTTTTTCAAATTTCAAACAGTTTCTTTTTTCTCTTTCTTTTTCTTTAATGAAGAAAGAGAAAAACTTCATTTTTATTTTCAATTTTTATTAAAAATATTTTTATTTTTAGTTTTTTTACTATATTTTTGGCTTTTATGTAAATTTTTTCTAATTCTATTTTACTTCCATCATTTTATTTTAGTCTACTACAGTGTATTCACTTTTTCAAATTTTCAAACCCTTTCCTTCTTTTTTTCTCTTTTCTCTTTTCCGTTTCTTTTCTTTTCTTGAATACAGAAAGAAAAAATTCATTTTTATTTTTAATTTTTATTAAAAATAATTTTTCTTTATTTTTTCTACTATATTCTTTACTTTTGTGTAATTTTTTTTCAAATTCTATTTTACTCCCATCATCTCATTTTAGTCTACTTCAGTGTATTCATTTTTTCAAATCCTCAAACGATTTCCTGCCCCCACCTTTTTTTCTCTAATCTGTCAACTTTCAACACCCAAACCAAAACACACCTAGGATCTAGCATCACTTATTCGATTGTGTGTGTGTGTGTGTGTGTGTGTGTGTATTTTAATTTTAATATTTTTTTATTTTAATTTTTTTAATTTTAATTTTTCTACCTCATTAATTCCTTTTCTCCCTTCAAAATAACAAAATGAAGGATTTCACCCAAAGAAAGAGCATGAAGAAATGACAGCAGGGATTTAACAAACACAGATACAAGCAAGATGTCTGAACCAGAATTTAAAATTACAATAAGAATACCAGCTGGAGTCAAAAATAGATTAGAATCCCTTTCTGCAGAGATAAAAGAAGTAAAAAAATAGAATGAAATTAAAAATGCTATAACTGAGCTGCAATCACTGATGGATGCTGCGGCAGCAAGAATGGATGAGGCAGAACAGAGAATTAGTGATATAGAGGACAAACTTAGAGAATAATGAAGCAGAAAAAAAGAGGGAGATTGGGGCGCCTGGGTGGCGCAGTCGGTTAAGCGTCCGACTTCAGCCAGGTCACGATCTGGCGGTCCGTGAGTTCGAGCCCCGCGTCGGGCTCTGGGCTGATGGCTCAGAGCCTGGAGCCTGTTTCTGATTCTGTGTCTCCCTCTCTCTCTGCCCCTCCCCCGTTCATGCTCTGTCTCTCTCTGTCTCAAAAATAAATAAACGTTAAAAAAAAATTAAAAAAAAAAAAAAGAGGGAGATTAAGGCAAAAGAGCCCTATTTAAGAATTAGAGAAATCAGTGACTCATTAAAAAGGAACAACATCAGAATCATAGGGGTCCCAGAAGATGAAGAGAGAGAAACAGGGGTAGAAGGGTTATGTGAGCAAATCATAGCAGAAAACCTTCCTAACTTGGGGAAAGACACAGACGTCAAAATCCAGGAAGCACACACGACCCCCATTAGATTCAACAAAAACAGACCATCAACAAGGCATATCATAGTCAAATTCACAAAATACTCAGACAAGGAGAGCATCATGAAAGCAGCAAGGGAAAAAAAGTCCCTAACCTACAAGGGAAGACAGGTCAGGTTTCAGCAGACCTATCCACAGAAACTTGGCAGGTCAGAAGGGAATGGCAGGATATATTCAATGTGCTGAATCAGAAAAATATGCAGCCAAGAATTCTTTATCCTGCAAGGTTTTCATTCAAAATAGAAGGAGAGATAAAAAGTTTCCCATACAACAAAAATTAAAGGAGTTTGTGACCACTAAACCAGCTCTGCAAGAAATTTTAAGGGGAACTCTCTGAGGGGAGAAAAGATGAAAAAAAAAAAAATATATAGATATACACACACCAAAAGCAGCAAAGATTGGAAAGGACCAGAAAACACCACCAGAAACTCAACTCTACAACATCATAATGGCAATAAACTCATATCTTTCAGTACTCACTCTAAACGTCAATGGACAATCAAAAGACATAGGGTAACAGAATGGATAAGAAAACAAGATCCATCTATATGCTGTTCACAAGAGATCCACTTTAGACCTAAAGACACCTACAGATTGAAAATAAGGGTATGGAGAACCATCTATCATGCTAATGGTCAACAAAAGAAAGCTGGAGTAGCCATACTTATATCAGACAATCTAGACTTTAAAATAAAGACTGTATCAAGAGATGCAGAAGGGCATTATATCATAATCAAGGGGTCTATCCACCAAGAAGGCCTAACAGTTGTAAACATTTATGTGCCAAATGTGAGAGCACCCAAATATATAAATCAATTAATCACAAACATAAAGAACCTCATCAATTAGTAATACCATAGTAGTGGGAGACTTCAACACCCCACTCACAGCAATGGACAGATCATCTAATCAAAAAATCAACAAGGAAACAATAGTTTTGAATGACACACTGGACCAGATGGACTTAACAGATATATTCAGAACATTTCATCCTAAAGCAACAGAATATACATTCTTCTCCAGTACACATGGAACGTTCTCCAGAATAGGCCATATACTGGGACACAAATCAGCCCTAAGTAAGTACAAAAAGATAGAGATAATAGTGTGCATATTTTCAGACCACAACCCTATGAAACTCAAAATCAACCACAAGAAAAAATTTGGAAACGTAACAAATACTTGGAGACTGAAGAACATCCTACTAAAGAATGAATGGGCTAACCAAGAAGTTAAAGAGGAAATTAAAAAGTATATGGAAGTCAATAAAAATGATAATACCACAACCCAAAACCTCTGGGACACAGCAAAGGCAGTCATAAGAGGAAAGTATATAGCAATCCAGGCCTTCCTAAGAAATAAGAAAGATCTCAGATACACAACCAAACCTTACGCCTTAAGGAGCTGGAAAAAGAACAGCAAATAAAACCCAAAAACAGAAGAAAGCAGGAAATAATAAAGATTAGAGCAGAAATTAATGCTATTGAAACCAAAAAAAAAAAAAAAAAAAAAACCCAGTAGAACCAATGAAACCGGAAGCTGGTTCTTTGAAAGAATTAACAAAATTGATAAACCACTAGCCAGTTTGATCCAAAAGAAAAAGGAAAAGACCAAAATAAATGAAATCAAGAATGAAAGAGGAGAGATCACAACCAACACAGCAGAATAAAAACAATAATTAGAGAATATTGTGAGCAATTATACACCAATAAAATAGGCAATCTGGAAGAAATGGACAAATTCCTGGAAACATATACACTACCAAAACTGAAACAGGAAGAAATACAAAATTTGAATAGACCCATAACCAGTAAGGAAATTGAATTAGTAATCAAAAATCACCCAAAAAACAAGAGTCCAGGGCCAGGTGGCTTTCCAGGGGAATTCTATCAAACATTAAGAAGAGTTAACACCTATTCTCTTGGAGGTGTTCCAAAATAGAAATGGAAGAAAAACTTCCAAACTCTTTCTATGAAGCCAGCATTACCTTGATTCCAAAACCAGACAGAGACCCCACTAAAAAGGAGAAGTATAGACCAATTTGATGAACATAGATGCAAAAATCCTCAACAAGATATTAGCCAACCGGATCCAACAATACATTAAAAAAATTATTCGCCATGACCAAGTGGGATTTATACCTGGGATGCAGGCTGGTAAAATATCTGCAAAATAATTGACGTGATTCATCACATCAATAAAAGAAAGGACAAGAACCTCAATAGATGCAGAGAAAGCATTTGACAAAATACAGCTTCCTTTCTTGATAAAACCCTCAATAAAGTAGGGATAGAAGGAGCATACCTCAAGATCTTAAAAGCCATATATGAATGACCCAACGCTAATATCATCCTTAATGGGGAAAAACTGAGAGCTTTCCCCCTGAGGTTACGAACAAGACAGGGATGTCCACACGCACCACTGTATTTCAACATAGGATTGGAAGTCTTAGCCTCTGCAATCAGACAACACAAAGAAATAAAAGGCATCCAAATAGGCCAGGAGGAGGTCAAACTTTCACTATTCGCAGATGACATGATATTCTATATGGAAAACCCAAAAGATTCCACCAAAAATCTGCTAGAACTGATCCATAAATTCAGCAAAGTTGCAGGATATAAAATCAACGCACAGAAATCAGTTGCATTCCTATACACCAACAATGAAGTGACAGAGAAATCAAGGAATCAATCCCATTTACAGTTGCACACACACACACACACACACACACACACACACACACACACACATACATAAAGTACCTAGGAATAAATCTAACCAAATAGGTGAAAACCCTATACACTGAAAACTACAGAAAGCTTATGAAAGAAATTGAAGAAGACACAAAAAAAAAAATGGAAAAAGATTCCATGCTCCTGGATAGGAAGAGCAAATAGTGTTAAAATGTCGATACTACCCAAAGCAATCTACATATTCAATGCAATCCCTATCAAAATAACACCAGCATTCTTCACAGGGCTAGAATAAATAATCCTAAAATTTGTATGGAACAACAAAAGACCCCGAATAGCTAAAGCAATCTTGAAAAAGAAAACCAAAGCAGGAGGCATCACAATCCCAGATTTTAAGCTATACTACAAAGCAGTAATCATCAAGACAGTATGGTACCGGCACAAGAACAGACACTCAGATCAATGGAACAGAATAGAGAACCCAGAAATGGACCTACAAACCTATGGCCAACTAATCTTTGACAAAGCAGGAAAGAATATCCAATGGAATAAAGACAGTCTCTTCAGCAAGTGGTGCTGGGAAAACTGGGCAGCGACATGCAGAAGAATGAACCAGGACCATTTTCTTACACCATACACAAAAAGAAACTCAAAATGGATGAAAGACCTAAATGTAAGACAGGATGCCATCAAAATCCTCAAGGAGAAAGCAGGCAAAAACCTCTTTGATCTTGGCCATAGGAACTTCTTACTCAATACATCTCTGGAGGCAAGGGAAACAAAAACAAAAATGAACTACTGGGACCTCAACAAAATAAAAAGCTTCTGCACAGCGAAGGAAACAATCGGCAAAACTAAAAGGCAACTGACAGAATGGGAGAAGATATTTGCAAATGACATATGAGATAAAGGGTTAGTATCCAAAATCTACAAAGAACTTATCAAACTCAACACCCAAAAAACAAATAATCCAGTGAAGAAATGGACAAAAGACAGGAATAGACACTTCTCCAAAGAAGACATCCAGATGGCCAACAACCGACAAATGAAAAAATGCTCAACATCACTAATCATCAGGGAAACACAAATCAAAACCACAATGAGATACCACCTCACACCTGTCAGAATGGCTAACATTAACAACTCAGGCAACAACAGATGTTGGCGAGGATGCAGAGAAAGAGGATCTCTTTTGCATTGTTGGTGGCAATGCAAGCTGGTGCAGCCACTCTGGAAAGCAGTATGGAGGTTCCTCAAAAAACTAAAAATAGAACTACCCTATGACCCAGCAATTGCTCTACTAGGCATTTATCCATGGGATACAGGTGTGCTGTTTCAAAGGGACACATGCACCCCAATATTTATAGCAGCACTATCAACAATAGCCAAAGTATGGAAAGAGCCCAAATGTCCATTGATGGGCGAATGGATAAAGAAAATGTGGTATATATATACAATGGAGTATTACTCAGCAATCAAAAAGAATGAAATCTTGCCATTTGCAACTACATGGATGGAACTGGAGGGTATTATGCTAAGTGAAATTAGTCAGTCACAGAAAGACAAAAATCATAGGACGTCACTCATATAAAGACTTTAAGAGACAAAACAGATGAACATAAGGGAAGGGAAACAAAAATAATAAAACAGGGAGGGGGACAAAACAGAAGAGACTCATAAATATGGAGAACAAACTGAGGGTTGCTGGAGAGGTTGTGGGAGGAGGGATGGGCTAAATGGATAAGGGCCCTAAGGAATCTACTCCTGAAATCATTATTGCACTCTCTGCTAATTTGGCTGTAAACTTAAAAAAATTAAAATTTAAATTTAAAAAAAAGAACACCTAATTTTCTAAGTTTAACTACCAACTACTTCAAGTCAACACACTTTAACTCCAACTAATGTATGTTAAAATTCCACATATAGCAGAAAAAAAATCAGTGTTCAAAGTAAAAAATCTGCTCCAACCCTTTGCCCAATAATTATTAGGTAAAAAAATTAAGAGAAATCACTTAACTTTTATAAAGTTTCCGAAATGTAGTTAATAAAATAATAAGAAAAACAATATACCTAATGTTTCTACTTCACTGTATTTTTAGAGGAACAAAAAGCATATATTACATTTCTGTGCAAGTTATAAAAAATCATAATGCACCGGGGCGCCTGGGTAGCTCAGTTGGTTAAGCGTCAGACTTTGGCTCAGGTCATGATCTTGCGGTTCATGAGTTTGAGCTCTGAGACAATTCCAAGTCGGGCTCTGCACTTACAGTGTGGAGCCGGCTTCAGATCCTCTGTCTTCCTCTCACTCTCTCTCTCTCTGTCCTTTCCTGCTAGCTCCTCTCTCTCTCTCAAAAATAAACATTTAAAAAATTATAATGCACCAAATTAAGTTATTTGCATAATTGATTCCAAGAAGTTCTCACTCTCTGAACATGACAAGAAAACATTTAAAATTTTAGTGGCATTAATCTAATTCAAATACATTCTATAATCTGAAATGTTATATTATAGAATTTATTTCATATTAAAATGAATAATTTAAATGTAATTGATATGTGTTCATCATAGAATACAACTAAAGGGCTATATTTATATAACATACAGAGAGAGTATTTAAGGAGTCAGCAACTATTTATTGAGTATCTATTATGTATTATGCACTGGTTTGATGATGGTGTGAGATTACACAGGTAACATTCTGATTTCACAAAAATAAATAAAATTCAGCCTCTAACATTGATAAGATAGTAATCAGACAAAGAAATGGTTAACTCTAACACAATGTGAATAGTTCCAGAATCAATGTATGAAATGGAAAGTTTGTTGACATAACCCAATTCTGAATCTATTTTCATTTCATATTCTTATCCTATGAAATTCTTCTTATTCTTCAGAGGTCATTATCTCTGTAATTACTAGTTGTTGAGTCCTAAATAAATCCACTGTATGCAAATAAATTCAGAATTCATTGAAATAAATATCTCCAAACAGAGGCTAATGTTATTTGGTATTACCAACAACTGACAAGAAAAGCAAATTTCCAGGCAGCAAGGTGATTTCGAATGGTTCAGGGTGATCAGACTTCTGCTCTATTTCTTTCGGCTTTTCAGACATTGTAAATTCTATAGGCCACACCTGCATCTAAGAGTCAACAACTCTGAGGCATTTGTGTATCGGGGGCTGCAAAATGACCTGAAAACTAGATGGACATTATCAATAGAACTAGATTTTTCCTGTAGTTAATAAAATAAAAAATTAAAAAATTAAAAATTAAAAAAAAATTGAAAAGCAACATATGGTAACCACCACCTTAAGGGCACACAACAAAAGCTAGGACATTCTCCATTGCACACATTCATTCAAACCTGGGATATTTCCAGAGCAGATTTGAAACAGTCTTCCATCATATACAAAGGTCAGAAAAATAAAGACTTAAAGTTGGAATGTTTTTATTCAATTTAGGTGCCATCTGACCACAAACGCTCTGTCTGCATGAGAAAATTGAAGAAATAAATCAGGATCCTTTCCCTTAGTGGTTGTTTTCATTGACCAGCGCTTGGCAATATGACTCAAGGCCTGGATTGAATTTCACTTTGGGAAAGCGTCATTTATCATGATTCCAAAGGCAGGTACAGCTGCCATTTGGTTTCGGCCCAAAAAAGAAGTCGCTAATCCAATATGATTTGTCTTATTCTGATGTGTGAAGGGTGAAAATCACAATAGTGTACTCTTCTAGAGAAGGTGCTTCTATATCAACATTTTTAAATTTAGTAGTAAGGTATTTGGTGAATATTAGGCCAGATATAGCTGGTAGTAATAATGGGGTGTTTCTAACATACACTAATTACTTCAGTACCAATATTTGTTATGCATCATCCTGGTCACCATACACCAAATCTATTATGGTGATAAAGGGGAAAATATCAGCTAAATCATTAGAGTAAAAAATTTATTGTTTTTATTCTGCTTTTAAAGTTAATCTATTGAAGGCACTCATGCACTAGCATAGACTGAATCCCTACTCTATGTAAGGCATTGTAGTAGGTGCTTAAAGTATTAAAGGGAATAAGGCAAAATGCTAGTCTTCATAGTCAGCTCTGTACAGAATACTAAGAAGACAAATATGATCAGTTAATACACACTGCAAGCAATAACATAAGTGACTGATGGGAACGAAATGGATAAACTATTAAACAGAACCATTTTTTTCTGTAGCCTTGGTCCTTGGTGTGGCTTGGGATGTCTTTGAGCATCTCCAGGTCAGCGCTTATCTCTCATCAGCAATAATAGATTCTAGTGAAGTTTGGAGACCAAATTCTTGCATTTGGGATCCAGAATCTCTACTTACTGTATGATTTGAGGCAATAACTTCAACTTTTGTGACTCAATTTATATCTTAAAATTAGTAAGGAATAGTACCTATCTCTGCTGGGTAGTTGTTAAGATAAAATGAGACAACACAGAAGAAAATGCGTTGCAAGAAAATAGACTGCAAACCGATACAAATGCTGTTTGTTGTTATTTGTTGGTTGTTATTATTAATGAATCCTCTGGGCCAAATAAACCCTTCATAAAAAAGTTAGCCATCTTAAAGGGAAAAAGCCATAAATCATGTAAAACACAACTTCCTGCCTGCCTTCCCATGAGAAAACTGTATTTGAGCACAGTTTCAATTTATCCCTAACCGTGTAAAAGCAAATATACCAGACCCAATTCAAAATTATGAAATTGGAGAAGCCTCTGTCCCAGGCTTTGTGTTCATGACTCAGGGCAAGTGTTTTTAATCATTCTGAATATCGGTCTCTATATGTGGAAAATGGGAATAAAAATACTATATCGAACTATAGAGTTGTAGAGACCCCAAATGAAATGGAGTGTGTAAAAACATGAAGCTTTGTGCCAGGTTCATAGTAGGTCCTCTATAAATGTTAATCAGTTCCATCACCGAAACAATAAGGGCCCTGAAACTGTCATTAGCTCTAATTTAATTAACAGATTGCCCTTTGCTATTGATGAATTTTGCACATCAACTCAATCGACATTTGCATTTTGACACTTTTATTTCTAATTATGTATAATTTGCTGGGCCGCCTGTGAATGGGAAAGAGGCCCCAGTGCAGCACAAAGCCACAACTGCAGAGACCAGCTGCCTCCACCACGACCGTGCCAGGAAGTAAAGCCCTGCCCCTCGCTTTTCCTCCCTTCATAACTCAGATCCAAATCCAAGTCTTGCCAGAATACACGTGATAGGCAGAACCAAAACACATCCAGAAATTGACCCACAAGGGAATCTTGGAAATGCAGCTTTTTGCTTCCGAGCCTCTGCAAAACAGTAAGAATACTAGACAGGACCCGCAATATACAAAAGTTAGACCATTCTAAATATCTGCCACAAACATTGTAAAATATAAACTACGCATTCTATATTTTTCGGAAAAGAGAGACAAAAACAATTTGCAACTAGAATATACCTTCCTTGTTAGTAAAGTAGCACAATTAACAACCAATGAACTTAAAGTCAAAGAACTCAAGTTGAAGACCTAGAAGTCTAGAGCTTATTCTGCCACTAATTAGCTTTTGGACGCGAAGAAATCCATTTAGTTTACAGAACTTTAATTTCCTGCATGTACAAAATGAGGAGATTAGACTCAGTGACTGCTGAGGAAATATTATTTTTATAATATGCTAATGTCTATATTGTTGTTCTTGGCATAAATAACTTTTCGGATTTGATTAAAAGTGATACACAGGCTCTTAGCATTTTTATCAAAACAATGTCGTTTCAATGAATTCTAACTGGGGTGTCTACAGAGGCAGATAAGAACAACATCGTGTTTTCCCATGCTCAAGAGGTTTATAGATTCAATAGCTTAACTAATGGACCCCCCTGAAAAATCTATTATCCTTTTCTCCCCATCTCTTCAAGGCCCTTTGGAAAATAATCAGTTCTTTTATCCACTCCAGCTACCTCCCAAACTCATAGTGGATACTGAGATGCTAAAGGGAATCATTTTACTGACGTTCATGGTGTCTGAAAAGCCAAAGCAGTAGACAGGCCCTCTCTGCCCAGTGTGTTTTTTCTGGGCAGCAATATGCCACCTGGACCTCGGCTCTGCAAGATGGGTTTCCATGGTCACTCCAATTTTTCACCCTTTCATATAGTCATCCTTATAAATTCTTAAAGTATCATGATAACATCTGTTTTAGTAGGCGTGGATTGCTATAACAAAATACCATCAACTGGAAGACTTAAAAAACAAATATTTATTTTTTACAGTTCAGAAGGCTAGGAAATCCAAGATTAAATTGCCAGCATATTTAGTGTCCAGTGAGAACACTTTTCTGGATTGTAGACAGCTGTCTTCTCATTCTAACCTCACATGGCAGAGAGCAGAGATCATCTTTGTCATGCCTAATGGCACTAATTCCATTCATGAGGGTTCCACCCTTATGACCTAAGACCTTCACGAGGTCTCATCATATATTACCATTATACTGTAGGTTAGGATTTCAACATATGAATTTTGGTATTTGGATATCCACGTGAATTATTGGCTCTCCCTGATATTCCACGGTATGGATGCACCACAGTGTGTTTAGACATTCACTTGTTGAAGGACACCTGGACTGATTCCAGTTTTTGACTATTATGAACAAAGTTACTATAAACATTAGTGTACAGGCTTTTGTGTGAACCTGTCTTCATTTCTCTGAGATAAATGTCCAAGAGCGCCGTTACTTGGTCATATGATAGTTGCTTGTTTAGTTTTTAAGAAACTTAAACTGTCTACCAGAGTGGCCGGACCATTTTGCATTCCTACCAACAATATGTAAGTAAGGGAACAGTTTCTCCAAATCTTCACCAGAGTTTGGTAGTGTCACTATTTTTCATTTTAGCCATTCTGATAACTGTATAGTGATGGATCATTGTGGCTTAAATTTGCATTTCTCTGATAGATGATGATATCGAATAACTTTCCATGTGTTTATTTTCCATGTGTATATCCTCTTTGGTAAAGTGTCTCTTTATGTCTTTTTCCCATTTTCTAACTTAATTGTTTCTTTTTTTATTGTTGAGGTTTCTTTACGGAGTCGAGACAGAGTCTTTTGTCAGATGTGACTTGCAAATATTTTCTCCAACTACATTGCTTGTCTTCTCATCCTCTTAACAGATTCTTCCACAGAGCAAAAGTTTTTTATTTTGATGAGGTTGAGTTTTTTATTTTTCCTTTTATGTGTTGTGTTTTCGATGTTAGGTCTACGAACTATTGGCCTAGCTCTAAAACTTGAAGATTATCTCATATTTTTCCCTAAAATTTTTATAATTTTACATTTTACTTCATGGTTCAATTTAATTTAATTTATGTAAAGGGTTTGAGGTTCAATTTTTTTTTTTTTTTTTTGCCTGTGGATGTTCAACTGCTCCAGAACTATTTGTCAAAAAAGCTGTCCTTTCTTTATTAAATTGATTTTTCACCTTTGTCAAATATCACTTGGACATATTTGTGTGGGTCTATTTCTAGGATTTCTACTTTGTTCCAATAATCTATCCTTCTGCCAACACCATACAATCTTGATTACTGGACCTATGTAGTAAGATTCCTTCCACATTTTTCCTTCTATTTCAATTTTTTTAGCTATTGTAAGTCCTTTTCAAGACTACATGAATTTTGGAATAATTTTGTCTATATCTGGAAAAAACACCTTGTTGGTATTTTTTTTCAAGTTATTTAACACATAGTGAAGTCGTGGCTTCAGAAGTAGAATCCAGTGATTCATCACTTACCCATAACATCTAGTGCTCATCCCAACAAGTGCCCTCCTTAAAACCCACCACCAATTTTCCCCACCCCATCAACTCTCACTTTGTTCTCTGTATTTGAGTCTCATGGTTTGCCTCCCTCTGTTTTTATCTTATTTTTTCTTCCCTTCTCCTATGAACATCTGTTAACTTTCTCAAATTCCACATATGACTGAAGTCATGTGGTTTCTGTATTTCTCTTATTTTGCTTACGATAATACCCTCCAGTTCCATCCATGTTATCACAGATAGCAAGATTTCATTCTTTTTCATCACTGAGTAGTATTCCACTGTATGTATGTGTGTGTGTGTGTGTGTGTGTGTGTGTGTGTGTGTATATATATGTATATATATATATATATATATATATATATATATATATATATATATACATACAGATACACATCTTCTTAATCTATTCATCAGTTGATGCACATTTGGGCTTTTCCATAATTTACCTATTGTTGATAGTGCTAATATAAACATTGGGGTGCCTGTGCCCCTTCAAATAAGCATTTTTATATCCTTTGGATAAATTCCTAGTAGTGCAATTGCTGGGTAAAAGGGTAGTTCTATTTTTAATTTTTTTTAGGAACCCCCACAAAACATTGTTTTCCAGAGTGGCTGCACCAGCTTGCATTCCCACTTTCTCAACATCCTCACCAACATCTGTTGTTTCCTGAGTTATTAATTTTAGCCACTCTGAATAGTGTGAGGTGGTATCTCATTGTGGTTTTGATTTGTATTTCCCTGATGATGAGCGATACTGAGCATCTTTTCATGTGTCTGTTAACTATCTGGATCTCTTCTTTGGAAAAGTGTCTATTCATGTCTTCTGCCCACTTCTTCACTTGATTGTTTGTTTTTTGAGTGTTGAGTTTGGTAAGTTCTTTATAGATTTTTGATACTAACCCTTTATCTGATATCTCCTCCTCTTCCATTGGTTGCCTTTTAGTTTTATTGATTGTTTCCTTTGCTGTCTTGCTGGTATTTTGATAGGAATTGCATTTGATCAGTTGTGTTATATCAGTTTGGGGAGAATTATGTTGAGTCTTCCAATCCATGAACATTTATTTATGTCTTTTTTCTTTCACTATGTTATAATTTTAAGACTACAAGTTCTGTATTATATGTTTTGTTAGATTTACACCAAGTATTTTATTTTATTTTTGAGTAACTGTAAATCATATTGTATCTTTAATTTCTATATCCACATTTTTATTACTAGAACATAGAACTATGATTTTTTAAGGTGTTAATCTTGTATTCCATGACCTTGCTGAACTCACTTATTAGACCTAGCAATTTTGAGGATTTTTTGTTTGTTTGGTTGGTTTTGGTTTTGGCTTGTAGATTCCTTGGGATTTTCTATGTAGACAATTATGTCATCTGCAAATATGAAAAATTTTTTGCTTTCCAATATGTATGCCTTTTATTACCTTTTCTTTCTTTATAGTGCTGGCTAGCACTTTCAATACTATGTTAAATAAGAGAGGTGTGAGTGGATATGTTTTCCTTGTTCCCGATCTTAGTGAGGGAAAGTATTCAGTCTTAAACCATCAACTATAATGTTAAGTACTGGTATTTTGTGGATATTCTTATATGAACAAAAAAAATTTGTCTTTTTCAATCTCATTATATGAGATATTGCTGCAGATTGAATACAGCAGCAGGTATGAATATAGTAGCAGGCTTCTACAAAGTCAGGCATTAAAAAGATTTGAAAAATTGTATTTAAAAAAAGCCACTCTTACACTTTTTGGAAACTATGGTAATTGCTTATAAAAACATGCTATGTTTTTTAAAGATGAATTGATAAAAATGTTTTAAATTTTATCAGAGTAATATTTAGTATGCTACGTATCTATAGGTATACCACACATAAACACAAAACTCTTTGAGAGTCCTCAATAAACTTTAAAAGTGCAAAGTAGTCTTGAGACTAAAAAGTTTGAGAACTTTTGCTATAGGTTCACAGAGATCTTTATATTCTACTAGAGTTGGTGTTCAATGTCTGGTATGTGTCCTGCATGTAAGAATGTTACTAGTGGCACAATTTCTGTAAGTGTGTGTGTAAGTCAGTTACAGGGAATTTTTTGTATGCTTCGTGTTAAATTTTCTGTGAAAATCTATGTGGTTGACAAGGAAACTTCTCTTTCATCTAATAAAGAGCAACACAACAACAATAAAAATTAACTTTTGGAAACTTTATATAGATATACATACATCCAACAAATATTGAATGTCTGTTTTGTACACTGGGTTTACAGTAGTAAAGAAAGCAGACAAAATCTTTGCTTTTATCAACCTTGTCTTCTAGTTACAGGAAACGGAAAATAAGCAGATAATAACATACCATGTACATGATAGGGCAAGTAGGCATGGAAATCTACAGCCAGTTGGAGGCTCTCTTGTTCTGAGGCTAAGAAGTCCTGGCGTGGGGAAACCTCTTCTGGAATTACTGCCAACACAAAGACCAACTCTACTAATAGGCCACACATATTAATGAATACATGTAGTTCATCACTGGGTGAAAGAACTTTACTTCACTTTTCCTCAATCCTTCTTCTTTTGCTTTGCCTTGCTCTTAACCAAGCTTGGAACATTACTGTCAAGGATTCTTCTTGTAAGTACTAAAAGATATGTTACTGCACTAGAGTATTTTACTGACCTCTACACTTAGGGAGCTTAAAAAAAAAAAGATACTCATTTACATCAGGAAGTTATCCATCAACTTTTCCTTATCCTCTGACGGTTTTAATGATGATACAACAAACAGCCCCACATTTTTTTGTAAATAAAAATAGCAGTTGTATGAAGAATGTGTTTCCTGCTGACTGTGAGAAACAAGGTCCTAGGTGACATACTGGCTTTCATTTGTTTGCATTTTGCCTTTTCTTGAGATAAGGAAAGAAGCTGGAAATGACTCCTGCTGCAGCCAGCCAGGGCCAATGTCACAGCACATGGAATCCCGCAAGAATACACAATGTGGCAAGTCAGACTGTGCAGAAGGCTTCTTGGCTTAATAAGCAACTGTCTTAAAATATCCCATCAAGTTGTTGTGGTTTTGTTGTTGTTGTTGTGCATTTGTTAATATAATCATCTTTTTCTTTTTCATTTTTGGAATAGCCTCAGGGAAAACACATGTTGTTTCTTCCCGTGATAACCTAGTCTGGTAGATGAGTCTTATATGTTTATAACACTTCCTTACTCTGCAAACATCATCACGAAGTACTTGCAAGTGCTTAATTATGTGAGTGAGAAAATTTAAAGTGATAATAATTTGGCATAATTCAAGCAATTAAAAAATGTTGTTAAAAACTGCTCTTAACTGGTCATTTTCCTTACTTCCTACAAGAAGCCTTCCTCTTACCTTTCATATATGCTTCTTTTCCTCAGAAACACAGCATTGTCAGTAATTTCTTGCTTAAATAATTCACTTTTCAGTTATGTGGAACTCAGGTATTTGTTTGAATATACTTAGATATTAAATACATTAAGTAAGTATGCCCCCATGGAAAGAAAGCTTGTTTTTTTTCTGTTGATAAAAGTTTACTTCAATGACTGCTATTTATTTTTTTTAAATTTTTTTAATGTTCACTTATTTTTGAGAGACAGAGAAAGACAGAGCCCAAGCAGGGGAGGGGCAGAAAGAGAGGGAGACACTGAATCTCAAGCCCGCTCCAGCTCTGAGCTGTCAACATAGAACCTGACAATTGTAAGATCATGACCTGAGCCGAAGTATGACGCTTACCAACTGAGCCACACAGGTGGCCCCAATGACTGCTATTTTAAAAATGATCTGGGATGTGAGGGCTATCTGGCTGTGACATCTGTCACCCCACTGATCACCAGGATTGATTTGGTTGATCAGGCTGGCTAGGCGTGTGTCCCCTTCCTCCTTCACCTTTCCATGTACATCGCTCCCAAAGCTGTGTCAATAGAGGAGGACCATCTTTGGTCAAGGGTATACAACAAGAAGCTGTGTTCCCCTGCTAGATCCTGGAAACAAGCTCTCAAGGTCCATTTGTAGGACAACATAGGGTAATCAAGCTTCCAAGACTCCAGACACATCCAAATGAGGCACTGCACGTGGCAGTCTGCCTTTCTTTAAAAAAAAAAAAAAAAAAAAGATCTGAGGTTATGTCCATATTCTAGTAGTCAATCCTACTCTGTGTCAGCCACTAAACAAGTTTCTGGATTTAAATGTCCAGTGCTGATAACACATAGCAACCATACCTTATTTATGTAGTTATGCAATTAATTCTCTACAATTATTATTTTCATATTACACTCAAAGAATCCCTATGATTTGTCCTATTGTGACACTGTGGTGTGAGAATGGAAATTCAAACAGCATAAACTCCAAGCCTATCTTCGTTGTTCTCACTCTTAAATACTGGACTTTCATAGATTATTTCATTTAAAGTAGGAGTTGTAAATCTGAGAGAAACTTTCTCCTCTGCCATAAAGTAACAAGATAAAAATATATTTTTATAAAATTAACCTATATTTATTCACATCAGGCCATGTGCTAGATGATAAATTGGTAACTCAAGAATTCATTTAAATAAGATTGGTCTAAGTTAGAAATTCTCAAACTTTTTCATTTTAGAACCCCTTTAAACCTTAAAAATTCTTAAAGCCCTTAAAGGGTTTTTCTTTGTGGTAGTTACATTGACCAATATTTTTATATTAAAAATTGTTTTAATACTTGAGAAAACTTTAAAATATATATTTAATAATTCATTTTTTAAAGTAAAAATGCATTGTATGTTAACATACATAAAATATTTTTCTGAAAAATAACTATATTTTTCAAAACAAAAAATTAGTGGGCATTATTTTGCACTTTTGAAAATCTCTTCAGTATGTGACATAATAAAAGACTGCTAGATTCCTAAATGTGTGTGATGTCATACATCATGTGGCTTCTGGAAAATCCTACTATGTGTTCGTGAGAGAATAAAAGTGAAAATGGCAAATAATATCTTGCCATTATTTTGAACAAAATTTTGACTGTGTGGACTCAAAGAAAGTGTTTCAAAGGACTCCTGGGACAGCCTAACCACTTTAAGAATGATTGATCGGGGCGCCTGGGTGGCGCAGTCGGTTAAGCGTCCGACTTCAGCCAGGTCACGATCTCGCGAGTTCGAGCCCCGCGTCGGGCTCTGGGCTGATGGCTCAGAGCCTGGAGCCTGTTTCCGATTCTGTGTCTCCTTCTCTCTGCCCCTCCCCCGTTCATGCTCTGTCTCTCTCTGTCCCAAAAATAAATAAACGTTGAAAAAAAAAATGATTGATCTAAGAGTTATTTTAGAAAATCATTTATATGCTCAAAGTTATGGAAAATAACATATAATGGAGAATAATTTCAAAAAGAATAAGTATTTGCTGTAAATGTAATAATACATGTATATAAGCTCCAAAATTAAGACTCTCCAATTTGCAGAGGACATGATTTTCTGCATAGGACATCCCAAAGACTATACAAAGACTATACAAAGAACAAAGACTATACAAAAACTTCTAGACTTAACAAGTTAATCCAACTAGGCTGCAAGATACAAGATAAACAAACAAAAAATACTCCCATTTCCATATAGCAACAACACACCTAAAGGAAACCAAAATTTATTTATTTTTATATTTATTTTATTTTTTTTAGAGAGAGAGAGCATGAGTGGGGGAAGGGGCAGAGGGAAAGAGAGAGTGAATCTCAAGCAGACTTTATGCTCAGCACAGAGCCTAACACGGGGCTCGATCCCACCATACTGGGATCATGCCCTAAACCAAAATCAAAAGTCAGACGCTCAACCGACTGAGCCACCCAGGCACTCCTGGAAACAAAAATTTAAAAGAAAACATTATTGGGGCTCTTGGGTGGCTCAGTCAGTTAAGCGTCAGACTTTGGCTCAGGTCATGATTTCAAAGTTTGTGGGTTCAAGCCCCACATTGGGCTCTGTGCTGACAGCTCAGAGCCTGGAGCCTGCTTTGGATTCTGTGTCTCCCTCTCTCTCTCTGACCCTCCCCTGCTCACATTCTTTCTCTCTCTCTCCCAAAAGTAAAATAATACACATTAAAAAAAATATTTTAAATGATGGTACAGCCACTCTGACAAATAATTTGTAAGTCTCTTGTCAAATGACATGCACTTACTGTTCAATCTAGCAATTGTGCTGTTGGACATTTATCCTGTAAAAATGGAAATTTAAGTTCACACAAAAACTTGTGCATGAACGTTGGAATCAGCTTTATTTGTAATAGCCAAAAATGGGAAACAACCCAAGATATCCTTGAACGGGCAAATAGTTAAACAAACTGCAGTATCTTCATATCATGGATAGCTACTCAAACAATAAAAAAGAACTCATCACTGAAACACTAACAACATGGATTGACCTCAAGGGAATTACACAGAATGAAAAAAAATTTTTTCACAAAGTGACATGCCATATAATTCCATTTATATCATTCCTGAAACAGCATAATTATAGACATGTAGAATGGATTAGTACTTGTTAGGCATGGGGAGGAAAGAGTGAGATATGCCTATAAATGGTAGCATGAACAAGCCTTTTGGTGATGGAACACTTTTGTATCTTGGTTGTCATGACAGTTACACAAATCTGCAGAAGTGATAAAATTACATAGAACTACACACACACACACACACACACACACACACACACACACATGAGCGTGTATCAAACTAATGAAATCTGAATAAACTCTGTGGATCGTATCAATGTTAATTTCCTGGTTTTGATATCATACTATAGTTATAAATGATGTAACCATTGGGGGAAATTGGTTGAAAGGGATATGGTACCCCCCTATAGATTTTTGCCACTTACTGTGAACCTATAATTATTCCAAAATAGAAAGTTAAAAGATACATGAAACTAAGCTCAGTATATGCCCTCAACATAGAGACCATATAAACACACATGTGAAGGAAAAAAAAAAACCTCCAAGTTTGTGAGTAGCTGAGAAGTGGATCATGCTACTGAGCTCAGTGAGCAAAGCAAGGATAAAACACCATTGACATATGAAGCACCAGAATGGAGGAATTGAGTGAACTTGTAACTGGACATAAGCATGAGATCGGTTACTTGGTTCAGTTCCTTTGTCAGCTATTACCCCCAGCCTATTGGAGGCAATTTTCTCTAGCTTCAAAAACCTTTGGCCAATTTTGCACTGACCTGATCACACAATTATGCGTTCATAGTTTCCAGATGTCACCACTTAACATAATCACAATAGCAAATGTTTTTAAATCAAAAGGTCTGGTATCCTTTAAAGTTCATCATTCAAATGGACAATTACTATCATAACTAAAGTCATTAAAAGCTAATTCTATAAAAATGATAAAATATTGACAACCAACTTTAAATTAATTTAAATAAAACAAGTATTATTTCTGAAACTATTGCCAGGCCAGTCAGGTTACATTACTATAAGCCTGGACTCTTAGACTGATAAACTACTGATTTCAGCATTATTTACAGAGATAGAGTATAGGGTTCTCACTCCTCAGAAGAAACTGGTGAGGGCATGCCTTTGGGGAAAAAACGCATTAAATATCTGTTTTGTCTAAAATAGTGACATTTATGAATTAATTCATTAGTTATTTCCTTTTCTCTCTACCATAGGAGTGTAGAAATGCCAGAATGTCAGGAACTGTTCAACAAAATGATGGTGTTAACCTCAAGAGGACAAAATTAAATTCATCCATTCTGTCTTATTCTTTGGTGTGAAAATTACCACTCTGTTCAGCAATTTGAATGAGGCTTTCCTTTTGAAAGAAGTGCTAATTCTAATCCACAACAGTTTACAAAATTTCTTTGAAGTGTTTTAATTCAATGCTATTTAAAGTTTAGGTGTTACTATTTACTTACCAGTAGACATTTCTGCATTCATATACGAGCATACTGGTAAAGAAGATATGCCACTTTTAGACATAAATATAAATTATGAGCCTGAGAAAGGCCACACCATGGCTAACATTAATAGATACATTAATAAGAAGTCACTTGTTACACAATGCCATGGTCTCAGTCCACCATCAGAAGGCACTGTTGTAGAGGGTACATTTGAAATCAGAGTGTTTCTTTCCATCAGCTTTACCAAAGTGTTTGCATTTTTTGACCCTTTACGTTCTTCCTTTGAACACAATACATGTCAACTAACTTATCCCAAAACCCTGATCATGCAAACACAATAATATAGCAATAAAACCCATTTCTCTCAAAATCAATTCAGTTCTACCAAAAGCTGGTGTGAGCATAGCTAACAGCAGACTAGATGCAGGAATGGAGACACAGAAAATAAAAGACTAGGCCCCTATGCTGAAATGTTTATAGTTTTTTTTTTTTTTTTGAACGTTTATTTATTTTTGGGACAGAGAGAGACAGAGCATGAACGGGGGAGGGGCAGAGAGAGAGGGAGACACAGAATCGGAAACAGGCTCCAGGCTCTGAGCCATCAGCCCAGAGCCCGACGCGGGGCTCGAACTCACGGACCGCGAGATCGTGACCTGGCTGAAGTCGGACGCTTAACCGACTGCGCCACCCAGGCGCCCCTGTTTATAGTTTTTTGAATTGGCAATATCAAATAAGGAACTTGTAAGTAATAGGGTACAAACAGTTTGCTGCTTTGCCAAGGAGCTAGAAATGAATGTCACCTCAAGTTCATCGTTATGGCTGTCCCTAAAAAACAAATGTCCACATAGTCAAACAGATAAATACTAGAAAAAAATTATTTGGTTTTATTTTACCAAAAGTTAGTTCGCATTCAGGGTAATATACACTAGTATTTATAAAATTAAGATTACATCTCAGAAACTTCATGCATTGTTATCATGTGCCAACAAAGTTTATCTGCAATTGCCAAATGACAAAAGTTTTACATGGTGAATTGCTGCATTCCCAATATTGGCTCCTTCCTTTGTCACTTCTAATGAAAAACCTCTTTCATCATAAATGTGATGACATAAATGTGATTAGACAAAGTCTCCCCATAGTACTTGGAAGAATATATGCACGATGAGCACAATAAATGTAGCAGAACATGGGCTTTGAAATCACAATAGTTGCTTGGCAGGAAGATACATATATGCTATAGTAATGATACTGTACTACCTTCAAGAACAATGATATTCCTATCTATGAGAAAAAGAAATGCATACAAGTGCCAAGAAGCTCATCCTCACAGCCTCAATGAGGCCCTTCTTCCCATCTTATCATTCAACCAGGGCAGGATAGGAACACTGCCCCCTGTCCCTGCACCTGATGCTGAGGTCCCAGAGTGAGGTCTGGAGTGCAGTGTTGACTACACCAGCAGCGGCACATTGATGCTTTTCTTTGGAATTATGGCATAATTCAGTGTGAAGGATATGGGTTACCATGATACACAACAGCATGGAAATACTTGGCTCAGTAATGTAACCACATATTTATTCATAAGATACATGGTTCTTATTTTATAATTTGAATTCATCAAGGAATGGTAGTACAGTCTATTATAATGCCCTATTTTCCCCTCATTTTTGGCTAAGGTTTCTTTTTCTTACAAAGAAGTAAAGAGAAAAATATAGGGAGAAATCTAACTATTAAAAGAAGACGGAGCTTTTATAATCTTATTCTGGAAAAATCAGGAAAAGGTTCAATGGGCTTAACTCCCAGTGTTGACAATGTGAATTTGGAAGTCATCAGACCAGTGTATGATTTCAAGCAACCCTTAAGTGTAAAGGGTTTAATTTCACTTTAATAATTTCAGGATTTCCAAATATCTCCAGAGAAAGGAAACTGACCAATAAAACTGTCCAAATCAAGGTCACTTTTTCTGATAGTCCCTGAACATTAAAGAATAGATTTTCCCCCCTATATCTTCTAGAATAAACATAAATTTCAATGTGAAAAGAAGAAAAAAGGCTTTTACAAAAACCAGAATACTTGTTTCCATAAAAATTCAATGTGACCATCAGTTCACAGTAGTTTTAAATGATTGGTTTTCTGTATAAGGAAATAAAAAAGAATATGTCACAAAATATGCTGGTTCTCTGAGCAAACATAGCCCATTGTGCATCCTCTATGAAAAAGATCATCTCTACTTATTCCAAAGTTCCTTTTTAAGGGAACCTCTGCCCTCACAGATAAAGCTACATTTAGAAAAATTTTCTTAGAAACAGTTAAGGGTTCTCTCACCATACATCTTTGATGAATTAACAAATGTCATTAAAACTCTTTATTAAGCAATAGTAGGTGATTAATGAATTGATCGACATTGTGCTAAAAGTGAATATCCAAAAACACGGTACAGTTTTCTCAAAATGTAGACATCTTTTAACAGAGATTAGAATTAGTTTGAAACAAGAAACAAATAGGGAATATCATAAGCAGTAAGAATATGAACAACAGAGAGCTAAAAGAGCACTGGAAATGTAAACAATAATTTAGTTGACAAAGTGTTTGAATCTACACAGCAACTGTAGTAAACGCTGTTAATTCCCTTCCCAGACCCCCTTACTTACAAGTGTACCCGTTTCCCAGCTATGATAAATTTTAGCTACAATGGCTCACAGCTGCTCTGTTCTTTAGATAATTGTCCCAGAGCAAGGGGAGATACCTCTCCCAGAAATGTCTTTGTGGTTATGGAAGCTTCTACCCATCCCATGAAGGAGCTTAGCCCACAGCCAGTAATTGATAACAAATGTTCAAAATCCAATTTGTCTCAATGGGACAACTTCAGGGTGCCATTCATCTCTCTGAAAGTCCACGTGGGATCAGGCTGAGCCTAGTCTTCTGCTAAAAGCACACCCATTTTGGGGCGCCTGCGTGGCTCAGTTGGTTGAGCGACCAACTTCGGCTCAGGCCATGATCTCACGGTTTGTAACTTCAGCTCAGGCCATGATCGCTCGGTTTGTGAGTTCAAGCCCTGCGTTGGGCTCTGTGCTGACAGCTCAGAGCCTGGAGCCTCCTTCGGATTCTGTGTCTCCCTCTCGCTCTCTGCCCCTCCCCCACTCATTCTCTGTCGGTCTCAGAAATAAATAATTAAAAAAAAATTTTCCCTCCCCCACTCATGCTCTGTCTCAGAAATAAATAATTAAAAAAAATTTTAAAGCACATCCATTTTTAGCTTCTTCATCTATTCTATTTGGCTTCTGTCACTTCCTTGCCATTTTTTCTGAGAGCATGCCCTCAAAAACAAACCAAAAAAAAAATTTGCTCAGGAATCTCTAACTTAGGTTCTGGTCTAGGGAAACCAACCCCACAACAATCAACTTGATATTTTAGCATATAAAATCATAAGCTATAAAATGACTCAGCTAATTTCTAATTTTTGTATACTTTTATTTTTGCTTCAGTGAAATTACATCTTACGCATATTTTGGAATCACAAATATCAAATTAGATACTACTCACTGACTTTCCCAGTTTTTCAGAAAAAAAAAAACAACAAGTTTTTATTTAGAATGAAAATGTATCTCCTTTAAATCCCCTTAGGGCCAACAAAGTTACTACATTATTTTGAGCTGATATCTTAGAATTTCCATTTTTGTTTGATGCTTAGTTTTTAAGATAATACAAATATATATGGAAGGTAAAGTATATATGGCTATATGTTAAGCTATTCAACATCTGAACAGTTATCTGTGTTTCCATATTGTCTTGGTATCTGAATTATGCCTTTGAATCATAATTTTGAAAACACCAGGGCATGTCCTTTGGCAATTAGTTGACCCGCATCAGAATATTTTCAAATTATTTCTACATTTCAGGGCAACTAAACAGATTCTTAAGGAAATGACATCTATTAGTGTCAGTGGCTCAAAATTAATTCCCTTTAATATTCACACTGGAGAGTACATGTGGATAGACACAAGGGCTGAAAATGCTAGAGGGCTGGTTTGCTTGTTTGGATTTTGCTTTCTTTTCCATAATGAACACATAATCCAATGAGATTGTCTACACAATACAATCAAAATCAATTAAGAACCTGTACTGATTTGTTTTGCCATATTTAACTACATTAAAAGCTTATCACTGTTACAACTTAATGTTTACCAACTCACTTTATTACATATTAAATGCAAAAATCTATGCTAATATAATGTTGGGACTGCATATTTGGAATTAAAGAGGGAAAAAAGAAAATGCAAGGCTGGATTCTCTTAGCGAAGGTCGATTTCTTTATTAGTTGAAGGATTCATACTCCATAAGTGGCAAAACCCATAGTTTTTATGGGAAAAAGTATAAAATCAGGTTAAGATTTTAATTGTCTATATAAATATGCATGTGTTTTGTGTTTGCATGGGTATATATCTATTTGATATCAATTTCAGTTATAAAGTAACTTAAATAACTTTAAAGCAATTTGTCAACTTCTGTTGACTAAATAGAAATGTTAAACAAGATATAATTTCATTTTTTAACTGATAACAGTTAGTTCAAAAAGGTACAACAATGATGAATCGTTGTTGATTCAAGAGCTCCAAAAAGAATCATTCAGAAGCTATTAAAATTTAATACCACAAGTTTATTTATTTATTTATTTATCATTTATTCATTTTTGAAAGGCAGAGGGAGACAGAGTGTGAATGGGGGAGGGGCAGAGAGAGAGGGAGACACAGAATCCGAAGCAGGCTCCAGGCTCTGAGCTGTCAGCACAGAGCCCAACATGGGGCTCGAACCACGAGATCATGACCTGAGCCAAAGTCAGACGCTTAACCGACTGAGCCACCAGGCACCCCAATACCACAAGTTTAGAATATACAAATTTAAAAGTCTGACAGATGGAGGTGACAGTTTTGCTGAAAATCTATCAGCATAGGGCATGCAGTAGGAAGATCAAGGCAGGATGAGATGTATCAAGAAGCAGACTTTTTGACCTAAAGCTCCCTCTACCTACTTAGAAAGTCAATAAATATATGTGTGAAACAATGCAAGAATTCAAACAATACTTGTTTGTTTAATAGGCATGACAGTTACCTATCACCACAATAATACTACATGGCAAGCAACAAGGAAACCTGAGTGACATCAAACAAGTACTTCTGGCTAACACATCTGAGGTGGTCATTAGGTAGCCTGCTGACCTACATGCATCACGCACTTATTCACCTGGGATTTGCTGACTACCTTAACCAGGTGCTCTAGGTGGCCTTGACTAGGGTCACTTTGGCTTATTTACCTATTTATAGGTGGGCTTATTCCACATGTTTCTGATCCTCCATAAGGCTAGCTTAGCATTTTCTTGTAGCAAAGGGCAAAAGTGGAAATGACAACATTCCATTCAACTCTCTGTGGTATCAAACCTTCTAACATCTATTGGCAAAAAAAAAAAAAAAAAAAAAATTAAAATAAAAAAAAAATAACATTGCTGGGCTGATTCCAAGTGGGAGAGTACCGTAAAACTTCATGACAAAGGCTATGGACTCAGAGAGAGGAGAGAATTGGGGCCAGTAATGCATTCTATCATAATGAGTATTTTCACTATTCTCAGAACTTGTTGGGGTTAAAATATTTGTATCATCTTTACTGATATACCAACCAAGAAACAGCAGGTAGATTGTATTACCGCAGAATGAAAGACTAACTGTATAGTTATAGATTTGTGCCATTTAGCCCCATTATTTTCCTTTATTTAAACCATTTATAAGGTCAGATACATAACCATTGATAACATTAGGATTGTTTTGAAGTTTAGTTTTGTCCTATAAAAAATGTCATTTTGAAAATGAAGGAAATTTAAAAACCAAACTTCTGAGTAACAATAACCTACTTAAGAAGGAAAAATACTTTAATCACTTTTGTAGAACTTACTTACAAATGAGTAGTTCAATTATTTTTACCTCCTGGTCATTTCACCTAGTTGACAAGACCAAAATGAGAGTTTGGGGAGACTGATGCACCTGTAATTTTCAAAAGCTATCAATTTCCACTTATAAGATAAATAAGAACCAGGAACATCATCTACAACATGATGACTTTATTTAAATCTGCTGCATGATATATATGAAAGTTGTTAAGAGAGTAAATCTTAAGAGTTCTCATCACACAGAAAGAATTTTTTTCTTTTGTTTTATTTTTATTGTTTCTAGATGAGATGACCAATGCTATCGAAACTTGCTGTGAGAATCATTTCACAACATATGTGAAGTCAAACTATTATTCTGTATACCTTAAACTTATACAGTAATGTTTGCCAATTATATCTCAGTAGAACTAGGGGAAAAGCAGAATATTAAAGAAGTGGGATCTATATAGAGAACACTGGAGATGTATAAAAGATTTTCTCAAGTCTATAGCTAAGTATTGCTCTGCATATGCATGAGAGGAAACTATCTGGGACTAAAGTCAGAATCAATGAAAACCAGTAGGCAGAACAATTGCTGGAGATGACAAGGGCTGGGAATAAGTTGTGTTCCACTGGCCAGAGTGAGGAAGACTTTTTATACGTGAGGCATCAGGTAGACTAGTAAAAAGGATGTAGACCTAGCAGTAGGATTAAATTAGTTATAGATTAATGCTAATTTGGAACTACATTAACAAAGCTTAAAAAGCAAGTCTTGAAAAGATCCAACCGATTTCAACTAATTTAAACTGCCCCACTGAGCCAAATCCAATACAATTTAAAGGAATAGGAGAAAAATCTAGTACTCAAAAATATAATATTCATAATACTCAGCATCTACTAAAAAATTACCAAGCATAAACAGAAGCTGGAAAATATGAACCATATCTAATATTAAAAAAATCAATCTATAAAATAGAACAAGAAGTGATAAAGAAGACAGAATTAGGAGATACAGATGTTAAAGTGACCATTACATATATACACCATATTTTTAAGAAGGCAATGAAAAATATAACATGATGATAAGAGAAATAGAAAATAAAAAAAAAGACCAAATAGATTGTCTAGAGATGAAAATGCATTATCTGAAAGGAAATACACAGAATTGGAATAAATAGCACATTAGACAAGACAGGAAAAAAAGAGCTTGAAGGTATATGGATAAAACTATTCAAACTGAAGCACAGAGAGAAAAAAATGAAAAAAATATTTACTGGTAACCTATGGAAAAAATATCAAACAGTGTGACTAGAATCCCAGAAGAAGAAGGAAAGAACTGTGAGAAGAAATATAAAAAAAGTTTTAAAGACAAAAACCTAAAATTCATACCAGATGAATTAAACCAGATGAAATCCTGTCTACAAAAGGTCATAAAGGGTGCTATAAATCAAAATATATGGCAAATATGTGGCCACATATAAAAGTTTTTTACCTCATTTAATAATCTCTTTAAATATTATTGGCTGTTTCAAGCAGAAATAACATAAATGAGTTGTGAGGTTTATAGGATTTGAGAAGAAAAATGTATCACAACAGAAGCATAGAGAACAGGAGGGGTATAAAGTATATTGTTTTAAAGCTCTTACGGTTTTGGGGCGCCTGGGTGGCGCAGTCGGTTAAGCGTCCGACTTCAGCCAGGTCACGATCTCGCGATCCGTGAGTTCGAGCCCCGCGTCAGGCTCTGGGCTGATGGCTCAGAGCCTGGAGCCTGTTTCCGATTCTGTGTCTCCCTCTCTCTCTGCCCCTCCCCCATTCATGCTCTGTCTCTCTCTGTCCCAAAAATAAATAAACGTTGAAAAAAAAAAAAAAATTTAAAAGCTCTTACGGTTTATACAAAGTGGTATAATATGATTTGAAGGTAAATAGGGATAAATTAAAGATTTATATTCTAAAGCCTAGGACTTAGGTCTAAACTTTTTTTTTTTCAGTACATATAAGTAATAAGAAAATGGTCATGATAAAATAGAATTTTAAAAAAAGAAAAAATTCTTCATAGAATAATGGAAAATAAGGAAGGAAAAAAACTGAGCAAAGAGAAGATGGGACAAACAGAAAAAATAATAGCAAAACAGATTTAAAACCAATGAGAGTGAAAATTGCATTAAATGTGGATGGTTTAATATTCCAATTAAAAGGCATAGATTTTTCAGACTTTTTTGTAAAGACTCAAATATACACTGTTTACAATAGGTCACTATAATTATAAAGACACAGGCTAAAAGTTAAAGGATGAAAAAAGATATACCATAAAAGTATTAATTGAAAGAAAGACAGCATAGCTATAATAATATGTTAAGTACATTAGATCAGATAGACAGTAAAAAGGTGGATTTAAATAGAACAGTATTAATTATTTTAAATGTAAATGGTATAAAAACTCTAATTAAAAGGGTAAGATTATCAGACTGCAGGCTGAAGATGAACAAAGATACAGAAGACTTCAAAATTATTATCAACCAACTTGAATTAATTGATAGTAACAGAACAATCAATCCAACAATGTAGAATACATATGCCTTCCAAGTGCATATAAAACATCCACAAAGAAAGAAAAAAACTATTCTTGGTGATAATTACAATTAATACTTAATTTACTTAAATCATTATCTTAATTAATTTAAGAGTATAGAAATCATGCAAAACACAATCCTTGACCATAACAGAATTAAACTAAAATGATAATTAATATGAAGGCATTTGGAAAATCCCCTAAATATGTGGATCTTAAACAAGATACTTCTAAATAACCCAAGAGTCAAAGAATTCATTAAAAAAATGAAAAATATTTGATACTGAATGAAAATGAAAACTTAACATGTCAAAATTTGTGGAGTTAAGCAAAAGCAGTGATTTGAGGAAAATTTATATCACTGAATATTTGTATTTAAAAAAAAGAAACCATTGAAATAAATGACCTACACTTTTACCTTATGAAGCCAGAGGAAGAAGAGTAAATTAAACCCAATAAAAGTAGAAGGAAGGATATCACAATACAAGAGAATAAGTCAATAAAATAAAAAATAGAAAAGAAAGAATGAGGAAAAGCAATGAAACCAAAATCTGGATCTTTAAAAAGGTCCATAAAATTCATAAACCACTAGCCAGACTGATTACATATGAGAAAAGACATAAATTTCTAACATCAGAAATTAAAGACAGGCATCACTATAGAAATCTTACAAACAGCAAAATGATAATAACACACCATTATGAAAAACTCTATTCTAATATATTTGGCCATTTGAAAGTGGCTTGAAAGACAAAAACTGTCAAAGCTCATTCAAGAACAAATACATAACCTGAATAACCTCATATCTATTTTAAAAATTGAATTCAAATTTTAAAAACTTCCCGCAAAGCTAAATCTAGGCCCAGATGATTTAACAGATAAAGTTTCCCAAACACTTAAAACTAATGCCAAGTCTACATTGAATCTTCCAGAAAATAGAAGACGAGCAAACACTACCTTATTCCATTTTATGAGGCCAACACTATTCTGATACAAATGCAGATAAACATTACAAAAAAAGAAAACTATGGGCAAGTACCACTCATGAATATAAACCAAAAATTCTTTAAAAAGTTAAAGCAATTAGAATCCAAAACTATATACAAGAAATAATTCATTATGTTGAATTGGTTTTTATCTTGGGAATGTACTGTTGGTTTAACATTCAAAAGTCAATCAATGTTATTCATCATTTAACAGACATATATATAATATAATATGTTATAATATATATATTAACCAAATATATTAACATATATATATATATATATATATATATATATATACCAAATTTAATACTCACTCATAATAAAAACTGTCATTAAACTAAGAACAGAAACTCAACCTTAAAGAAACATCTATAGGGGTGCCTAGGTGTTTAAGCACCTGACTCTTTATCTCTGCTCAGGTCTTGATCTCAGGGTTGTGAGTTCAAGACCTGCATTGGGCTCCACACTGGGTGTGGAGCCTACTTTTAAAAAATAAAATAAAAAAATAAAATAAGATTTAAACTTTTTTAACTTAAAAAAATTAAAACAAGAAACATCTACAAAGCACCCACAACTAACATCTTAGTTCATTTTGATAAGCTGAATATTTTCTAACTAGATCAGAAACAAAGCAAGGATGTCTACTCTTACCGCATTTTTTCACCATTGTACTCTAGGTTCAGTCAAGTAAAATTCAAGAAAAAAAAATTGGGGCATCTGGGTGGCTCAGTTGGTTGAGCGTCTGACTTTGGCTCCAGTCATGATCTCACAGCTCATGACTTCGAGCCCCACGTCAGGATCTGTGCTGACAGCTCGGAGCCTGGAGCCTGCTTCAGATTCTGTGCCTCCCTCTCTCTCTGCCCCAACCCACTCACATTCTGTCTCTGTCTCTCTCAAAAATAAACAAACATTTGAAAAAAAATTAAAGACATATATATTGGAAAAGAAGAGGTAAAACTGTTCACAAATGACGTAATTTTCTATGTAGAAAATCATAAGGGATCAGGGTGCCTGGGTGGCTCTGTCTGTTAAGGGTTAAACTCTTCGTCTTGTCTCAGGTCATGATCTCATGGTTCATGAGTTCAAGCCCTGTGTCAGGCTATGCAGTGACAGAAGCCTGCTTGGGATTCTCACTCTCTCTCTCTCTCTCTCTCTCTCTCAAAATAAATAAACTTAAAAAATAGATTTAAAAAAACTAATTTTTGGTACTTATTGCATCAATATTTATAATAGCTAAAGAGTTAAACTACAGTTCATAAATTGTGGAGTAGCTAAATCAATTAAGATATATCCTACTGTGCAAATGTGTATTTGTTAAAACAATTCTATTAATATAGTTTGAGCTAAGGATTTTGTAAAAAAGTATACATATGTTCGTACACATTTTTCCATAAATGTTTATATATAGGTATATGTATGTATAGGTTTCTGTTTATAATCTCTGGAAAATTATACACAACATAAGTAACACTGATTGCCTTCAGGGAAGAGAACTGAGTGCCTATGCGAGAAAGGCATATAATTTTATACACTTTAGATTTTACATCATGTATATAATCTATTCAAAAATTAATGTTAATTACAAAATAGATACAAGAAAAGCTTCGTAGTTTAGCGTTGATTATCCATGGCAAGTCATTCAAGTACTATGATATATTTAGAAATTTACATTATATGTCGTAATATTAACCTGTCAGAAAGTAAACTGGACTGACTGTCCCTGTCAGAGAAGAAATACTGAACAGGATAAAATTTTGAACTAATATAATAGCTTTTCATATATTCTAGAGGTGGATATGAGGGGAGTGCATTGAGAGTGGGCATGGTAGGCTTATGTTATCTCCTACTGTTCCAGTTTACTAAAGGTTTAAGGGTGTGTGTGTGGGGTGGGGGGCGGTAAGAGAGAGAGTGAGAAGCAGGCAACAGGCATTAATGAGAAAGGGAAGCCTGAAACTAACAAGGGTCACAAGAGATACATTTTCTACTCATTGCTATTACTTTGAGTTAATGGCTCTTTCTCTTTCCCAGAAACGGCTGCCTTTCAGCACATTATGGAGTGAGTGCCCCTACAGGATTTATTTAACTGTGTGACAAAGGGCACATTAAGAACCTTTCGGAAGGCATGATGTTATTTTAAGACATGTTTATTACTACTTGACATCGCCAATGTAAAACAGACTTGGGGATGAGACTAGCACTGGCACTGACGTCTCTCCCTGTGTTCTAGAACTGACTAGATGGCCCAAACAAACAAAGGGAATGGCTTGCTTGAACTTCAAGCTTATATTCAACTAGTGGCTTGTGTAAATGCTAGGAATATCCTTTCCACTTAATCTACAAATGCCATTACAGTTGTTCCAACTTATAATTCTAGCCTTATCACCACCTGTTTTCCTACACCACTATACTGCAAGCCAAATTAGAGTGTGCACAACCCCCGCCTACACACACACACACACACACACACACACACACACACACACAATCTTATTTTTCAAAATGTCTCCTAACAAGTAAAAATGAAGGCAAATAATCACAACTTTTGTTTTATTTGGTGTGGGGGAGTGAGCTTTCTAAAGAGAAGCAATTAGTAATCCTTGATCAGCCTAATTAAACAGCTGGATTTTCAAAAATATGTATGCTCTTCCTTTTCCCACAACATATCTGCATAAAGCAGCATATTCACACTGCACTGCCATGAAAGCCCAAGGTAGAGGTAGTCTTGAAGGGGTGCTCGACAAGAGGATCCAGCCCAGCAACATGGTCCCCAGTGAAAACTGAGTATGTGACCCAAACACGCAGCAAAACAATAGAACACACAGACAGATATCATTACCGTGTTTTTAAAAATCTAGTATTTCATAAAAATTTTGACACATTTTGTTGTCATAAAATAAAAGTTAAAATAATTTCTCTAAGCTGTTATTATGGTAATTTTGGTTTTGCTCAAAGTAAAAACATGCATGTGAACACCAATTTTTTCATATATTACAACTGGAAAATCATATGTTGCTTTCTACATTCTCCCCAGCGTATCTTTTAGGTGATGAGCTCCTGTGTGCATTCTGTAGATGTGTTATCCTTATAAAAGTTTTTTGTGGCCTCCTTAAAAGGCTGAGGCTCCCTAGGAATTACACTCAGCCCTCTCTACGTCTCACCTCCCTGATCATTAGGATCTCAAATTCCAACTGCTTCTCCCAACTGACATAACTACAAAAAGCCACACCTACATTTCTAGTTGTTTTAGCTGCCTACCCACCTCCAAGTTCATATTTCTAATCGAATATACTAATGCTCTCTCTAGATACTCCACTCTACCTGCACGACTAACTCTTCCCCTTCATGCTTTCCACACTTTGGTCAGTGACATGTTTTCCAACTATATCCCTGAGAATTACATTAGCTATCTCCTTGTTTCTTTCCACTCACATTTAATTTTTCCTCCCTATTATCTCAATAATCTGAACGCTTCTCCAAGTCCTACTATGCTTCAAGCTTTTATTGTCCCTTGTTTGTTGAATCACAGTAGATTCAAGTGCCCTCTCTTGTGCTTACCTTCCCCAGCAACTGTTTAATCTGTTCCCCAGGGCTCTCAGTATCTGCAGAGCTAACCACACTGTCCTTTGTATCCTTTGATTCTCCCATGGTAGCCTATACCAGCTCATGTGGCCAATAGGTGGTCTGTTTGTTTGGCTAGCCCTTTGTAGTTAAAAGCTACAAGGAATTGCTGTTTAAATTTAGAGACACGAAATTTGAGATTTTCAGCTTCTCTCAAAAACTCAACCAACATGGTAGCACTGGGACCTGCATTCTCAAATCTGTAGCAAACAGCTGTGGTTAAGTAGAAGATGCTACATTTGAATAGCAGATAATGGCCTCTCCAGTTCCCAAAAACTTATGTGATACTCATGCTTCTACTCAGCAAACCACCTTCGCCACCTGTTTGACACCTGATGGCACAGGACGTCATCTGACTTTATAACTTCTGGCCTACTAAGTCTCTGTCTGAGGTTTAATCTAATAAAATCTTTTAAAATTGTTCCTCTGGGTAAAACACATTATCTCTCAGTTCATTTTTCTCACATACAAGGTGAGAAGCAAAGACCCATGCTTTGAGTTTATTCCCATGCTCAGATCTTTCATTCTCTAGTTCCCCAATTTGCTAACTACAAGGAGATGACTGGGAAAATAAATACCCTGACCTCCCTTTTTTTCCTCTCCATTCTCCCACTGTGGCTCTTCATTGCCTGAACCCAACCAGAAGCTCAAAAGATGGTTTAGAAGAATTTAGAATCCCAAATAGTCAGGAAGCATCTAATTTACCAAACCGTAACTGTGCCTCCTGGTTTCTAGCAGTCTTCTCTAGAACCTTAAAATTCATAGAGTCCAGAGTTACAAGGACAAAAGATAAAAATAATACCAGTGGGTTAAGAGGAACAATAGTGAGAGAGAGAGAGAGAGAACAATTTCATCTCTATCCCATTGTTCCTAGACATATTCTGACTATACAGATGGAACCAAATATTTGCTGCTGGCTTATAGAATAGTAGTGAACCTCACAAAATATTTTTTTCCTAGATAGTACTATAACTTAGCCTTCCCCATGCCATTAAACTGTTCTATCAAGATAATGATTTGGGGAAGTTAGGTCACAAAGTAAGATCAGAGCAAATTCCATAGGCACAAGTCCAAAGCCACACTTTTTTGCTATAAAATAAGTCCCCTGATCAGAGATGATGTTTTATGTGCCATGGATACAGCAATCTGTAATTTATGAACCAAGATGCTGGCAGAAACCCTGAAGGTAGGGAAGCAAAATGTGTTTCTAAATAAATCTGTCCCTCTATGGACAGGTACTACCTTCTCCTTGATAAGAAGACTGTCAACTGTCCCCTTAGTAAATGATGCAGAAACTCAGCGTTGTCTTTTGCTATAGTCAGGTTAGACACCAAGTTGAAGTTCTAGAAGCCAGATTAACCTTGGAGAGAGCAGATCCATGTTGTGGAGCCTATGCACAACCTCCATTCCTGATGCTATAGCCACTTTGTAGTGAACCCATGGAACAGGTGAGTCTGGGATAAGAAACTGATTGATATCTATCATGGGTTAAGTGGTCTACCTTATCTTTAGAATCTCCTTCACAGATGAAGCCTTCTATAAGCATTTATGTCAGTCACAAATCACTCAGTGCCCATTATAAGAGACTCACCTATATACCTGTTGCCTAGACCTCTTTTGTCACCAATATTCCAAATGTGTTCTTTCAAATTCATGACCAGCCCATCAATCCATTAGCCACTGTTCATGAATCAAGTCCATGCATCAAGTACATGAATCAAGTACTGGCCATTTTTGCTTCCAGAATTGGTGTTCAATCACACGAACCACCAGTTCTTCCCATTGTGGGGATTCCCTTCTACCGTTGGTTTTCATTGTTTAGTAGTTGCCCCTTTCTGGCTCATGCTAATTCTAACATGTAGTATGAGGCAGAAGGAGGCAGAGTCTTGTTCTCCTAATATTTATGGCCCAAACTATCCAGATCATGTGATAATTTCTACATTTTCTTCTCTCAGATCTATAAAGAGTAAGGAACAGCCACCACCACCACCCTCACACATAACCCTATACCAGGTTTATCCCTGAACTAGAACTTCTTGTTTCAGAAACAATTTCAATAAGGCTTATAAGCAGTAATAGTCAACTAGCAATTAATCTTTCTACAGCATTAGAAACAGGCAGCAAAAACATTCTTTTCGAAGCACACATTTTTTTAAAAAATTAAACTTTGTTTTAGAGCTAGGTTAGTTTCCCTCCCTCATTTCTATTGTAAGTGAACTTACTCTTACTGGAAGGGATAAAACTGATGGTAGGAAAAGCAAATAGCACTCACTCATGTAAATAATCTCACCTGTAATTCATTAACCCTGCTACCCTCAGCCTCCTAGAAAAAGTGTCCCATTTATTAGCTTCCAATCCCAAGTTCATGTTTGTCTTTCAGTTCTGGGGCATTATTGGGCAGTAAAGAAAGGAGATTTTCTATTACTGGTGACGTCTTGCACATGGATTTAGCAATCTTACATGGATGGTATAGGTTGTTTAATGAACTCTTTCCATCTCTGCTGGATTAGCCACCCCACTCTTCCCATTATTTGTATTTCTTACCTACTGAAGAAAGTAGAAAAATACTTATTATTGAAGTATCTCACTACTTTCTCATTCTCCCATCTAAACCAGGAGAAACAGAGACTAAAATAGCAATAACTATAAAAGAACAGCAATGCCTCCCAAAGTGTGGGCCATGATTGGTATTTGAGATGACTCTAGTTAGTATACAAAACTACTGATATCAGGGGATACGCTAACCAGGAAAATGATATTTAAAAATCATAATAAGAAAGTTATTTCCTTTCATGTTTTCCTTCAATTCTTTAATTCTATGAGGAAAAGGTCTCAGTTTGGGGCTAGCCATTTAACACTCAATGTTTTAATTCAGAGAGCTGGCATGCTCAGAATATTTGGTGGGCAGCATCTTCTATCTAGAACTTATTATCATTATTCTGTTATTATCATTATTCTGTTATGGCAAATGATACTGACTGCATAGTAGTGATAGTGAGATTTCTCTTGGTTAACAAGTTTTACAAGTAAGTTATTTTAAGTGAAAGTGTTAAGCAAATAATAGAACAGCTAATACATGAATACAATGTAAGCCTCAAAATGGGAATACAAAAGAAATTTTGAAAACACTGCAAGTGAAAAAGAAAACTATAACTATCTATGACAGGACTTAGTTCTGAAGATAGGATTCACTCAAAAATTGGTGGCTGCTTGTGTCTGGGTTGCATGTGTATGTGTAGGAAGGCAGTCAGGGTTCTGAACTTTCTTCTACTCCTCATTTCCACATGATGAAAACACTACAGTATTGTCACATTTCCACTGTGTCAAATACATATGTACATTGTATAAAATATACATAGATATGGTAGCACTGGCTCTCTATATAATATTTTTCAAATTGGTATGTGTGTGCATCACATTTTTACTTTTTTACTGTTGTATTTAATCCTGAAAGTTCCTTCTGAAATATCAGCTATTTCCTTCAATTACATATATAATACATTGTTTTGTGAACATTATGTTCTTTGAGTATTTGTTTCTCTCTGGATTATCTTCTATTTAGAACCTACACTTAATAAATTTATGTCATTTTATTGACATAAATGTGTTTGTTCTTCATAAAAAATAGAAGTAATTGGCATTTTACGTATAGGAATAGAAGAGCCTTTGTTAAATGTCATTAGTCTTATTCAACTGAGATTAATGGTTAAAATTGTATTTTTCTGCAATTATTTATATTTCTCTCACGCAGTCATATGCAAATTATATTATTTGTTAATTTCACATAAAACAACTGACTATATAAACAGATCAAAATGAAGGGCTTATGCCTATTTAGAATAATTTTTCATTTCACCATTGTCAAACATTTCCTGTCAAACATTACATCATTGAAAACTGTAATACAAGGATGTGATTACTTAAGGATTATCACTTTGCCAATTTTTGACTTTCTGACATTCCACTAGGTTTCCCAGCAATTATTAGCGCCTACTTCACTGGGAATGCTCCCCATAGGTCACTAGACATTTAAGGTATCCCAGATACTTACTAAGGCACAGCATGTTATTTTCCTTCATTGGATTCTTGAATTGGAGCTGAAAGTACTGTGGCTTTTGAACATAAATAAATGGACGACGTTCAGGATTGTTTCTGGATTATTGAGATTATGATTTCACTCATTCTCATGAAAAAAAAGATACTTTTGCCACATGTGTATAAACCCAAAGGGATGCTGAAAACTCTCAGAAACAGATTAGTAATCACTGTAGAATAAACAGATGTACACTTTGGCAAGCACTGAATTTTTTAAAGAAAAAAAAAAAAAAACAAGTTGGTCAAGTTTATTCCCATGCTCAAATATTTCATTCTCTAGTACAGAATGCACTTTGTAAAGCACTTTTTTAAGCATAAAAGGTTTGCTTTGATATTGAAACTATGTTTGGAGTCCTACAGCTGTAAGTAATATCCTGGGACCAGGAATTAGTTGTTCGCCATCATATAGATATTTTTAAACACTCAGCAACAACAACGACAACAACAACAAAAACCATGAAGTTCAAGACAATTTTTTTCCATATTATCTCTAGATATACATTGTTTTTACTTACAGGACAGCTGACATCTAGCAAAATCACATCATTTAGAAAATGGTTCATGTGTAAAATATAACTTTAAAAATTATATAAAAATATAGCTTTTTAAAAGTCTCTATTAAAGAAAAAATTTCTTTAAACCTTTTTTTTCTTTTACAATATCCAATATTGATCTTTACATTTATTTTACTTTATTTTTTTAATGTTTTTATTTATTTTTTGAGACAGAGAGACAGAGCATCAGCAGGGGAGGGGCAGAGAGAGAGGGAGACACAGAATCCAAAGCAGGCTTCAGGCTCGGAGCTGTCAGCACAGAGCCTGATGCGGGGCTCGAACTCACGGACCGCAAGATCATGACCTGAGCTGAAGTTGGACGCTTAACCGACTAAGCCACCAAGGCACCCCAATCTTTACATTTATTTTAAAGTACAATCTTTCCTTATATATCTATTACAACTTACATTTGGTTTTCAACTAGTTTTTCAATTTATGTTTCATGAATATTTTAAGGAACAAAGAAATATAACTTTTGTAGTAGCTGATGAACTACTGAACAGCAAAGAGCTTTTTTAGCATAAAAGAGAAATTTCATAATACAGTCATTAAGACATTAAACATATCTGAGTACTATCAAAGTCTGTCACTTTCTCCCCAACAAGACACTTGCAATCAAGCAATTAAATTTATAAATAAAATTTATTTATAAAAAATAAACTAAAAATTTGAGACTATGTATCAGCTGAGAGTTTGAGGCCTGTATATATGGAAAGACAAGTTTTCTGGAAACAAAATGTAATATAATCAACCTGGCATCCAGATAGCTTTCAAGAAACCTTCACTCTTACATCTTATAATAAAATTAAAATCAAAACCAAGCTGAATTATTAGTTAAAATGAAAGAAAACCCCAAAGGGTTGGAATTGGCTCATCTGATGTTATTATAGGGTTTTACAATGCTTTTTTTTTTACAAATATGAAAAAATAGTTTTTTAGGGCTTGTAAAAGACAGAATACTTTGTTTTATGTTATTTATCTCCTGTTGAAAAGACTCATTGTGATAGATTACAAAGAAAATTATAAGGAAGATATAGTGCCAGTATAAATTATACCAAACATTTAAAACTGTATTTGGAAAGGGAAACCTTACTTAATTCATCCTGGAAGAGAAAAGCTTCAAAACAGAAATACAGCTGGTAAAAAAGGGGAGGGATGGATAAGCAAATCTTAAGAGACCATACTATCCTGAAATGCCATTTCATATGGTGTTCACTTGTGAATGTGTGCTCTTACTCTGCCTTTTGGAATCAGTGCCTGTCCTCTTGTCTTTATCAAAAGCAAATGTGTCCATGTTCTTTTTCATTTCTCCTTCCTTCATCACGAGCTAATTAATACCCTAATAGTTCAAAATCAGGTTGCATGCTTACAGTTCAAATTGTGAACTGAGCCCAGGAATTTATCAACCTTCCATCCCAAAATCTAATTAAAAATTTAAAAATAGCTGGGGCGCCTGGGTGGCGCAGTCGGTTAAGCGTCCGACTTCAGCGATCTCGCGGTCCGTGAGTTCGAGCCCCGCATCAGGCTCTGGGCTGATGGCTCAGAGCCTGGAGCCTGTTTCCGATTCTGTGTCTCCCTCTCTCTGCCCCTCCCCCGTTCATACTCTGTCTCTCTCTGTCCCAAAAATAAATAAACGTTGAAAAAAAAAATTAAAAAAAAATAAATAAATAAATAAATAAAATAAATAAATAAAAATAGTAACAGCAGCAGCTAAACTAACAGTAGATAATTTCTATTGAACACCAGTTATGTGTCAGGCATTCTTCTGCATGTATATAATTTAATCCTCAGCAACTCCCATTTTACAGATGAACAAATGGGGGGCACCAAAAAGTTAAGAAAATTGTGTCAATTCACAAAATCAGTATTTACTAAAGCCAAGGTTCTAATCCAGAGCCCACGAAGGGGGCCCTTTTGCTACACTGCCCATAAAGAGAAGATGATGAATAAGGTGGAGGAGGAGAAAGAAAAGGAATCAAAAAAAGTCATGAAAATAAGAAATGGTTCTTTCAGTAGACCAAAAGTTTTGAAAAATTTCTGGAAGACAGAAAACGGATTGATGTAGGGAATACAATCATAAGAACAGTGGCAGACTATGGGACAATCATTATTAGAATATTTAAATTTAAGAAATGTCTGTGATATAGCTAATTAGTCATTCTCCCTCCCCAAAAACATAGTGAAGCTGCAGAATTTGTCCTCACTCTACAGTAGGCTCTACTATATGAATCAGGGTCCCACCAGGAAACAGGAAGTATTCACAGCAGAGAGAATTTAATGCAGGGAACCAATTACACAGTGGATGGTGGTGCTAAGAAGTCACACAGGGAATAGAGGACAAAAGCAGGAAGCAGGGTGGACATGGTGTTCCTGAAGGTCAAAGGTCAGGTCACTCAACCTGGCTTGGAAGCAGCCTGTCGAGGGAAAACATAAGCCATTTCTGGAGACACTGCCTACGTAAACAGGCAGAAAGGGAGTGGGGAAACGGGCCTTTTCATTGTCCTCCTCCATATCCTAATCTGCCACGTCCTTGCCCTATTGGACAAACCCATCCAGAGCCATCTTAGACGATACCTAGGAATCACACCCTACCAGAGCCAACTTTCCTGTGATACAGAGCAGAGCAAGGTCAAGGAATGAATTGAGCACACAAGCTCCACACCAGCATGAATATTTCTAAATAAAGTGAAAGACTATCCTGGCAAGCTGTCCCAGCAGGAGTGTGAGGGCCAGAGATAAACACAACAGAGCCTGATATAACCCTGGACTCCTAACTTCATCAGTCATGGGGGCCTGAGCTCCCCTATTTCCCACATACTCTAAAAGGAAGCCCTTAACTAGCCTCCCCATCCCAAGGTGAGGTCTTCTCCATAAAGTGACCTACAAAACTGCAGAAGAATCACAATATTAGTTGCCTAGAATTATCAAACTAATCCTTCATTCATAAATATGAAAGGACATCCTAGAGTCAACAAGTGTCTGGGGAAAATGAACAATATCAAAGACAAGGACCATGATAAATAAACACAATGCTTAATCCTGGAGGAAAGAATGACAGGCAGAAGGGAAATTTGAAATAACTCTAAATTAAAGTCAGAGAAATTAGATAACACCTGCATCTATAAAACTAGAATATACTGCTATTAAAAAGAAGCAATCAAAGAAACAGAAAATGTTCTTGGAAAGTAGGTCATAAAGTTATTAATAAAATTTTCAAGCAGGCTGAATCACAGAATGAACATTACTTAAGATGGAACTTGTGACATGGAAGATAAGGCTGAATAAATCCCTGAGGACAAAAATAAAAACACAGAAATTGAAAATATAAGAAAAAAGTTCACTCCAAATAGACAAAATAGAGTTCAAAAAACTAACAAAATAATAACTGAAGTAATACCAGCAGAAGAAAACATTCCAAACTCCAGGAAGATACAAGTCTCTAGGCTGAAAGGACCTATCTGGAAGTAAGCAGAGAACAATGAGAAAAAGATACACATTGAGACATTTACTAAATCCAATGGACATAGAAAGAACTCCGAAAGCTTCCACGATGTTAAAACTAGCTACCAACAAAGAAATGAGAATCAGGCTTATGCGAGAGTTCTAATCAACTGTACCAAGCGCCAAAATAAAACAGAACAATGGCTTCAAAGTTTTGAGAGGAAATGATAGATGCCGATATGGGTATAGATACAAATAGGTATAGTCAAAAATCAGAAAAAGTATATACGCTATACACTTTTATTATTATAGTATGTACACTATAATAATAAAAGAAATTATCCTAGGTAGAGACTGGTAACCTGTTTGTGTTTACTCTTTACTGCATCTAGCACAGTCTGTAGCATAGATAAGCCGCTCAATCCATATTCTTGGCTCTATGAATGAACTACTGTTGAATGGAATACAGAAGGGGCTGAATAACACCCTGAAGTCTTAATTGGAACCTATATATGTAACAACCACTTCACCTATATGAACCATTACAACTCAATGTTATTCTCTTGAGGAATTTTTGCTTTATGAGAATGATTTCTTTTTACCCTCACATTTAATTCATTTAAATGCAGTTTGATGCACTGGCTGAAAACAAGCATAAAGCGGGCTTGTGCCTCTGAGGACATCTTACCTAAACACTGCCAAATAGCATTCTACATCCTGTTACAGCAAGCTTTACCACTCACAACCTATCTTTGGTAATATAAATGTCAAGGGAACATAGGAAAGATCAGCTCCTCAAACTTGGCTGGTGTCTTTTGGCTGACTGACCTGTTGACGTCTATTTTACACCTTCATTGTGGAGGACCTGGGATTCAGTGAGAAGGCTGCTAGGTGTTCCTGGCTCTCTTGTGCGATGTTTAACTATAGTTGACTTCTATCAACTCAAGCAATACCTTTCATATTATAGGAACCTGACCAGTACATATTAAAAAGGACTATTATATAGGAAATACATATTCATTGTATAAAATATAGAAGAGAGCAGAAATTAAAAATTGCCCTAATTCAATAACCCAGGAAAACTTACTGCTACCATGTTCTTCTTGGAAAAATAACATCACATTTCTTTTCACTGAATGAAATATCACTACCATCCTTCCATGTCAATAAACATGCTTTTATGTCATCACTTTTAGTAAGTACTATGGTTTATTTTATGGATATATCAAAATTAATATCAGGAAGATCCTATGGTTGGACATTTTGGATATCCTCAATGTAACTAAGGCATTTTGTGAAAAGTAATATCTTAGATGGCCAGTAAGACTCTAAATATCTTTCTGATTGCAGCATCAAACCTTTTTTTCAAATAAAAACTTCCTTTCTCTCCCTTATAAAGCAATAGTAATACATTTTGAAAAGATGACTTTTTATCTTCTAAAAGTCAAAATAATACTTGTCCATAGTAGAAAATTTAGAAAATGCAGAAAAATTTCTTGAAGAAAATTAAAAACATCCTAATCTCACTACAAAGCAAATTGACCACTGTTAATATATCATTAACTATTCAATTCTATCTGAAGAATTAAATTGCACTCTGCCTTTAGGATTAAGGGAATTTATCAGCATACACTTGCTTGTTTTTCACGCTGTCCTATTTCTTGTATTCCTCAAGCAATGATTTTTGAAAAGGAGCATGTAGATAAACTTTCTGAGTCCGTGTTTTCCAAAACCGTTTTTTATTTTTCCCTCACACCTAATATTTTGGGTGCAAAACCTACGTTTATAATAATTTGCCTCAAAACAGGTGAGATTTAAACTGTCTTTGGAACAATTAAAAAACATTAACCAAGAAAAGCAAGAATAAAAGTGTTCTGAAAGTAAAGATACTAGGTGACTGATTGCAATTTGGGGACTAAGGAAGACCTATTTACATAGAAAAAAATCCTAAAATGGAGTAGCAGAAGATAAGGTCAAAAGATAAGTAGAATATGAACATCTTAAAAGACAGGAAAGGCTTCTGCCAATTTATTAGAAATTCTTGGGTGGCTTGAAGGATATGAAGTGAGAAGGACTTCCAGATCTCAGTAGCATAATGACAAGCATATAGTAGGAACTTAATGTTTGTAAAATGAATGGAGAAAGTTTGACATTAAACAAATCATTAGGTTAAAAGGGTCCACACTAGAGAAAGTGGTAATGAAAACAAATGAGATATTCATTAATCATGTGTGAGTTTCAGACAGGACGTAGCAAAAGGCAACAGACACTATTTGCCCAAGTATCTGAATTTTCCTATAGCAATGATGGATGTGAAATCGTTCACTCATTCTATGACCTTCTGGAACAGTGTCAGAGAATTGTAAAATAGCTTGTTTTTAGCTGGGAATATCCTAAGACATTTGTCTTATGAGTAGCATATTCTAACTTTAAGTGTCTCTTTCTTAGAAGTGAAAAAAAAAATATTAATGTTAAAAAAGAGAGAGAGAGAGAGAGAGAGAGAGAAAGGGCAAGCAGGCTAGGGGCAGAGAGAGAGGGAGACAGAGGATCCGACACAGGCTCTGCGCTGAGAACAGAGAGCCCGATGCAGGGTTCAAACCCACAAGCTGTGAGATCATGACCTAAGCAAATCCAGACGCCTAACCAGTTGAGCCACCCAGGTGCCCAAGAAAAGAAAATTTGTATCAGGGTACTAAAAGGCCTATAAAAAGTCCTTAGTTATATTAAAATCAAGATTCCTGGTCTTTTTTCTATCTCTGTTTCAGTCTCCCTGTGTGGCCTTGAGGAATTCAGCCAATTGGGATGTGTCCTAAGCTAACTTCCTAATGTAGTGCCCAGCACACCACAAGCTCTCAATAAATATTTATAGGACAAATATATTTACATAAGTACATTAACTGCAAAGTAGTTCCATTAAACAATTAAGCCCTTGAGTTTCTATAGTACTTTTTATTTCCTGGGGGGCACTTTCACGTGTATTTTCTAGTGAAATACAATGCATTGCATATGGATGTTTCAACTGTCATTAATAGAAAACCTAATTCAAACTGGCCAAACAATAAAATCCAAAGTGTCTAAAAATATTCAGATTTTCCAATGTTGACTCGTCTGGCAACTTAATGATGTCATCAAGAATCCTGATTCTCTGCTCTACTTTCCATAGAGTCAACTTCATCATAACTGCATTTCTCAGAGGACCACTGCCAAAAATAGAACCAGAGTTACAGCCTTCCTCTTACATGTACAGTTGAAAAGAGTCTCTCCCTCAAAAGTTCTTTCAGATAACGAAGGGAAAAGGTTTCCCAGAAATCGCTCATTGAAACCCCTCATTGTCCTAAATCCAATTGCATTTCTATTACTAAATCATTCACTGGCCAAGGGCTGTGACTGCTCTGATTTGTATTAGCCAATCAGAGCTAATTTGTGGACCTGGTGTGTACAGCGTGTGTGTGCGTGCACGTGTGTGTGTGTGTGTGTGTGTGTGTGTGTGTGTGTAGTGGGAAGTGGGCTGAGAGGATACCAGAATAAAATAAGAACAATTTAGGCTAAAGGAAGGGAGGAATGGATGCCAGGAAGACATTCAACAACATCCATTCCAGTCATTTCCTTGCTTGCTAATATGAAGACTTGGAGACTGCATTCCATGCTGAAAATATAGTATCATAGACTTGTATAACTGTAGAAGTGGAAGGACCAGAGAAGTGCTTTAGTTTAATCTTCTTTCTTACAAATGAGGAAACTAAGGCCTTGAGATCTTGAGAGGTTAAATGCCTTACTCTAGGTCACCAGATAGAACTGATAATAATACTCAAATTATTTAATGGTCCACCATACGCCTTGTAACATTCCTCTTCAAAAAGTAGAATGATGACATTGTAGATAAGATAGTTGCTGACATGTCAATAGATTGATGAAAATAACTACAGTAGTTAATGGGTAAAATTATAAAAAAAAGATTAATGATTAGAATAAATATTTTTAAACTAGTTGATTAATGGATAAATTTTGTTGCCGATTGTTTATTATCAGTGGACCATAACATTTAATCTTTAGAAAAAAATTCCTAAGACTCCTTCTCTTCTACAAACTAGCCACATTCTAAGAAATGCTTGTATCATTGGATCCCACCCAAATCAAGAATAAGAAGAATGGGTAGAATTATGGTTAGCAGACCTTGCATATGCATAAAGTAGGAAAAGTATTAAGCATTTTCTTTTTTTTTTTTTTTTTAATTTGAGTATACTGACACAATGTTACATTACTTTCAGGTGTACAACTTAGTGATTTGGCAAGTTTTTTAGTGTCTACATTCTTTATTTCTGCTCTGATCTTTATTATTTCCTTTCTTCTATGCAACTTGGGCTTTGTTCTTTTTCAAGTTCCTGTAGGTATAAATTTAGATTGAGTTTTTTTCTTATTTCTTGTGGTGAGCCAGTATTGCTTTACACTTCCTTCTTAGAACAGTTTTTGCTGTGTCCCAGAGATTTTGGACTGCTGTATTTTCATTTTCATTTGTCTCCGTGTATTTTTTTTTTATTTCTTCTTTGATTGATTCATTGACCCACTGGTTGTTTAGCATTGTGTTGTTTAGTCTTCATATGTTTGTGTTTTTTCCAGTTGTGTATGTGATATTTATGTTTAGTTTCATACTGCTGTGGTCAGAAAAGATTCATGGTATGATTTCAATATTCTTAAATGTACTGAGGCTTGTTTTTTGGTTTAATATGTGATCTGTTCTGGAGACTGTCCCATGTGCACTTAAAAAGAATATGTATTTTCTTGTTTGTGGATGAGATGTTCTGTACATACATATCTGTTATGTCCATCTGGTCCAATGTATCATTCAAAGACATTGTTTCCTTACTGATTTTCTGTCCAGATGATCTATCCACTTATGTAAGTGGAGTGTTAACATCCTCTACTATTGTTGTTTTACCACTAATTTCTCTATATCTGTTAATATTTGCTTTATGTATTTAGGTGCTTCGGGTGCATAGATATTTACAATTGTTATATCCTCTTCTTGAATTGATCTATCATTATGTAAAACATTTATCTCCTGTAAACAGTCTTGTTTTAAAATCTATTTTGTCTGATGTAAGTATTGCTACTTTAGCTTTTATTTTTCACTTCCATTTGCATGGTGACTTTTTTTTCCATCTCTTCTCTTTCAGGCTGTATGTGTCTTTAGGTCTGAGGTGAGTGAGTCTCTGGTAGACAGCATATACGTGGGTCTTGTTTTTTTATTCATTCAGTCATTCTATATCCTTTGATTGGAGTATTTAGGCCATTTACGTTTAAAGTAATTATTGATAGGTGGGTATTTATTGTCATTTTAAAAATTTGTTTTCTGGATTTTTGTAGTTCTTCTTTGTTCTTCTTCTCTTGCTCTCCTTTGTGATCAATGAGGATCTGTAGTGTTTTGTTTGGTTTTCTTTCTCTTTATTTTTTGTGCATATATCATAGGGTTTGGATTTGTGGTTACTATGAGGTTCATATATAATATCCAAAGTAAACAGCAGTCCATATCAATTTGATGATGATTTAAGTTCAAACACATTATAAAAACAAAAGAAAGAAGAGGGAAAAAAACAGAAAAAAAGCAAAGTCTTTTTTTCGTTTTCCCCTTCTCTTCCCTTTTTACTCCATCTCCACATTTTATGTATATGTTGTCAATTTTACATCATTTTATACATATTCTTCTTATATCTAATTATGGCGATTTCTTTTCTAACTAAAGAGATCCCTTTAACATTTAGTATGAGGCTAGTTTAGTGGTGATAAATCCTTTATCTGTTGTTTGGGAAATTCTTTGTCTCTTAAAATCTGAATGACAATGTTGTTGGGTAAAGTATTCTTGGTTGTAGATTTTTCCATTTCAGCACTTTGAATATACCAAGTTACTCTCCTCTGGCTTTCAAAATTTTCTGCTGAAAAATCAACTGATAGTCTTATAGGTTTTTCCCTTGTAGGTAACTTTTTGTTGCCTTTTTGCTGCTTTTAGAATTCTTTCTTTATCTGTATCTTTTAACATTTAATTATTATATGCTATGGTGTGGATTTCTTTGGATTCCTCTTGTTTGGAACTCTCTGTGCTTCTTGGACTTGGATATCTATTTCCCTACTTAGGTTAGGGAATTTTCAGTTCTTATTTCTTCAAATAAGTTTTCTATACCCTTCTCTCTTATCTTCTCTGGGACCCCTGAAATGCAAATGTTTGTTCACTTGATGTTGCCAAAGACCTCGCTTAATCTATCTTCATTTCTTTTTTCTTTTTCTTTTGTCTATTCAGCTTGTGTGCCTTCCATTACCCTGTCTTCCAAATCACTGATATATTCTTCTTCATCCTCTAATCTACTGTTAATTCCCTCTTGTGTTTTTTTTATTTTATTTCAGTTATTATATTCTTCAGTTCTGATTGGTTACTTTTTAAAATTTCCTTTTTATTGACAGTCTCACTGAGTTCTTTCATTCTCTCCTCTAGCCCAGTGAGTGTCTCTGCATGAAAAATAGTAAAAGAAAAAAACAGAGAACAAGAAAAAAAACAAAACAAAAACCAAAAAGAGAAAAATAAAAACAAGACAAAATTTAAAAGTAAAATAAAATAAACCAATAAATACACACACACACACACACACACACACAGACACACACAAACACACACACACACACACACACACACACACACACACACACAACTGTGGCTTGTTTGCTTTGCCCCAACGTCACAGGCCAGCTGGTTTAGGCTTGGGGACTCTGGGTGCACTGAGGTCACAAGCTCTCTGTGATGACCAGATCTGCCATTTTGACACCAAGAGTGCCCATTATGGTGTGGGGAACTTCCAATTATGGCAACTGAACCCATTCTTTATGCCAGCCAGATCCTATTCTGTGCCCCAGTATCACAAGGGCTAGCATGGGCTTGTGGACCCTGGGCTCACTGTGAAGTCACAAATTCACTGAAGTCACAAGCTCACTGAGACAAATGGACCCACCCATTTTGGTGTCTGGACGCTGCTCTAGTCTAGACTTTTAAGAATATGTAAGAACATAAACTGTGTTATTCTCTAGTCCTTCTGACCTGGAAAACTTCCCCACAGCTCCTCTGCCACTTGGCAGAGTTCTAGTGTTGTCTCTTTTATATGCTAGTTAAATCATGTTTTGTTTTGTTTTTCTGTACCCGAGGACAGAGAGATCTATTCCTATTCCCTCAGTGAAATGTCTCCCCACTGAGAACCACAGCAACAGGGGTGGTGGTTCCCTTTGTTGCCGTGTCTCCATCTCTCTTGCTGTTTTCTTGCTATTCTCTCTGTCTGGTTTTTCAGTAGCTGTTCAGTCATGAAATTATGTCAAAGAGGCTTTTAAAATGTATATGTTTTTCCTAGTCACAAAATAGCAGAAACTACTTCCACGTCTAAAACGAAAAGTTTATTGTGTAGGAAAAAATTCACCCTTGTCTTGTTTTTTTTTTTCTTTTCCTGACATAACAGAACAATATGTTGCTTTCTAGAACTGTAATACCTCTGTCACTAATGATAATTGCTAATGTGTTTCAACCTTTCATGAGGTATTAACAGGATTCTAAGAAATAATCATTAAAATATTGTAGAAACAAACATGTGAGATTAATAAAATTAGCCATTCCCAAAAAAGAAAGAACACTAACTATGGCTTTTAAGCCATTAAAACTTACATTTAATTACATTTATTGTTATGGTTCCCAGCTAGTGAATTTTTTAATGCATAACCTTGAAATGGGAAATATTTACAGGAAATATTTTATCAGGCATAAAAATTAAGTCACCAGACAAGAGAACACCAGTTTCCATTACTTTGGACATAGCTGTCAAATAATAACTTATATCCTGATCCAGAGGACATTAACATCATTTTTCCCATTATTCATCTTCTGCTTGATATATTTGGGATGATGAGATGCAAAAACATTTAAAACTACACATGAATCCTCTGATAAAATTCCAATAATAAAAAATTAAAGATCAATCATTTAATGGTGCAAATTAATCTATGTGTTTGGAGGAAAAAAAGAAACATCAAGTATAAATTTTAAATGTTTCAAGATAAATTAACTGGTATTACAATTACATAATTATAATATGTAGTGTAATATAATTATAATTACATAATTATAATCTCAAGTTATTTTTGTATTCCAAGATAATCCTAGACATGTTCATGCTATTTTGAAACCGCTTCTCCAAAATTCTTTGCTTTTGAATTTAGTAGTTATTGTATGTTGATATTTCAACTTTTTCATGCTGATGATCATTTAGTAGTTATTGCATGCTGAAGTTTCAAGCCTACACCAGGACTCAAGCAAAGGAAATACCCATTTACAAGTAAAATTTTAATGTATATGTAAAATAATGTAAACATTTCCAGCTATCCACACCTTACTTTTGAAAGCATTTTATAAATTAATATTCACATTTATTTAACACTTGTTCATCTCTGGCCAATAAAGGTGTTGTATTTGGAAACTCAAATATGCTAAGAAAGTAGTGTCCTTGACTACTTCTCTCGAGGTGTAGCTATCACTTTACTACTCTCAACTACATACCTAGCAGGTCAGTTGTTTTAGGGGTCCCATTCTACAAATTAGGAGACTGAAAACAAAAATAAACCAGCCTTTATGAATAAAAATTCAGACCTGAAATATCTAATATCAACAAGAACAACAGAGAACCACAACAAAGGCTTTAGAAAGGTAATGGGGGTAATATTTTTGAAATATCTTTTGCTGCATTTTGCCTTCTTAATTCGATGGCCTTCATTCCCATAACCATTGTGTTATTACTGGCCCAGAAAGAGAGAAAGCAATTACTCCAGCACTGGAAAGAAATATATGATTCAACGGAAATAATGTTTGTCAAACCATCTCATTTTCCTCCTGTGCATACAAGAAAACTACCATTCCTAACTCCCATACACTTATATCTAAGTGGGACCATGTATCTAATATGGAGCCAGTAAGGAATGCTAATTCTAGACCTCACCATTACAGTTCATGAGTTCAAGCCCCACATCAGGCTCTGTGCTGACAGCTCAGAGCCTACAGCCTGCTTCAGATTCTGCATCTCCCTCTCTCTCTGCCCCTCCCCCACTTGCACTCTGTCTCTTTCTCTCTCAAAAATAAACGTTAAAAAAAATTTTTTTAAAGATTTAAAAAATAGGTCCTGATAAAAGGAAAAAAAAGGTGACAAAATACCCAGTTGGGTGCCTCCCAAAGTAGAAGCAGCAGTACTTTTTCGAGCGGAGCCCAGGAAAACTGCAAGTCCCTGAATGAATTTTCAAATTTAATGTGATACTGGAACAGCATGGTGCCACCCATACAATAGTCTAAGAATGACCAAGGAAGTTTTCATGCAGAGTGGTTTGGGCAAAGGTCGCCAGTCTGCACATGGTATCAGGAATACAGAAAATCCCACAAACCTTAAGGCTATAGATGTTTGTAAGTTTGCAAACCGAGACTAGGTAAGGAGTGAACTTCCACTGAAAAATCAGTGAGTGGATACTGATGTGAGTGAGTGGATACCAGCATCACAGCATACACCACGGTGGTAAATTAGCGAGAAGCAAAAGGAACAGCATATGGACCCAAGGTTTCTACATATGACCCCAGCTGAAGATATAATAAACTGATCTCTGCCACCATTTGGTGATGTAGACGAGGGGGAAAGGTGAGTTTCCTGAGAAGTAAGAAACAGCCACGAAAGTAAGTTTATCTTAAAATTGACCTATATATTTACGCCTCAAATGCAGAGCTATCCCTAAATTGTTTTAAACAAGAAGAGCCCAGAACACTCTGAGTTAAGTTTTTGTTTGTTTGTTTGTTTGTTTGGGTTTTGTTTGTTTGTTTCCTGTACTCAACAGGAATGGGAGCTTGGGAGAAAGATGGGATCAATTATAGACAATAATGGTATTTATTTGGAAAGAAAAGTATCAGTTTAGAAAATTTATGAGAAAGCTGAAGACCTGGATCTGGAAACAGGCAGGAATCAAACAATGCCCCAAAAGTAGCATCAGGAAGGGCAGGAACTGGCCTGCAGCAAGTATAGTCTGAAAACAATGCGTGGAAGTTAACAAACACCCGCCATTTTCAGCCCTTCTGGTCCAGGAAGAAGCTCTTGAAGCCAAGGTCCAGGAAAACCCTAGCCATCTTAGAGTATTCACACAGCTCCCATATTCTACAGGCAACTGATCAAAGAATAAGCAGAACTCTGAAGAAAGCCTTGCTTACAAATTTTTTCCCTAAATATTCATTTTATAAGAACCACAATTCACAAAAACACAGATGCGACAAACGACAATCCCAATTTATAGTATCCAACAAAATACAACTCTCCCATGTGAATATCTATATTTAGACCATTTCTATAAAGGTACTTTCCCAAGTACCATGACTGGATACTTGCTTTAAATATACATAAACTTAAAAATCAAATTATTTTATTTTTTTATTTTTGCTTCAGGAAAAATGGTCTGTCCTAAAGGTAAATTAAAATTTCCACCTCAAAACTATCTACCTGACAAGTACAGAAGACTGCCCCCAATAAACGCAGAATACACATTATTTTTGAGTATATACAGAACAGTTACCAAAATTAATCATACAGTAGTGCATAAAACAAGTGTCAACAAATTTTCACCAGCTAATATTATACAGAAGATGTTTTCTGACCATAAAGGAATTAAGTTAGAAATCAGTAACAGTAACGACAACAACCAAAAAAAAAAAAAAAGAAAATCCTCTTATGTTTGGAAACTAAGTGATGTACTTCCAAATAATACTTGGGTCAAATAGAAATCACAATGAAAATTAGGAAATATTTTAGGGGTGCCTGGGTGGCTCAGTCGGTTAAGTGTCCAACTTTGGCTCAGGTCATGATCTCACGGTCCATGAGTTCAAGTCCTGCGTTGGGCTCTGTGCTGATAGCTCAGAGCCTGGAGCCTGTTTCAGATTCTGTGTCTCCCTCTCTCTCTCTCTGACCCTCCCCCGTTCATGTTCTGTCTCTCTCTGTCTCAAAAATAAATGTTAAAAAAAATAAAATATTTTAAATCTAATGTGTAAGATGCAGCAAACTGAGCATAAAGGGAAATTGACAGTATTAAAGGGAAATTTATAAAATCATAAAAGAAAAGGGCTAAAATTAACAATCTAAGTTTCATCTCAAAGAGCTAGAAAAAGAAAGGAATTATATCCAGAATAATTAAAAAATAGATAAATTTCTAAAAAGAAACAAAAAATAAACATAGTTACCAAAATTGACATAAGAAATAGAAAATCTGAATATTTCTGTACCTAATAAACAAAATTAAAATGATTATTAAAACTCTACACAAAGATGATGTTAAGGCCAGATATACTGCACTCGTGAATTCTGTCAAACTTTTAAGAAATTATGCCCATTTTATGCAGACTTTCCCAGAAAACAATAAAAAAAAAACATGATTGACATAATTCTCTATGTAGATAATTCAAAAGAATATATGTTTAGAATTAATACATCAATTTAGCAAGGGTACTGGATACAAAATCACTATAAAATCAATTTTATTTCTATAAATGAGATGTAATAATTGAAAATTAAATTTTAAAAATAATAATTTAGAGTAGAATAAAAAGGCTTTTAGTACTCAAGAAGTGGGGATCTTCCAACAAAAATATAACAGATTTCTCCATCATATATATATATATATATATATATGGTTTTATATATATATATATATATGGTTTTATATATATATATATATAACATCATTTAAAATAGATAATATTTAAATAAATAGAAAAATATATTAAAACTAAGTTGTTGGACTTAGAAGACTCAAGATTATAAAAGATGTGAGTTCTTCCCAAATTACTTTTTAGATTCAATGCAATACAAAATAAAATTCTAGCAGAACGGCTGTATAGCAATCTGATTCTTAAAAGCACATAAATTTAAATGGCCAAGAAGAGCCAAAAAACAATCTTTGGGAAGAAACAAGTTGGGACACAACTCTAACTTATTTTATTAGACATTAGGACTTACTACTAACATGTAATAAAAGACAGTTTTTCTTCTTCAAAAATGGACAAATACAAACCAATGGAGCAGAATAAAATTTCAGAAGCAGACTCACACATCTGGGGAATGTGGCATTGTAGAGCAATGGTTAAAGACTTCTTATATGGTGCTGGAAGAATTAGCTGTCCATACGGAAAATGATGAAACTATAACCCTTCCTTATACCACACAGAAAAATTAATTCCAAGTAGATCACAGATCTAGAGATGAAGGATAATAACCAAGCTTCAAGAAAATAACATCAAAGAATATAGTAATGGTCTTAGGGCAGCAAAAATTACTAACGTAAAAACCAAAGAACACCATAAAATAAAAGTTGATGAATTGGATTATATGAAAATTTAGAACTTCTTTTTGAGTGTGTGAATAATCAAGACACAAAAGTACAGAAGATTAATATATATATAATTGACTAAGGACTTCTATATCAAATATATAAAAGACACCTACAAATCATACAAAAAAGACAAGAAAATAGAAAAATGGGCAAAAGGTTGGAATAGGCTCTTCACAAGATATTCAAATGCATGATAAATATATTAAAAAGTGTTCGACTTCATTAATCATCAAAGAAATGAAAATTAAGTCCAAATATGGTATCACTCTACACACATCAAAATAGGTAATATTTTTTCAAACAGACTAACAACATCAAGTGATACTGAGAATAGAGACCAGCTGGAGTCTAATACTCTGCTAGCAGAAGTGTACACTGGGGCTATTTCGAAAAACTGGCAAAATCTACTTAAGATGAATGAATACATGTACACCCTTTGACATAGTAATTTCACGCCTAGGGATGTGCCAACAGAAAAAGGTACGTATGTTCATGAGGAGACATGTAAAAAAATGTTCAGAGTAGCAATAATGGTAATGGATAAAAACTAGAAACAATTCAAAAGTAAAAATGATACAAAATTAAATAATTCACCAAAGCCCTACTATGGAATACAATACAAATGCAAATAAATGACTTCTACAAAGAACATGAATGACTTCACAGCATATGTTGAGAGAAAATAGCCAGACCCAAACGTTATTAGGCTAGTAGGTAAATTTTAAAATGTTCTAGATTATTCTGGCATTACAAGCCAGAATGGTGTCACCTTTGGAAGGAGGGAGGGGATACTACTGGGAAGAGACATGAGGGTTTCTAGGGTGTTGACAATGCTTTATTTCTTGAATTGGGTATCTTCAATAACATTCCAAAACAATCATAGAATCTATATTCTTTCAAGTCACCATGATTTATATATGTGTGTGTATGTATATGTATATATATATACACATATATATTGCATGTGTATATATTACATATATATATGACATGTATATATAATAGTTACATGTATATATATATTACATATAATGTATATATTAGTTACATGTATATATATATTAGTTATATGTTAAATGTTAACTTGGAATGGCTAGAACAAGTCAACAGTGGAAAAGAAATAAAACTTAAGAGTATGTTAATGTATTGGTAAATGAAATAACAAACTTAGACCTCAGCCCTGGTTAATTATCTCCAAAACGCTTTTCTCTATTAACTTGCTGGAAAAAGATATGAATGTGACACTCTCCACACAGCCAGAGAAACTCATATATTACAACTCCATAGATTGACTTGGATCATTTCAATGCATTCTTCTTTCACTTAAGGAAGCAGTCATGAAGGAAAATGTGTGCAAGTAATAAAACAATGAAGAACATTTAGATAAGGGATTAAGCCAATGTAAAATGAAAACACAGTGTTTTTACAGTTCTATTGTTACATAAAATGTTCCCACTAATGGAAAAGGAACATGAAAAAAAATGACAAACTATGGGAGTTACTGAAAAGTGAACATGTTAGGCATTTGCTTTGAAACAGTACTGATTCATTCTTGGTATACAGTAACACATGAAATAAAATTTAATTGCCCCACCACAAAAATAAACAAGTTCAGACATAATCATCCTTCATCTGCAGACCCAATCAGAGCATTTGGTCTCAGTCCAGAGTTTAATGCTTCTAATACTCTTCAAGTGGGGGTATATAAGCCAAATGTTCACTCTATTTTCGGGATTTTGGTGCTAAGTCAGGAAAGGCATAAATCTCTGGGGCAGGCAATGTAAGTGGTGATAGAATCAAAAGAGAATTTGAATTCCTTCAAGTTAACTTACCCGACAGAAACAGAGTAGAAGGAAGAAATACTTTACATGGTATTTTACTTTGGTTTATTTTTGACATTTGAGGTTTTTGTTTTGCTTCGTATGTATGTATGTATGTATGTATGCACGTATGTATGTATGTATAAGGGTTTTGAAAGTCCAACCTGCTGAGAACTGGCATTTCACTTTCATATTTTTGGTTGATTTCTCCTGGTTGTTCATGTATTTGGTCAAAATCTAATCAAGTAATAAGTTAATTTCTTGGTTTCCATATTTGGAAGAAAGAGGATGAATCCATGTGGTTTAGAGTCCACTGAGTTTGGAGTTAATTCCTTAAGTGACTGGCACTTTGAAATTGCTAAATCTATCTTCAATGTTACTCTGCATTTCTGAAACTGCATGTTATTATATTAAGACTTTGCTTCAAAGGTCTTATTGAGATGTTTGGATTGATTGTGGCATAAAATGTACATGTGTCCATACAGTATTTGACACTGTAAATTATTTTTCTCCTTAACTCCTTAAACCTAAACCTGTGGTCAATGTTCACACTCAGCCGTTCCCAGGAAGCCTGGTGAATGCAATGCCCCTTTGATGTTTTTCTTTCCTTGCTTTATATCGTATATAACTTGTTTTACTAGATCATCTTGAGCAGGATATGTACTGTCAGGACACCATGAAAAAGGTGGTGGTGCTGGTGGAATATAAACAGGGAGACGAGAAGAAACAAGTAGTCAAGGAGGAGATGAGAGGGAAATATTGACGAGAGTTAAGTTTAAGTGACAATATGGGAGAACCTACCTATAATTGCAAGTGCCTGGCACGGAGTAAGCACACAATAATATGTTAATTACTACCATAATCAATGATTCTCAGAACAAAACATGGTAGAAAGACCAAGATCAAAAGCTAACTTGTACGACTTTGGGCAGCTTCCTTGATCTTCGTTTTTTTGTTTGTTTGTTTTTGTTTTTTTTTTTTTTTTTACATTTATTTATTTTTGAGAGACAGAGAATGAGCAGGGGAGGGGTAGAGAGAGAGGGAGATACAGAATCCGAAGCAGGCTCCAGGCTCTGAGCTGTCAGCACAGAGCCTGACACTGGGCTCAAACCCACAAACCGTGAAATCATGACCTGAGCCGAAGTTGGACACTTAACTGACTGAGCCACCCAGGCATCCCTACTTCCTTGATCTTCTAAGCTCCTGTTTTTCATCAATAAAAGGATGAAAATTACATCCACCAAAAACTTCCGTCGTAAAAGTCAGAAGAGACAATTTATGTCAAGCACCCAGTAAATATCAAGCAAGAACTACTAGGCAATCCATAAATGATCAACTATTACTGTTTTCTAAAGTGATTGTTTATATATGTAGCTATATTAAGATCGTGAAAAATGTTGAGACAAAATATACTTTCAAACAGGGAAAAAGTCATTGAAAGTTGTGCTCATTTTAATATAACTTGCTAAATGCCTCCTGCTAAACAGGTTTCATAACCATTTCCTGATTTTAAAATGCCTTTCCAAGGGCATGAAAGAAAAAGTAATGACTATGGCTGCCAATTTTCACATCTGGACATCATAGAATGTTAGATAGTCCTTATACTGGTAATTATTTTCTCTCTGGCTCAGTGAAATGACACAATCAGTTATTATTTATTTGAAACAAGGGATATTATGTGGTCAATAATAGTGTTACTTATACTACATAAAAGCTTGATGGCTTTAAAAGTTACTTATGCTATTTAAAAGCATATATCTTAAAAGACTGGTATATAGCTTGACACCTTTTATAAACTTCTAACAGATGTAACTAATAAGTAACATGTTTTCCCCTAAATCAATATGGCTGCTCCCACCAGGTTTGGCAGAATCAGTCCAGTTCTGGTCATTATTGGGTCTGTCACCTTCAAGATTATGCATGGACCCTGGCAATTTATGTGGCTCCAGAAGACCAAGGAATGGGCCTGAACTTTGGTGGTCACCACTTTTATCACAATTCCATTTATTATTGTGACCTTCTGGTCCTTCACTGTTATCTCCAGACAGGTCACAGAGATGCCCTTGATAGCTATTCATAGTCATAGGGGTACCTCACACCTTGCTCCTCAGAATTCTCCCAGTAAATATACACAACTATTCCCTCCGTTTACAAAACACATCCTAAATATTTCTTAGAAATTCACTAAACCCAAACCCTCCATTCTCCCATCCTTTCCCCCTAATGGGGTTTGTTTATTGCCTTTGAAACACCAAATAGCTTCAATTTCCCTCGCGACAAGAGATCCCAGAACAGATTGGCAAGACTGTTTTCTGAAGGTGGTATGTTGGGTAATGTGAGGGACAGAGGGAAGAAAATTACTATCCATTCAACTTCCCATAGAACCAAGAACAAAGTGGAAGTTAAAATCTCAGTAGAACATCCTTCTACGTAAATTATATGGAAGATGAAAAAGCAGTCTTGAGTAATTGGAAGAGAACAGAACAGGGCTCACAGTCAGACAGACGTGGGTTTAAGATCTCTGAGTCCATGTGCCCAGCAATCCCATTCCTAGGTATATATACCCGAAAGAAATGAAAACATTTGTCCACACAAAAACAGATGCAAATGTTTATGGCAGCATTATTCAGAGTATCCCCACAATGGGAACAGCAAAATTTCCATTCACTGATGAATGGATACACAAAATATCTCTTATCCATACAGTAGAATATTATTGAGCAAAAAAACAAAACAAAACAACAACAACAACAACAACAACAAAACCCCAACGGAATGAAGTACTTATGCATACTACAATATTGAGGAACTTTAAAAACATTAAGCTAAGTAAAAGAAGTCCGTCAAAAAGACTTCATGTGGTCTGATTCCATCTATATAAAATGTCCAAAAGAGGCAAACTGATAGACAGAAAAGGTAAATTAGTAGTTGCTTATGGCTATCAGGGTGCAGGCCAGGGTGTGAGGGTGGGTGGTGATAGGTGGCAGAGGAATGAGGCATGACAACTAACGGGCATGAGGTTTCTTTTGGGGATGATGAAAATGTTCTAAAATTAGAGTGTGAGAATGGGGAAGTCATTGAAAGGGCTACTGTCATTTCCTATTTCAACTCATCACCTGAGTGGAATATTATTTAGCAAGGGACAGATGCATGCAAAAAAGTCACATCGATAATACCTAAAATCAACAAAAATTTGGAACTCGTTAGGATGATTTATGACCAATTTGTGTTACTAAATAACCTAATTTACTTGGAAAACTAAAGAAATATATGTGCTGACATAGGTTGATTTATAAGTTAATTAATGAGAGCTATATCTCAATGCACTTGTATTAGGAATACACTCTTTTAGAAAATATAACCCACTAACAAGGTACAACTTCTACATATTTCTTGAATGTGTGAATACCTCCCGAAAAAGTCCTGGAAGTGACTTCTATTCTATTCTATCAGCTCAGGTCACATGTCCATCACTGAACCAATCACTCTGCCCTAAAGGTTAGCTTATGCTGATTTGTCAGCCTGGGTCATTCGACCACCATAGGGCCAATGGATGAGGTCACTTCACTAGGACTGAGACAATAGCAAAGGCATTTTTTCCGAAGTAATATCAGAAGGGAAAATTGTTGTGAAGCAAGTAAGAACAACGGAAGCCAAGAAACACTGGGGGGAAAAATGCCTTTATTTATGTTTCAAGGGATGAGTATTTATCAGGCAATAGGCTCATGTAATTGCTTTGGTTGTGACTACAGATGTCCTCAATGTGTAAAACCGGGATCCATCTATACTTCTGCACATCACTATAAAATTCTTATAATTTACTAAATAAAGGAATACAATTTACAAACTGGAAGGACTTCAAGTTCATTTGTTCCAAATCCCATGTCTTATAAATAAAAAAAGCTAAAGCACAGAGAGATTGGCTCATCAAAGTCACATACATCATGGCATGATAGAGACTAAATCCAGCTTCCTCCATGCCTCCAAGTGAGTTAAATGGCATTTAGCATGAACTCAAATGACTGTAATACAATGATGAAAACAGCAAGTGCCATTAGAAAGGTACAAATAGAGTGCTCTGAGAATTCAAATATAGTAATCCTCTTTGGGAAAGAGGCAGACCATGCATTTCATCCAGATAGCTCAAACTTACCCCTTTGGATGCTCAAACCTATTTTTTATATCATCTTATGTAAATTTTTGAAAACTATATTAAATTCTTCTCTGCCTTTTTAAAATAGCAACTGCTGAACATAAAATGGCCTTTTTGATAACTGTGCCATCATTATGAATCATTATCACTGCACAATTCTGTAAAACACACAGTTCTGTGTCTGTGTTCTTAATTTTTTGCTTCTCCCTTTCTTACCTAATAACTGGCACTTCATTATTGCCAGTTTGTTTGCTTCTAACATTCCCTTGCCCCTTTCTAACTTACTTCTAATCTACTTTGAGTTGGGAAACCAGAAAACCCACTGTTATTATGACCTCAGTTAAGTAAGAATAAACAATCTCTAAGTGAGAGCACATAAGCCTTCAAGAAGGGAAGTCCATGGCTTTAGTCTGGGGACATAGTCTATTTTGGGTACCCAAGGACCTTTTTTGCTTACTTCTAAGTTTGCATTTCAGGGAACAGAGGGTGCTGGGAGCCTGACCTCTGGCCAAGTAAGACATCACCATGTAAACACTTTGTAAAGATCTACTAACAAGGGGTTTCACCAACAATGCCACGTTATTGTGCTGCCAGGTGAGTGTGGCTATTGTGGCAACCGGCTCATGCAGAAACATTTTCAAGACAAATTCCAGGAAAACTCTTAGAATATTGGCCGTGGTTTGAGCTTGTTTAACCATAAGCCTAGAGTATTTTATATCCCAATTTCCATTGGCAAGTACAAAACCCTCTATGCAGATCCCCTAAAGTGCTAAATCACTCTGACAGTTTCCGAGGTTAAAACCAGGAGTCTCTTCCCCACCACAAGGGTCATCCAAAATGCCTGCAAGCCAATAACATTGTTGTAAGCCCCCTGAAATGTCAAGCCTGGCCAAAATTCCCAGCTCATCTTACCCAACATATAAATTTCTGTTTAAACTCAATATTCTGGGGCTTCATGAAGGAACAGGATCACAGCAAAAATTGTAACTCACATTTCACTGGCTCAGGCCTTTGACAGAAAACCTTCCGTGCCCTACAAAATCCCCATCAAATATTTGTGGTAATTCCCAAAGGATACCTCACAAACAAGAATACTCCAATGGGGCATCACAATCTCTAACAAGCTGTTCTTCCATCTTTCCCCAGGAACCAAACTTGCCAACTGATGTCCCATTGTTCAAGGAAGCATTGTCCATCGTGGGCTCAAATGTGCCTATTACCCTACCTGCTTCATGATGTCTACCGGCATCTCTAAAGCTGTGTTATTTGTGTTCCAATGACTTGCAAAGTTTTCAGGTAAACAGGTCTCTCTTGTAGCTGCTCTAATCTGCATAGGACTCACCCATGAGTATGGGGGTAAAGATGCTTGAGCAAGATGATAAAGCTGAGGGTCAGTTACTGTGTTGTACTCAAAAAGACTTTCTCACTCATCCATGGTCTTGATCCAGATGCCTTTTTCTTCAGGGTTAGTGTTTTCCAAGGAGAATCCTCACCCCCCATGCATAAAGGCCTCTGGTGAACTTGTCTAATCAATTTGTGATTTATTTCCAAAAAATAGTCTCAGAATTTAGCTCTAGAGGTTGGAAGGGAAGAATGTATGTGAATTAAAAATATGGCAATCAATAATCTTTTCCCCTCCCTCACCCTTATTTTTACTGATCTTCACCCACTAGTGGTACCTAAATTTTAACTTTACATGTTAGCCTTTCTTCATCTGTGTCAGATAAATCAATGATCATTGTATGCAATCAGCTTGGATTTAAAGAATTCCCTGATGAACTGATTTATAAAGGGGATAATTATTTTATTATGGGATTATTCACTCTTACTTTGTTTCCTGCTCTACCATTCTCGTGACCCATTTTCTAAAAATGGGAGCCTGATGCAGATGGTCGCCACTGTCGCTCTGAATCCCAAGTGGCAAAAACTGGTATATAAATGAGTAAAACAAATACGTGTACTCCGTGGAAATGTGTAAAAGTTGCACACTGTAAATGTTTCATATTTTCTAGAAGAGTATTCCCATCAAAAAGATAAGTTCGTTCAGATGTAGTCCTCATTGCTTTCCATGTTTCTGAAGCAGATACTAACAGTTTCCCTCTTCCGGTTATGAGACACAACATCCTTCAAGAAAAAGACAATGTCTATCTAGATAAATAAAACAGCTGTGTTGCATGGTTGGATACCAAGACATCTCAAGTACTGATATTCCTTTATAACAAAGTTACAGGCATCTTCAGAATTTTGGAGACTGGTCAGCCAAATAGCAGAGGATTTGGGGGAAGTGGGAAAAAACATATTCTCAATGCGAAAAGCTCCACTGGCTTGGCAGGCCAGTCCAACAGTCTTCTTAGAGACTACAGAGCCCTGTCCATTGTACCGTTGAGGTCCCTGTCATCCCGAGGCCAAGTGCCCACTCTGCATTTTTAGAGGATGTTTGAGTAAAAACTGCACATACCATTGCATGGGGGCTCAAGAGTACTTTCATGTACACATAGGTGCACATGCACATAGTATTTGACACCATTTAAATGGCACTTTTGCATACATGATTCTAGGTGAGCATGCTTGAAAAGACAGAGACATTAGCCTTTTCCCACTCTATTTCTTCTTTTCTTCTCCACCTTCTCTCCCACTTTTTCCTTCTTCTCTCTCTTCTTCCTCTCTCCCTGCTTTCCCTTCAGGCATGCCTCTCCCTCCTCTTTCTTCCACATTCCCCATCACCTTCCTCTCTTTAGCTTCTGATAGGGCTGTAGAAACAACATCCTGAATATGTGGGAGCACTTCTCTGGGCTTCTTACATTCATTTCATGGCTAATGACAAAGTTTTTAAAAACTAAGGGATGATGTTGTAACATTTTCCTTCATGAACAGCACAATCATTTCCTTGAGTAAAAGGCAGAGGATAGAGGAGAAACTAGATGTCCCAGGTCATCCAACCCCCCTTACAGATATGAGGTTACCCTGCCCCCCACTGGACTAAGCACCTCAACCTTTCCCCAGTCCTCAGACAATTGCCCTTCCCTGTGGATGGCACTGAGCCTCAGGAAGTCTACTCATACTGTACAATCCAAATTGTACCTGGTCCCAGAATCACACTATGATTTCACACATTTCCATTATTGCTTTATGCCTGTGTCAACACAACATATTTTTCATCAGCCTCTTGCTGTTTTAATTGGCATTTCAAGGAAGAAAGAGATATATAGAGGGCTCTGTTTGGAGAACAGGTAATTTAGTTCAGTGTTGCCAGGGGTCAGGTGAGCCTAAAATGTTCATTTGTCACTCCCATAAACTACTAAGATTATTCTACAGAAATATCTATCTGAGCGTTTGAGAAATCTGTTAAAAATGAATCTGAACATCTGAACTCTGTACCTCTTCTCACGTATATATGAGGAAGGCAAATTTTTAAAAGAAAGGCTCCTTTTGCCTCCGTATTTTAGTCATTGAACTGCATGTTCTTTTATAGATCATTCTTATTTCTCTTCTGAGAATTGGAAAATGGGAGACACTTTAAGGATTTTTTTCAATTAAAATGAGTTGCAGAAAACTAAGAAATGTAACACTTCATTAGCAGGCATTTAATTCCCTAGCTTTTTATTTTTAAGGAAATTAAAAAACCGTATGCTCTCTGGTACCATTTGTGTTTTTTCAATTGCAGTATACATTATAACCTAGAACAGGGAATTTTTTTGATAAATATGAGGTATTAACAAAAGACTTCAACCAGAATTACTAACTGTGATTTCTGTCATTTAATGCCAATGAGTGTATGTTGTTGTTTTTGCTTGAAGAAGCAAGAAGAATGATTAAAAAGCATATATTAGAAACTGCACACACTACTGATGCAATGTTTTAGTGCACTGGTTTAAAATGGTGGATGTCAAACAGTTATTCTTTTAAAGTATTTCTAGTAAATAAAATGTTTATTTTTAATAAATACATTTTAATGTTTATAATAACGCTCTCTGTAATATAAAAGTCTACTCACTCATGAAACATTTTGCCTTTACATAGCATTTTTTAGAGACCATAATATAATGCAGTCAATTCTAATGCATTCAGACTGGCAGGAGATAGTTAATTTTTTTTTTTCGATAAGCTGAGAGCTTTCATACATGTTATATACATATTCAAACTTCTTACAGAATTCAAGTCCAGTCAATATATGTTTTGCACTAAAGCCACTCAGGAACAAAATTTAATTTTTCTATGATGGTGGTGCAAAAATCACTGGAAGGTCTGGTAATCTGTGGGTTTTCACTATGTGCAGCCATTCTCATTGCACACTATCTGAATTTAAATTCTATATACTGGACATTTACGAAGTACAAACTGTTTGAAATCTGTATAAAGAGAAGTTTAACATAAATTCAAATTCTGCAGCATGGTATCCCCTGGCTTTGGGATGTCCAGGCACTGTTCTAACATTAAGTATCTAAGAAACAGCTCCACCAATGGAAGAGCAACTAAATGTCAAAGACTAGACCATATTATCCTGGAATAAATTAATATTGCCACACTCTCTCCTGAAGAGAATATAAACTACCCGTTTTTCCTTACTTCCTTTTCTGTCTTCCGGTCTTTAGATCAGACCAAAATTCTTGTATATTCTATCTGCATTTTAATTTTTGAATGTGACGTGTAAGAATTAACAACTTTTCGTGGGTAGCATTATACTCACTCTTGTATGCACAATCAGTAAATATTAACCAGTATAACTTCTGATCAAAATGTCGCTTACAGATGATTCCAAGAGCTTCCTGAAATGCTTCATTGAGGCTCCTTTAAATGAGACTTTCAAAATTACCTCTAATTAAAAAAAAATTTTAGAGCTTCTCTCCAGGTCACATTAGTCACCGTTCAGCTTTTTTCTTCTTTTTTCTCATTTTTTTTTTCTTTTCTTTTCGTTCTTTTTTTTTTTTTTTTTTTTTTAATTGCTAGGAGAATTCCTAGCTCCTATTGACTCATTCATAGTCTAGGACCACTATTAAAGATTTTAAGATACACACTCTAGAAACAGTCACAGGTCTTTTACTCAGTGTTTTCTGCCTTTATTTCCTTTAAATAAAATATTTTCCATTTCACAAGTCTAAGCAAATATAATGAGCAATTTGTGATAAAAGGGTGACAGTTTAGAGATAGTATATGCATTTTACATGCTGACTACAAAAAAGATGGAAATTTCAGCTGAGCTCTTTATCTGCCACTTACCATTCTTAGAATAATGGCTGATAATGATAGAAATCACACTGGCTAATAGCACTATTAACATCCTCCATGTTAGCGTATATTCTTGCTATATAGGAGTTCCTTTTGTAAATTTTTTAAGTTCTAGCTAGATTTTCTATGCAGGAAAAAAAAAAAAACGAAACATGCCATAAACCACAGACATTCACCAGTCTGCAAGCTGCCCTCCATCTTTAGGCTTCTTTTGCTAAAACCAGAAGATTTTCATTTCATATTCGAATAATAATTTTGCTTTTAACAATCCTTTGAAACTGATCTATGCAATCTCTTATGGATCTAGTAGGCCATTAAGTGGTACAATAATCATTAGATGTATTTACCTTTCTGAACCAGTGTGAGGTCAAGAAACAGCATGACAGTGATGCATATGTCTTTTCAGAGGCTGCAATTTCATAGATGCGGCATTATTAGCCCAAGATTGAAGGGGATACATGTGCATCTTTATTAAAGATACAAAACTATCATGAACAAAATGTCCTAAGTGAAAGGTATTTTGTTTATTTGTTGTGCTCTTTTTGTTTTGATGACCTTAAATGGACACAACTAACTTACTGAAAGAATACTGGCTGCAAAATTGAATCCACAATCAGTTATGTAGCTCTTTCCCCTGAGGAATCTTTGCACAATTTATTTTGGCCAGTTTCTGTTCCTTATGATGAATCATAGAGCCTCTGCAAAAAAAAAAAAAAAAATGCCTAGGTCTTTTGAGCCAAGATAATTACAGCTAAAAAGAATGGATTCATTTCTTGAAGATGGGGAAGTTAAAACACAGTCGTCATAGGTTGACTAGAAAAGGATTTTTGCTGCCTAAGAGATATGGCATAATTTGCTTTCTGCAGTGTAATTGTGGACACAAATAATCCATTTGCAACAATGGTTCTCAACTTATTGTTTATAAACCAGCTTTAATTTAAACCATCAGAATAAGTTCCAACAGCGCCCTTGTAACTCAGTTATTGGGAGCTCAGAGTGTATTTTACTGTGGATGAAATATTACGAATATTCTTTAGCCAGCTAGGCAAGATCACAAAACTTATTTCATACTTCCCATCCTTCCGTTATGTGTTTATCAAGTACCAATCAGGCACAATCTAAGAAACTGTGGATTCTAGTATAACAGAAAAGAAACTCAGAATTTGTACCAGGGACATATATCCAGGCTTTTCAGCAGTGTTCTATACGAACATACCACCCTCCCAAAAATCTGCATAGATAATTCAACCTAAAACAAGGTAAGTTTTGAACAGTACACAATCAAGTATATGGGTTTATCTTCTATTACTAGAGAAATGGAACCAAGTTTGCTTGCATGACAGCATGCAGCAGCGAGACAAGTGACGCTGCGGGCAGACTTTCAAGTACTGCTGGCCTCCTGGAGTTTGTGTTGTCTGGGTTATTAGAGCTCAGAAATTTCAAGTAAGCTGAAGGCTTCAGAGGAGTCAGAGTACAGTGGGAGAGGCAGGGCTGTGGTTAAGGTTACCTCTCATGGCAACCTCGGGGTTACAGGGTAGTTGAGTTCTATGAAATGGAGGCATGCATTCTTGAAGGTTCCCCCCCATGATTCAAAACTGGCATTATTCAAGATTATTTCTCCCAATGGAATGAATGGAAAGTGTTGGGGATACATCCAGCCTGCATATATCTCCAATCTTTAGAATGTAGTTTTGCTTAATGCTGCTTTTTTTTAATTGTCTCAATATTATCCCTGATATTTTGCAAAGAGCTCTCTCCTAAATTACCATGGCAATATTTGGCCTTCTTCGTAGTGTTTTCAGACATCTAGCTTTGGTTCCAAAATTGCTCTATCTCCACCACTTAGTGAATATTCATGGTATTTTCAGAGGATAATTTTTAAGATTTCAAAGGATAATAACCATGAAAATTAGGAGTTGTATAGTGACCAAACCCCACTCCCTAAGAAGTACCAGGTTCTGTAAGACTGTGACACGGTTAGCTGCCATTTCTGTTTACCAGCTATAGAAATAGACTAGTTTGCAAATTACTGGACCTGTCAGTCATTGAAATTACAAAAGTATTGATTTTGTTGCTTTTGTTTTTACTTTTAATTTGGAGCATGGGACAAACTCTTGATCTTGATTTTTAGCATAAATGCAAAACAGGCAAGCAGAGCCTGAGATCACCCTGAACTTCTGGGTTTTAAAATAGATACAAGAAAAGTTACTGTAGCAATGTCACTTGATTTCCAATTTGACGTGGCAGTGAAATTTCATTAATATTTTAAGTCATAATATTTCAAATGATCATAACTCAAGTTTGTATAAAATGTGACCAATCCCCGGGTCCCTTACAGAGCAAGCACCCTGATTTTCTTCCCCACAGTACGGCCTGTGAAATGGGGGTTATAGGTCCAACATCACATTGGGGAAAGAGTTCGTTCTGAAAGAGGAGGAAGAGGAAGTGATAGCAAAGGTCAAAGAGAAGGAAAAGGTTTGGGCCCTGAAACCTGACGTGGTTCAGCAAGTATTGTCATCCTGGCCTCTGCCCAAAGTGAGCTGGAGCTGAGGCCAGTGTTCCCTTCCTGCAAGGCCAGTGTGCCTGGAAACCTGGGTCTGATGAGGAAGTTAATGGAAAAAATGTGCACAAGAATGATAAACATTGAGCTCCGTGCCACCAGGTCTAGTCTTCAAGGAAAAAGGTTTAAGAGCTTTTTTATTCAGGACCAATCTAGTTTTGTTTGAAAGGAGTGCAATGTCCACACCAGTATAATAAAAACACTGCAGAAAGGGTATTTATAAAAATAACACAAGTTTGAAAATGTGATTTGTAAAAAGAGATATCACTAGAAAAGCACAGAATTGTGACCTAAACTTTTTCTTTGAGCCTTGATTGTGACTGGTACTCTTTCATGTATCTCTTTTTCAATCTTCAGTAAATCTCAGATTTTATCATTTGGGTATTATGCTGTTGTTTTTCTAAGCTTTATCATCTCTCTACTTTAAAATTAAGTAAAAGAAAGTGCATGTGGCTTTCTATACACGATCCCACCAACATTTAAAAAACTCCTTTCATAATTCCCTCTACTTACACCTGATGTTTTTATTAGTGCCTCTGGGAACCATGCAGGGGGTTATTGTTTACGCAAACCTATGGAGGAACTTTTATTGTGCTTTTCTACCAGGACCCAGAGATTCTTTCCCTCTTAAATGTTTTGCAGCATATGGCTACTGACAGCGCATTCCTTTTGAATTCAGTGTCTAGGATCCTTACCTTATATCCCTATATATTGAACAACAGATACCATTTATTCACACGTGCTCTTTCTAGTGTCAATTCCCTCAGTTTCATTGTGTCCTTTATGTTTAGCATCCCCCACCACCATGTTATGTCATCTGTACATTTCATCCCATCACATTTCATTTTGCAAGTGTTTGCTCTAGGTGTCTATTTTAATTGTCTCTAATGCGTCCGGTGAAGTTCTACAAGATGCTTTTACAAAGCACAAATTAAAATTTTAACTTGCTGAAATCTTCATTTTTTAATTCTCCCATGTTTTTCATTGCAATAAAAAATATATCAGTCTCCTAAAAGAATCATCTTTGGGGTATGTGACTTTTGTAACATCTTTTCATGACTGGGAGCCTTTATAGCAACTAAACGTCTTTATATTTTTGTCCAGGATACACCTGCCTTATATAGATTTTGACACTAGCAAAAAGGGAGCAACCATTATATCTGGAACATGGAATCTTATCTAATAATGTGTGGAATCCCAGGAAAACAAATTACATAAATCAGTTGTAACTTTTCTGTGTAGAATTTTCTTATAAAATTATTAGTATTCAATTTTTCCTCTGTATTTTGAAATACCTCTAAATTATGTCATGACATTTTCCCAGTTAAAATCAAGTATAATTCCATAATGATATTGATTTCTGTGACTACTATTATCCTCTTATTCTAAATCAGGGAACAAAAATAAAATTATAGTTTTCTCAATTTCTAAATCCCTTTGTTCTTCTGTCCTTATTTTACTCTGTGATTACATTTCTAAGTTACACAATTAAAAGGTAACACTGGGAGATCCTCATTAGACTGTGGGCTCCTAGCGGGAAGAGACTCTGTCTTATTTATCTTGTACCCTTTTGGAAAATAACCCTGCTAGTAATAGAAAACATATTTGTCAAATTGACTTTTGAACGCATTAATTATTTTCTCCAACAGTTTTACTGCATTCTTAATTTCCTATTAAATTCTCTGCCATCTTTAGTTTCTTCTCATTCTGTTCTGCTACATTTTCTTTTGCATTCTCCATTGTAGAATAAAACACATTTTGCTACTTTTAATTAAATTTCATTATACAATATATAATCAAAGGAGAAAAATAAAAAACATAAAATCAAATTCTCCCTGAATTCCCCACCCAGAGATAGCCATGATGATTTTAGTGAACATATTGCAAATCTTTTTCTCTCTACCTACAAATGCAACAAATAGATGTTATATATATTTGTAAAACTTGGGATTAAACTATATATGCTTATTTGCAATATCGGGAACATCTCTGTATGTCAGTAAAGATGCAAATATAGCAATGTTTTTAGTAATGGCATTTTGCTCCACTACAGATTTTCATATTATTTATTTGGGGGGGGGGGGGGTGCGGTTTGCTTTGTTTTCAATCAATGTATTCATTAAAATGTTGTATAGTAGCACCCCATGACATAGGGCCCACAACTAGACTCGGTTTTTTTCCTGCATATAATTTTAAAATTTAGAAATGTCTTAAAAGAAATATAGATTTCCACTCTATTTTGACAAATCAAAAACTCTAGCAAGCCTGACGCAATACCCACACATGGCAACCGTCCACTAAAGCTACGTGTATGATTTGCCACCACTCCCTCTCATCCCATACCCTGCCTACTTCGCTAATTTCAGTCACCTTTCGTTTGGGTTAGTGCCTCTGATTTAATAATTCTCTGTTTGAAAGGACTTTTCATTATTCCGTTGCTTTATGATAAATAATCATTTTTATACATTTATCTTTGTACAGTCTTCTGATTTTTTTTTAACGAAGGTAAGTTCCTCATAGTGGAATTGCTGGGCAAAAGCATATTTTTAAGACTTGATTCCTATCACCAAATTACTCTTCAGAAAATTTTAGAGCTGAACATGCCTACCATCAGATCCTGTGAATGTTTCTACCCACTAGCCCTCCTCTCTCCTATCCAAGCAGCCCATGATAGTCTACTTATGTTTTATTGATCTGGAAAGGATAAGCAAAGTAATTATTATAGCAAGGGTGAGACAGAAGTGGGATATCCCATTCTTGCATAAATCAGTATTTCTCTTGCAATTTGCCTACATTATAAGTATTCATTTAACTCTCCTATTAGATGACAGTTTCTAATACTTCCAGCATTCTTCACAGAGCTAGAACAAACAATCCTAAAATTTGTATGGAACCACAAAAGACGCCAAATAGCCAGAGAAATTTTGAAAAAGCAAAGCAAAGCTGGAGGCATCACAATTCTGGACTTCAAGTTATATTACAAAACCGTAGTGATCAAGACAATATGGTACTGGCACAAAAACAGACATATAGGGGAGCCTGGGTGGCTCAGTCGGTTGGGTGTCTGACTTCGGCTCAGGTCATGATCTCGCGGTCCGTGAGTTTGAGCCCCACGTTGAGCTCTGTGCTGGCAGCTCAGAGCCTGGAGCCTGTTTCGGATTCTGTGTCTCCCTCTCTCTCTGACCCTCCCCTGCTCATGCTCTGTCTCTCTCTGTCCCAAAAATAAATAAATGTTTAAAAAAAAAAGACATATATATTAATGTACCAGAATAAAAAAAAAACAAAAAAAAAAAAAAACAAAAAAACGAAATAGACCCGCAATTATGTAGTGAACTAATCTCTGGCAAATAAGGAAAGAATATCCATTGTAAACAAGACCATCCCTTCAACAAATGGTTTTGGGGAAATTGGACAGCAACAAACAAAAGAATTAAACTGTACAACTTTGTTACACCATACACAAAAATAAACTCAAAATGGATGAATGAAAGACTTAAAAATGTGAGACAGGAAACAATCAAAATCCTAGAGGAGAACACAGGCAGCAGCCTCTTTGACATCAGCCATAGCAACTTCTTACTAGATATGTCTAATGCACAGTCAAATAAACATAGACAGAAATGTTATACTATATGTCATATGAAAAATATTGTTACAATAGCAATCATATTACAATATATAAATGTATCAAAATCACGTGTGGTACGCCTTAGATCTATGTAATGTTGTATGTCTAATGTATTCAGTAAAAATTTATAAATAAATAAAAACACTTTACAATTCATAGTATGTTCACATAATTTCATCAGATGTTTATATACACATATATGTTTACATACACTTACACAAATACACAACTATATATGTGTGTGTATAGATATACATACACATATGTACTATTACTTAAATCGCAGTCACAGCTACAGTACATCCTTAGGTTTTACAAACAGGGCTATTTGCAAGGAATTGTCAGAATTAACAAAAATATCTCTAAATATCACACATTTATGAAAATTCCTAAAGGCAAGAAACTTTCCATTGGCAGAATATATCCTGGGAGAAATTACATGTCTCCTTCTCCAATATAGTCTTGGAAACCATGGCAATTTCCAAACCTCAAGTGAGACAACCGAGGGTAGTCTCTTTTCCACCAAAAGATACTGATGAGAGATACTCACATCAGCATACAATGCAGCATTATCACCAATGAAACTTTTTTCCCAAGAAATAATAGAAATAGAAATGAGCTAGTGTTATTTTATACATCATATTTTGAATTGTGAATTTTTTCAGGTGACTAAACTGAAGGGTAGAAGATAGTAAGCCATTTGCCATTTAATCCATTTCATTTAAAGGATCACTAGCTATATTTAATGACATCCAAAAATAAACTCTTCGGATGCTGAAATACTAGTCTGGGAGGCAGGCAGTAGAAGCAGGAAGGTTATTCCAGTTTTATTTCATTTTCTTGAAGGGCAAAGGCAGCTTCTCATTCATAATAAGAAACTGACCCCAAAGTGACAGAAGGTAAAAAACTATTTCAGGCCTGTAGAACCTGAGTTGACAGTTGATATCTATCCACAATAGTAGCAAATTGTTTCCTTCTATAAAAATTCAAGATAGAGTCTCTGCCTCTTATGAAGCTACATGCTATACTAGTTATTAATTAATCTAAATGATGTGAGGAAGTTTTATATACCAAAGTATAAGTAGACCAGGTACTTGATTTTGTGCAAACAGTTCTCAGTGATTGTGTGATGTACACTTTTCAAAGGACCTAAGACTCACCAGGAACCTATTTCTTTTCAACATCCATTGTAATTGGGCCATTTTATTCAACAGTGTTCAAGCGCATTAGCATTGTCAAGCTGGATAAGAACATCAGGTTCTGAAACGTTCTCCTTGTATTTTTTTTATCTTAAATTTGCATATTAGGACTTTTTTTCTTTTGATTTCAGGTGCAAAAAATACCCACACAGATTATATCTGTCAAAAACCTGTCTTTAGTAATTAGGTAGCTATTGCACAGTCAGATGGTTTAGCTAGAGTTGGCACATAATATTTTTAAAACAATTCTTTATTGGGATGTACCTGTCTCTGTTACAACACTGTGTTTCCTATTGCCTTTTCTCCTCTCTAGAGACCCTGGATTCTAACTAAGGAGATCTCTGGCTTACTCATGTGGAATCCATTTATTCTTATTGAGATGGTAACTTAATCTCAGAACCAGTAATTATTGGTGGAACACAGGAAAGAGACATGACCTGACAAGGAGTGTCATATCAGAATCATCTATAGAACTTTGTCACGCTGCACATACAGACATCCATCATGGGAGATCTGACATTGCTTCCCTGGCAGGTAGGAATGGGAGAAAACAGTACATCCTACAGTTAGAAATCAGTGCCACCATGAGCTACTGTTGTTGCCTGTGAATATGTGGTATCCCTTAGATTGCTGGTATAGAAAAAGTTGAGGACTCCTCTTCTAAACACCACCCACTCAGAAATATACTCACAGTTCTTTTCCTCTTCAAGCACCATGCCTAGTATATAGCAAGTGCATAGATGATGTTAAATAAATGAGTGAATCAATTTATGGATCAATTGTAAGCTTTTCACATAAACTGATAATTTTAACATTTGATTTAAAGTCTAAATTCTTGAAATCATTGTGGGACAGGTGATTTCATACAGCTTCTAAACAAAACAATCCGAGATCTCCATCAGTGAATTAGTAAAGTGAGTACTAATTCTTTGACATCTCCAATGAGGATTTGACGTAATCAAAGGTTATAATTTTGCTCTCTCGATAACTAAATCTCCTTGTCTCCTAGGGCCACATCTGTGCACCCTCTGAATCAATCTTCCCTTCAGTGGATCCACACTTGCTCTGAAAAATAAACAAGGGGTTTCTACCATCTATGCTCCCTCTACGAGCTATCTACCACATCTCTTCAGTTCTAATTACAGCCTTAATCAAACTGATCAGTGAGAAGTCAATGTGGCTAAAGGGATAAGTTGTTCCTCGTGGCTGAGACGGCTAGCTCTCCAACACACGTGGTAGTTCTCCCTTTCAGAATATAAGCTCCTGTTGAGAAGTGGCTGCCCAGTCAGGGATTGTATTTCCCAGCTCTCCTTGCATTGAAGTGGGACCAGCGTGACTAGTCCTTGCCAATGGGATCTCTGCAGAAGTGAGATGTGTCACTTCTGGGCTAAGGCATGTGAAGAAGTAGGTGTACCTTCTCCTCACTGCCTCTTTCCACTTTTGCCAGCTGGACACAAAAACTAAGTCTCAAAGGATGTTTGTAAAACCACAAGATGGAAGGAGCACGGACCCTTGAATCACTATATGGGGATAAAAGAAAGGCACTTCCCGTCAAGAATGCCCTCGCTGCCCCCTTACATGAATAAGAAATAATCTGTGTTATGTTAAGCCACTGAAATTTGAAGACTCATTTATTAGAACAGCAGGAATTATAATAATAAATACATTCCCCTACCTTTTGCACTTTATGCTTCATCAATAACGATCTATGTACAAAGTCCTAGGTTGAACATGCCCCACATGCCCCCATGTGTTTATACATGCTGGTGCTTCTGCTTATAATCCCTAATTTTCTCTACCTGTCTGACCCTTTGTCTTTTTTTTTTTTAATGTTTATTTATTTTTGAGAGAGAGAGAGAGAGAGAGAGAGCGCACAAGCGGGGAAGGGGCAGAGAGAGAGGGAGACACCGAATCTGAAGCAGGCTCCAGGCCCTGAGCTGTCAGCACAGAGCCCGACGCAGGACTTGAACTCACAGGCCATGAGATCATGACCTGAGCTGAAGTCGGACGCTTAACCGACTGAGCCACCCAGGTACCCCCCGACTTTGTCTTTGATATACTTGTATTAATCCTTAAAAATGCAGCTCCTAAGCTTCTGTGAAGAATTACTCTGTCAGTGGGATCCATTCCTGCCATGTACTTCCCTAGTTTGTATATGATTCCACTTTTGCACATGTCACAATATTTTAGGATACTCTGTCTATAAATATGTCAACCTTACAGCATACACATTTGTCATGTTTCCATATTCTCAGGCTCCTACTACAGTGGTAATAGTATGCTAGCTTCCTATCTAATTAGGACTTTGTTTATATTAAATTAATCTGATCCATGGAGGATCAGAAACAGAATCTATTGACCACTGGAAGATGAGGCCAGCAATGAAGGAAAGGAATCCTGTTGTATGTTGCTAATTACTCACAGAATAAGTAATAGCACTGCAAGCTTGCAAATAAAAACAACAACAACAACAACAAGAGAACACATGCACTTCTATAGATTTCTAAATCTGGCAGAAGTTCAAGGGAAACACAGATCCTGATATGGGGCAAGGCCTGACTTTTTAGGTTAAAGCCAAGTGGTTCAATAGAAGGCATTTATGGCATGCAGTGTTTGTGTTTTCATATAAGTGGACTTTATTTTAAAAGACATACTCCAATTTTTTTCTGGCATTTTTGTGAGGATCAAATGAGATAATACACGTGAAAGCACCTAGAACAGGGCCTAGAACATAATGAGTGTTCAATAAATGTTGGACCGATGTACTTACAGAATTATGTCAAGGACCAAAACAATAACTATTTTTTAAGCCAAATCCATCTGGTTTTACAATCTAAGTGTTGACCTAGGTTTTTCATCCTCTTAATCCTTTCTTGACACAGGGTTAGAAAATGATACATGGGAGGAGAATATGAGACACTGTGGATAGTCATAAGGCACTGGGAGGTGAGAGGACATGTTTAAAAACTTTTCTGTGCCCTTCATTTGGTGCAAATATGAGACAAGTTGTTTTTTCAATTCAGAAGGAGAACCTCTCGCTGAATTTTTCTTTTTAAATTATATTTTATTCTAGTCACTAGTTTTACACTGGTCCCAATAAAATGTACATTATAAAAAAATAAAAAACCTCATTTGATAAGCCTATTACCTTATGTTCATGGCTGCCAGCTTTATTCTATTGAATTCAAATTTGCCTGTGGCAGTGCTTGGTATCTAATTTGTGACTTTTACAAGGTGAACCTTGCATCATTTTCCTTTGCCTCTGCTTTCATTTATCTAAATGAAAACAGTTTCCCTTAATGCATAGGTTTGCTGGAGAAGCCATTAATACCACAGATGGGCCCTGAAATGCTCATAAAAAAAAAAAAGCATCACAATAAATATTTATTGTTGTTTCACCCAGACACACAAACCCGGCATATCTTTAATATGGCTGGCTAGTTGGTTTCTCTTTTAATAGCGTGTATTTACTTGATTTCATTTTCTCAAATAATTGTTCTTCCTCTGAGGGTTATTTGAGGGGAAGGGGTGGCTGAAAGAGTGGAATGAATTTTGAAATATGTGAGAGTGAGGCCAGTGGTACATTTAAATTGATTAGGAGACTGAAATGAAATGAGGGTCAAGTGTTTTGTGCTTCAATGGATGAACTTGTATGGAATTTATCTAACTCAGAAAAATATCTGTGTTAAACACAGTATTTCATAAACACAGCTTAGGGAAAAACAAACAGTTTTCCTGGCTTGCTTATTTCACAGAGAATAACTCTCAAAGGGAAAAACAAATCATGGGGGAGCTAATGGCATTTTCTTTAGCTTCTATATCCTTTATAGTTAGCACCTACTATATTTTAAAATCATATTTATATTCCAAATGACTTCTACCATATGATTAGCAATATTTGCTTAACTTTCAGAAAATCCTTAGGAACTACTTAAAACAATAAATTTCCTTAGACAATAGGCAACAAATTGAAAAATTCCTCTCTTGTTGGCAGAACTCTGTGAAGGGCACCTCACTAGACATACAGTCCCCGAGGGTCCAGAGATCGTGGTCCAATGGAAAAGGCCACACGAATGTGCCAGTGATACAAAGAGAGGAAAATCAGCCCAGAGTGGGTTTCAGGGGGCCTTTCTTGGATTATATGGCAATGGAAATGGTTTTAAAGAATGTGAGGATACAAAGGAAGCAGCTGGCAAAAAGGGAAGTAGAGAAAAGGAATTCTGTCAGAGAGAAAAGTACAAACCAAGTTTGTCAGGTGTGACACAGCAACGTGTGCAAGAGAGATTACAACTATTTCTATATTGCTAGAACATGTCTTAACTTCCTTTTCTTGATGGCATTTAAGGGCATTGTTTCTAGGAATTACATCTTTTCCACTACTAGTTCTTTAGCTGGATGTTCATGTGGTTAAACCATGTTTTTAAGTATACGTAATGTTGAAGATGGAAACATGGAAAGCTCTAATGTCCCTTGTTACACAAGGAAATCTACCGCTTGTTATATTTGTATTTACTACATGTATATACGAGACTCTGAGGCATCTGATCAATTGTGAAAGCCTTGGAAAGAAAAAGGAACACATTGAAAAAACTAAGGTTTCCTTTTTTAAAAAGTGATCATCAAAACTAAGAAAACTTTTTTACTTAGAGGCATTTTACATGGCTTTTTACAATTAAGGGAGAACTTGGGGTGAGTGAAGAATCTTTATTTAAAAAAGAATTATGACTTTAAAGAAAGTTATTTGAAGAGACTGTAAATAAAAGTAAATTTAATCTATTTAAGCTTAGATTTAAGAAATCCCTGGTGCATCATTTGAGCCAAATGAAAATTGCCTCCTATAGATTCCTTCAGATATTTCCCTGGAAATAGCATCTCCTGGGAACCAAAAGAGATATGACTAATATTGGGGAAGCATACCCCTACTACAAAGAAAACGTAGTTTGTCGTTCCTTGGGGTTTTCTGTGCTGACAGTATAATATTTACTTGTTAAAAGAAGAGGTTCATTTCTTATTTCCTCATTTTTAATCCACTCAATTTCAGGAATTATGTGCATTTGAATTTATTCCATTCCTAGCAAGTGATTATATGTGGCTTTTCTAAATAAAGCTTTCTAAATTGAAGGAGAAAATAATTTACATTTTTTCAGAGGAGTTGAGTCTGCAGAAGATTCTCATTTTATAGGTGGAATGTAATGCTAGGACCAGTGTTAATCTTGCAAGAGCAGATTCTGAAAACCTCATTTCCCCGACCACAACAATGTTGGGTAGGCTCAAAAATGTTCAGAAAACTCCTTTATGATAAACTATAATAGGCAACCTAGTTAACACATTTCAGTAACCTTTCCATATGGATAGATATTGATTCCATAATTGGATTGTAAACTCCGTGAAGGTAGGAATTACTATGCTGTATACCATCTCAGAAACTGACTTTTCCTCTAGAAGAATCTGTATTTCCAATTTTCCCATTTGTCAAAAAATGCTGGTTACTATCCAATTTTTTTTTATTAAGATTTCATCTTTTTAGAGCAGTTTAAGGTTCACAGCAAAACTGATAAGATAAAGAAATTTCCCATAAATCCCCTACATTCACACATGCACAGCCTCCCTCATTACCAACACCCCCCATTAGAAATGGTACATATATCACAATTGATGAACCTACCTTAACACATTAGAATCACTCAAAGTCCATAGTTTGCACTAGGGTTCACTCTTGGTATTATACATTCTATAGGTTTGGACAAATGTATAATGGCATGTATTCACCATTATGATATAAGGGTATTTTCACTGCCCTAGAAATCCTCTGTGTTCCACCTATTCATCTCTCCCCTTCTCATCCCCAAACACTGGCAATCACTAATCTTTTTACTGTCTCCAGTGTTTTGCCTTTTACCGAATATTAAATAGTTGGAATCATACAGTATGTAGCCTTTTCAGATTGGCTTCTTTCACTTACCAATACACATTGAAGGTCCCTCCACATCTTTTCATGGCTCGGTAGCACATTTCCTTTTAAGCACTGAATAATGTTCCATTGTCTGGATGCACCACAGTTTAGTTACCCATTCACGGGCTGAGGGACATCTTAGTTGCTTGCAACTTTGAGCAGTTATGAATAAAACTACCATTGCTATAAAGAGCCACATGCAGGTTTTTGTGCAGACGGAAGTTTTCAACTCCTTTGAGTAAATACCAAGTAACATCATTGCGAGATCTTCTGGTAAAAGTATGTTTAGCTTTATAAGAAACCACCACACTGTCTTCTAAAGTGACTGTACCATTTTGCATTTTCACCAGCAATAAATACGAGTTCCTACTGCTCCACATGCTCACTAGCATTTGGTGTTTTCAGTGTCTAGGTTTCAGCCATTCTAAAACGCATATTGTAGTACTTCAATGTTGTTTTAATTTACATTTCCCTGATAACATATAATGTGGAGCATTTTTTCATGCTGTTTGCCATCTATATTTCTTCTTTGGCGAGGCATCTATTAAGGTCTTTGGCCCATTTTCTAACCAGACTGTTGGTTTCTGAAGAGTTTCCAACTATTTTTTTAACTCGAAAAATAACCTTTGGAGCATTAGTATGAACTAGATGACTAATTCTCAAACACAAATCTGTCAACTAAAGGAGAGGTGACATCCCATAATAAATGACCCTGCAACACCAGGCAAATGAGCATAGCAGTGATTCCCCAAGTTCTCCCCCAAAGGGTCTAAGGCCGCTTACTTAGGTATCGATATACTGAGGGAAGGGAATACTTGTTGGACACAGGGCCCAAGTTATGCTGATTCAGGCATCTAAAGCACCATAATGGCTCCTCTGTTAAAGCAGGTACATATGGGTGACAAGTAATAACTACAGTCCTGGCCCAGATCCATCTCACAGGGAGTCCAAGGATCCATCTCATGGTCATTTCTCCATTTCTCAAATAAATATTTGGAATGGATATATATACTAAGCATTGGTAAAATTGTCAGAATGATCCTTTGACCTATAGAATATAGTAAGAAACACCAAATAGAAGCCCCTGAGAATACCCTTCTATACCACCAAGATACTAAATCAAAAACAATGCTGCAACCCAGGAGAATAGGAGATTTATGCCACTCTCAAGGATCTAAAAGATGTTGGAGTTGCAGGCTCTGTAATATCACTATTTAATTCACCAATCTGGCCTTCACAGAAACTAGATATATCATGGTGGGTGACACTGAACTACCACAAACTTAAACAAATCATAGCTCCAGTTACAACAGCTATATTGAATATGGTATCTTTATTGGAAGAGATTAACACAGCCTCAGGTACATGATATTCAGCTACTGAATATCATGCAAATGCATTTTCTCCATACACATTAGAAAGAAGGATCAGAAGCAGTTCAAGTCCGTTTGGAATGGACAGCAGAGCATATTCACAATTTTGCCCAACATCTACATTAATTCTCCCATTCTCTATTATAATATAGTTCAAAGGAGACTGTATAATCTGATCATACAGAATATAACTTTGGTCCATTATATTGATGAATCATGTTTGTTAGACCTGATAGGCAGGAAATGTCAAGTACTCTGGATGCCTTGATAAGACACATAAGATTTAGAGGGTGGAAGAAAAATCCTGTAATGATCAAGGACCTTCAACATAGGCATCTGGTGGTCTGAGGCATACTGGAATATCCTTTTTAAAGTAAAAACTACCTCATACCACTAAGAAAACAAAAGCACAATACTTGGTGGGCCGTTTTGGATTTTGGAAGCAGCATATTCCACGCTTGGGAATACTATAATGACTCTTTCGTTGGGTCATACAGAAGGCTGGTTGCTTTGAATGGTGCCCCAAGCAGATTAGGGCTTTGCAACAGATCCAAGCAGTGGCAACGAAAACATCATAGGAAGTCTTTGGCATGCTAGAAGATCTGTTGTAAAGACCTCTAGAGTATTAGAGCAAGATGAGGTCATCTATAGCAGAGAAAAATATATCATTCAAAAATGTATCACCAGTCCTAGCCTGGTGATAGAAACTGCACATCAAGTGATCATACAGCCTGCTATCAAACCAATAAATTAATAAAGTTGGGAGAGCAGTAGTAATCCATTACTAATGGATTGTGGAAGTGGCATCTCTGAGGCTATGGTCTGAATGTGTCCCCCAAAATTCGTATGTTGAAATCTTAACCCCCAAAGATAATGGTATTAGAAACTGGAGCCTTTGGGAGGTTCTTAGGCCATGTGGAGAGAACCTCCATGAACGGGATCAGTGTTCTTATAAAAGATACCATGCAGAGTTCCCATGCCACTTCCATCCTGTCAGAACATTGTGAGAAGTCTCCACCTATGATTCAGAAATCAGGCCCTCAAGAACACCAAATCTGCTGAAGCCATGATGGACTTCCCAGCATCCAGACCATAAGAAATAAATTTCTGTTGTTTATAAGCTACCCAGTCTATGGTTTTTTGTTATAGTGACCCAAACAGGCTGGTTTGGGGATTAAGTTCAGAGGGAAAAGTCAGCTAAAAGTCACCAGGTGTCCCATACTTCATGTCACCTGTCACTGTTGCACTGACATCACTTCTTCCTCTCACATTTATGACCAGTGAATGAAGAAGGAAAACGCCTGAGCTTGGTTCATGAATGGGCTGGCTTACTAAGTGATTTTAGGACACAAGTAGACTGGTGCTGCACTAAGGCCTTACTCAGGGTGGTCCTAAAATATTGAGGGGAAGTCCTCCCACTGGGCAGCGTACCTGGTCTTTCACTTTGTGTGAAGAGAGAAGTTGCCTAAAGTAAGGGTCCACACAGATTCATGGCCTATGTAGAATGGCTTGGGTGGTTGATCAAAGGCCTAGAAGAAACAATACTGGAAAAAGAGACATCAAAGGAAGAGGTATATGAAGAGACCTATGAGAGTGACCACAAAGTATGAAGATATTTTTATTGCAATTAATGCTCACCAAATAGCATTCTGCAAAAGGCACTAATTAAGCCAAGGGGACTTAGTCTACAAATGCCAGTCAACCTCTATCCTTGATTACCACAGTATTTGCACAATTATCATAAACAGAGTAGCCATAGTGGCAGAGCTGGAGGTATGCTGCCTGGTCCCAACAGCCTAGGCTCACTCTCACCGAAGTTGATATAGCTACTGACACTACTGACTTGCCAGCAACAGAGACTAATGCTGAGCTCCCTGTCTGAGGACCATCCCTCATGGACAATACCCAGCCATTTGGTAGCAAGTTGATTACATTGAGCCCCTTGCACCTTGGTTTCCTGATCGCCAAGAGGACATGTATTTTAGGTATGGCTGACTTTTCTGCCTGCAGTGCCTCAGCCAGCACCACTATATAAGGCATCATAAAGTGTCTGCTCTACCCTCATGGAATCCCACATAACAATGTCTTAAACCAGGAAATCTACTTTAAAGCAAAGAAAATGCTGTGATGAGTAAATAAGTGTGTGATATAATGATTCTATCACATAGCACACAATTCAGAAGGTGTCAGAATGACCAAGTAAGGAAATGGCTTCTTAAAGGCATAGCTAAGGTACCAGCTTGGATATGACATCCTATGAGGATATACACCAAACCAAAGCCATTACATGGTGCTGGGTCCTCCATTGGTAAAATACATGGCTCTGGAAACCAAGTGGTAGAAGTAGGAGTGGCACTGGCCACCATCAGTCCCAGTGACCCACTTGAGTAATTTGTGTTTCCTGTCCCTGCGACTTTTGACAATGTAGGATTAAAGGTCTTGATTTCCAGTCAGGAAAGCTTAAGCTTAAAGCCAGCCCAGTAGAAGTGCTAGTGGAAGGGAGCTAGAATAAGTGATGGAGGGGAAAATGAGGAGGATCAGTTCTAGCCTGGGACCCACTACAGCAACAGGGCTGATGACCTTGTAATGTTCCTCTTGTCAGTTTTCAGAAATTGTAACCAAACAAGAATCTTGGAGAAGCTGTGCTTGGATAGAGTAAAATTAAGGTGAAAAGCAAGTGTTACTGCGTTGTGCAAGGGGAAGTCTGTAATGAACACTACTGATGCCTAGCCTAGACTCTCTTTCTGGCCAGTACACCCCTCTCCTAGTGGTTGAGTGTTGGCTGCTAATGGCTCACAGATGCCCCCTTCTGGGAGCCTCCTGGTTCTGGAAATTAGTACTTCCCTCACATAGCCAGGAACGAGAGGACCTCAGACAGTGACTGACTGGCAGTGCCCACAAGAGGTCACCCCCCCTTGCTTCAAAGTAGATCACCTCAGTACTGTAATTTGGGCTCCAGAGCTTCCTTGTGGAATCAGACTGAAGCTAGTCTACGAGGCTACATCCTTGGTTAGCTTTTTCCCCTGACCCATTCCACTTCCCTTGCTCCCCTTCTTCTAAGATTGTCCCCTCAGTAAATCACTTGAATAAGAATTCCTGTCTTAGGCTCTGCTTCCAGAAAGCCCAATGTAAGATACTATTTATATAAATTAAGTACACATGCACACCACCAACAATGCATATTTTCAAGACCACACATAAATAAAAGGAAGCATATCAAACACATTAGAAACAGCGCTTCAGTGGGGAATAGGCATAAAACAGAATAAATAAGCAAAATAAAAGAAAGGACTTGCACAGACCAATGTAGATACTATGACATGAATTGAGGGCTGTGGTTAACTCCACACTGTACACCTGACATACAAAAATCAATAAACATACAGACAGGTAGTTAGATAGTTCTTTTAAGCAAATTCTTATCTCAAACTATGCAAATGTATTCAAGGATCAGATTGTTCTTTCCTTAACATTTGTTGTTTGAATATTCTTTTACCTCCCAAGAGGTCAACTTGAAAAGTTTGAGGAAGGTAAAATCCCAGTTGGTTTTTATAGGTCTGGGCCATCCTTATTTCTACTATTCGAAATTGGAAATTGGTAAGTAATGCTGAATTTATTACTTTAGCTGGGTCCTGCCTTTCCTTCTCTCTGCTTGACTGCATCTCCCCCTGCCCATTTGCCACCCAACCTTTTACCATGAATAATTTGAAAACCTTCCAGTCAGTATCAAAGCTGCCAAAAGCATTTGAGCCTGAACTCTTTTGGCAAATGCTGAGAGTATGTAGTAACGTCACTAACACATAAGAACAGAGAAATACAACTTTAGCATAGGAACTGAATAATGGATTTCCTTCAGAATGTATCTCACATGTTTTGATATCTCCATAATTCTAGGCACAACAATATGCAGTCTGGTTTTTTTTTTAATTTTTTAAGCTATTTATTTTTGAGAGAGAGAGAGAGAGAGACAGGGAAACACACACACAGAGAGAGAGAGAGAGAGAGAGAGAATGTGAATGGGGGAGAAACGGAGAGAGAGACAGACACAGATTCCGAAGCACGGTCCAGGCTCTGAGCTGTCAGCACAGAGCCCGAGGTGGGGCTCGAACCCACAAACCGTGAGTTTATGACCTGAGCCAAAGTTGGACACTTAACCGACTGAGCCACCCAGGCGCCCCTGCAGTCTGTTTTATCTAACTGAATTTGTCACTGTGCTTTTTTCTAATTCAACTAGGTTCAACTAATAAATATTGATTAATGGCCACGGCTCTTGTGCTGTAGAAATCATTAAGACAGAGTCCATCTATTTTAAAACTTTGTAATCAGTGTTAAGGAGAATATTTGAATATATCAGGTCTTCAAATTTTCAAGGAGAAATGTTCACATTCCTAATTTCCACTCTTTAAAAATTATCTCTACGCTTTGCCTAGTAAAGAGTTAAAATTATTTTCTGATATAATCTTTCTTTCCAAATATGCTTTTTGAGAGAGAGAGAGAGAGAAAGCACATGAGTGGGAAGAGGGAGACAGCATCTTAAGCAGGCAATGTGGAGTCCGATGCGGGCTCGATCCCATGACCCTGGGATCATGACCTGAGCAGAAACCAAAAGTCAGCCACTCAACAAACTGAGCCACCCAGATGCCCCTTCAAATCTGCTTTGTAAAAGTTTTATATTACCCATAATCTCTTCCTTGCACTAAGATAGCAATGTTTTATTTATCCCTCCCTGTTGGATTGCTAAACTACCCAGATTAAACCTTGACAGATTCTCAAGTATCCACAACAACACTGCTCTTTCTCTTGATAGCAAAAGTGGTTTGAGACTGCAGGGATGGACAGGGATTTCATCAGAATAGGCAATTTGTATGAGAAGCAATTTGGGTCTTTTGGACATACCAGTGACTAACTCACTGCTTACGAATATTGAGAAAGTGTTCTGTGACCTCCTTCTGTTTCCAGAGACTCAGAGTCCTGCCAACTCCATTCATATACAAGCAACTACACTGTTATATATATCACCTGATGTCTTCTTTATAAAGCATAGGCATGAAGTTCAGATCCCTAGGCTAGTCTCACAATCTGGCTGTCCACTATCTTACTTGATTTATATTCCCAGTGTGACTTCTGTATTGTCCCAGTATTCCCAGGCATTTCATGATATTCCACTCCTGAGTGGTACTATATACACTCCCTTCTGATGCAGTGTCCTTGCCCCCTTACTCTACCTGGAGAACTAGGACTCACCTACTGAATTCATGACGGAATGCCCATATCTCTTTATCTCTTATGGTCTCCGAGACACAAAACTATTTGTGAGTAAGATATTGGTGTTTCAGAACAGCTTTTATTCCCATTCAGTCTACATCTGATCAACGGGACTGGCTGCCCAGCCCCTCCCCAAGTCATCCTCAATTCAGACAACTCAGCAAGAAACTCCAAGGCATTTTCACTTATCTACTTGCACTTCTTCCTCTCACTGGTAGAACTACTGACTCACTCTTCCTCTAAATTTCAACCAGCTCTACACTCTAACCATCTCTCACACCATCTCTCACTTGCACATGTTCTTCTGCCCCATGGACAGAAGTGCCCACATAAGGGAGTTACTGCCCTCTGAATGCCCATGTGTCATTTTCCATTCATGGGATTTATCTCTAGTCGAAGATTAACCTGAGAAGTTAACTCTTCTTTAGAAATACTACACATGGTTGAAATTCAGTCTTACAAGTCAAGGGGCTTGGAATTAGCTACCTTGTCTTGTGTGCACTTTGCTTTATCTCCCATGACATCTCCAAGTAAGAAATGCAAATTTTTAGTGCAAAACTCAAAACACTTTAATTACTGGATATAAGAGCAGCAAAAGTCCTGGGACCAGTTTGATCATCTGTACCAAGAGTTCCCAGAACAAGTGATTCACCTCAGGAGCAGCTGACCCCTCTGGAGAGGACTGATCCTTCTCTCTTGCTATCAGACACCAGAGACAGCTGGGAACACTTGGTGAGAAACTTAGGAGCCGTGAAAACCTTCTTGTCTCACATCTTTCCTTCACTAATCCCCTGTCTGCTCTGGGCTCCCACACCCACAGATTATTCCCTTCAGATCTTTCTGCTATATCCTCTGGAATATCTGTGGAATCATAAACAGACTGTCCTCTGTCCTCCATTTCTTGACTGAACATTTCATCTCCCACCTCCCCATATTGAAACTGGCTTTTTTCATCACACACCACATTCCCTGGGGTTTCACAATGAGAGACAGTGTCATCTCACTTCCCAGGGACACCTCCAGACCTCTATACCTCTTTCTAAAGTGTGCAGCAAATGTCTGCCTCTTCAAGGCTTTCCTGCTCTGGCAATATCTGCCACGTCACCATCACTGCTGGAAGACATAAGCGCCTATTTTGGTGTATTTCTCTACCTCAATATCTGTTGTTGCCCTAGGGCATATTAACATCCCATGAACCACCCAGCACCTTGACCTCTTTCCTTGGTCTTCTCATTGCTAGGGACGTGCATATTCAGTTCACTCACAGCCTCCATGGACTCTAAATAGGCACTTCCAAAGATTAAATTAAAGCATCCTGCTTTGGCAATACAATCTTCATTCCTACGACCCACCTGCTGCAGGTACTCCTGTTCCTGTAACTTTCTGAACCCTCCAGTCCCACGGCCCTTCCACTTCATCCCAAGCTACCAATCCCTCCTTACTTCATCATTTTCCTTCTAATCTGAGCCTCAATAGGATTGACTGGGTGGCTCAGTCAGTTCACTAACAGTGCAAAGCCTGCTTGGGATTCTGTATCTCCCTCTCTCTCTGCCCCTCCCCTGCTTGCGATCTCTCTCTCTCTCTTTCTCAAAATAAATAAACATTTTAAAAAATGAGCCTCAATATTTCAGTTCCACAACAATCGCTTAACAATATTCTCAACTCCCTTGAACATTATCTCTCCATAGAACCCATGTGGCAAAAAATCAACTTTATTTTTGCTGTTTTATTCCAATATTTAACTTGGAATACAACATATTTATCTCACATGTTATTTTTCATCTGCTAGGTTTCATTATATTTTAATTTTTAGATGACTTTCCCATTTGTTATTTATTATGATTCTCTTAACTATTTGGTGTAAAATACCGTGTACTTGAAAATGCCATGCAGAGCAGAATTCATGCTGAAGATATAGATAAGATGGTTTGCAGCCTGACTGCAAGCCCAATCATGGATTCTGAACAATGCAGGTCCCTGGCTTGCCACATGGGGAAAATTAGCTAATCTGTAAAGTATTTTTTATATGTTTATTTATTTTTGAGAGAGACAGAGTGTGAGCGGGGGAGGGGCAGAGGAAGAGGGAGATACAGAATCTGAAGCAGGCTCCAGGCTCTGAGCTGTCAGCACAGAGCCTGATGCAGGGCTTGAACCCACTAACTGTGAGATCATGATCTGAGCTGCAGTCAGACACTTAACCAACTAAGTCACCCAGGCGCACCCAAAATTATCTAATTTTTAACTATACACTTATAATATTATACTTTCTATCTCCATCTGTAAAAGAAGCAGAGAGTTGGAGGTCAGAGTGCAAGGACTAAGTGGGAGTCAGTTGCAAGGCAAGTCTTCTGCTGTGTCTCCCTGTATGCAACCCTGTCAACCCTCCATGGTACATGCCTCTCTTCAGGGCCACCACAAATGTTTGCACAGGCTGCTCCATGCAAAAGAGCACCTAGCAAGGAAGTAAGTAGGGGCAAGCAAGAATTGAGTGGGCCTGCTCTGCTCTCTGACCTGTATGCTCTGGCTTAGAGGAAGAAGTAGCTTTTTCTAATTAATACAAAGGCATAATATAAATAATACGAAGACATAATTCATAATCCAGTGCTGAACCTCCAACTCAAAAACATTTGAGACAAGTTGATCCAGTCAAACTACTGCTGATCTCCTTTTTTTATGTGTAGTGTCTGGTGTCAGACATACCTGAATTTAATCCCAGCTCAAGTGCTCATAGACTAGGTCCTCAGACAAATTACTTGACCATTCTGAGTCTCAGTTTCCTCATCTGTAAAATGGATGGGTATTAAGTTTTTATAAAGATTAAATGAGATAAAAAGTCCCTAGTACAGTGCTTGGCATATAGCTTGTGCCTAATAAATATTTGCAGTTAACTAATAAGCAAGCAAAATGGATGCATGGAGGGAGGGAGGGATGGACAGATAGATTGATGGATGGATGAATGATGGATAAAGCAAATTATAATCTTGGGATATCTCTAGTCACTCTGCCTATAAGAAGTGACATATGATCTATATGACTGCAGTGATGATATTGGAGGAGAGAATCCTAAGAAAGCAATAAAGGAGAAATTTTTGATAAGTGACTTTATTTCTGGAATTTTCACAACTTATTTTGTTTCTCCAAGGCAGAGTTTTATTACTGCAGGATAAGAAATGATCTACATCCTAGGGAGCTGTCCATCTTTCAAGTCTCTGAGACTTTACACATAAACCTAAAGACCTTAAGCATTTTATGAATAAATTACTAGCATTGTGGGTGCTTAGTTTTACTGATAACTTGTTTACAGTGACATCCTAATTCTAAGAAAATACAGCTTACCAATTTATAAATACATAGTACATGGGTGAGTAAAATTATATGAATTAGTTTCAAGTAGAACATATAAAAAATGAATGAATTAAATAATTTAAAAATGAGAGAGATTCTCCATGATTCATACTTGTTTCTGTGAAGAACTTTTATAATTGTGTATTCATTGAATTTTAAGTGCTGACCAGGTATATATGATTGTTCATGAATTTAAATATAGCAAAGGCAAGGTGACAGGATGACTTAGCAAAAATGTGTGTTAACTATGAAATAACTATTGCCACATTTTGATGTTCTCCTGTAACTAGTCTGTTCCTCCCTAACACACACACACACACACACACACACACACACACAGAGAAAGGTATGTATACACATAGACATACACCCATACATGAAAAACAAAAGAAAAAAAAGGTTGAAAATCAGACTCCACTTTCTAAAGTAACATAATAGATCTGCTATGATTGAAAATATCAACAGAAAGGGAGTAAGTCTACTTCAAACACCAGTCTACAAAATGGCATGCTGCTGTGTGTCTCTATTTAATAAAAGCTGTCCTCAATTAGACTTATAAGCCCCCCAAAAGTTATTAAACATGAAAAAGTAGACTATAAGAACCCTAAAATAGAACCAAAAAAATCAAACTTCTCTTTAAAAAAATTTAACAATTCAATCTCATTAATAAAGTCAAAACAGCATAATGAGCAAAGTTATCATTGCACAAATACTTATTGAGTGTCCCCTATATGCCAGGTGTGGTTCTTTGTGCTGGGAAGACATCAGTAAATAAGTAAAATCCCATTGGGGATTCGAGCCTGAGGAGAATGACCACTCCACTTGGCTAATTCCTAAGCATTATGAAGAAATCACTGCATATCTGTGAGGAAAAAAAAAAAAAAAACATTTGTTCCAATGTTTTAAAAATTTTAGCATTTTTGCAAGAAACAGGACTAAGCTGAAGTCCCTTAAGGGCAGAAAATTGGGTAGACTTATGTACTAATTTTATGTCACAGAAGAAAATAAAGAGACAATCTGGAGAGTTCCCAAGGAAGACTCTCTGATTCCTCAGCCAAACCAAGCTGTGCTCTATTTCCCATGTAATCCCATCCATCTATTTATGTGTCTTCAAACAAAAACTGCTTATTGAACTCATACTATATTCAAGAATATCAGATGCCAAAAAGTCTAGTTTCTGTTGTGTGAGACAAAGAACCAATTAAAAAATTAAAGTACAATAAGTACTTGGATCTTAAATGATCCAAGAAAATCCACAAGGGATTCTTGAGCTGATCTTAAAACTGACCAGGAGTTGAGACTATGTGATGAATTGCTAGTATCTTTAGGAATGGGTAGGCCTTAGGATGTTTGCATAGGTGTGGAAAGAGTCACAACTGGAGAGGTTTGTAGAAGACTTAATTATGAAGGTCTCTCCATGCCATGCTAAGGATATGATAGTTTTTCTGAAATCTCCAACAAAATGCTGAAGTAGAGGAATCCCATGAAAAGATTTCTATTTTGGAAAGTTCCATTTTAGGTAATGTAGAGGACGGATTCTCAGACACACCAAGGGTAAAATTGGAGGGAAGAAGAGTAGTTTCATAGCTGTATTAATTTGCTAGGGCTGCCATAGCAAACTAAGACAAACTAGGTAACTTAAAAGAACAGAAACGTATTTTCTCACTTTTCTGAAGAACAGAAGTTTAAGATCAAGGTGTCAGAGCTGCATTCTCTCTCTGAAGCCTCTAGAAGTGGATCTTTCCTTGTTTCTTCCTAGCTTCTAGTCTGTTGCCAGCAATCCCGGATATTCCTTGGCTTACAAATGCATAACTCCAAACGCTATCTCATCTCCACATGACAGTTTTCCTGTGTCTCTATCTTTAATTGACATTCTCTCCTATCTGTGTCTGTGTCCACATTTCCCTCTCCTTATAAGAACATCAGTCATTGGATCAGGGCCCACCCTAATCCAGTATGAGTTAACTTGATTACATCTGCAAGATCTTCTTTCCCCATAAGGTTACATTCTGAGTCTCTGGGTGAACATGAATTTGGGAGGGACATTATTAAACCCAGTACAGGAACTATTGCAATATCCCAGTTAAAAGATGAGAATGGGTTAAAACTAAAGTAGTGACAGGGAACCAAAAATAAGGAAATAGGTTCAAGAGAGTTGGAGAAGATATAATCAATTGGGTTTAATGACTTGATTAGATATATAGAATGGTAGACTCATGATACTAACGGCTCCAGTAATTGATCTTCCTGTACTCAGCCCTTTGAGCTGTAATTTTATGGTCCCCTCCCGCTCTGAGTTTGACTATCTTGTTACTTCAATGGAGAAGAGAAATCAAAAACAATTCCCACTGGTCTGAGTGACTAGATATACAGTAGAAAATATAAGAAGAAAAAACGGGAAGTATTCTGTCACTTTACTAATGCTATTCCCTCTATTAAAATGTTATACTCCTCTAACGTTATATGTCTAAGTACAAACAGTTCAGGGACAGCTTAAATACTGTCCTTCCCAAGGAGTATTTTCTGGTGCCTGCCCAAACTAATCTCTTCATCTCCTGAACATTCTAGATAAGTTATTTGGGGCACATCTCACTCTCCCTGACATCAAATCATTTCTCTGCCCCTCTACAGGGAGCATAATTCTTCCAAAACATATTTCACTCTTGGTACTAAATTCTGTATCAATCAGAGTTTCATACAAGAAGCAGAAACACTATGAGATATATATGATTTATGACAGAATGTGATTTTATGCAATTGTAGGAGTTGGTCTTCACCTCTGATATTCGTGGTTGAAGTCTACAGGGCAAGCCATTAAGAAGATGGATGTAAAATGAGGGAGAGAGAGGAGACACTGTAATCCACAAGCTCAAACTGGAACCCAAGAGGACTGCAACCCAATCAGGCTCTGACTACCCCTGACTTTGATAATGTCTTACAAAAAAAGCTAGAGCTCTTCATCATGGAACTCAACACGTATGTTGCCCAGGAGTTGAGGAAGCTGAAAGAGGATACAGAGGAAGGTGAAGTGGCTGTAGGACAGGTCGCTGCCCCCTACCAGCCACTGACAACATAAGTGAGCCATAATGGCACCTGCACTGACCTCCTGAGCATAAAAGCAATAAGCGCGCTGCTCTTCCATCCTCCAAACCTTGCAAAGTCTCCTGTGGCTCACCCCTACTGGAAACGTGGTGAAGGGAATTCTAAGAAATAAAGCTGAGCCTGGCCAAGCTGACAATTCACGAAGACACCGCAGTCTATCCCTTGTCATTATGGCACTCATACACACCTTTAAACCATATTTAACTTCCAAATAAAGATAACAGCAAAGCCATAATTCCAGCTAATACAATAGGACTATCCCATGCACAACTGAGAAGAGAATGTGAAGTCCTTTCACAGACTTTGAGGGATGTTTATTCAGCTCCTACTTATGGCATTGTGAGGGGCAGTTTTCTAATCACTCAGTTTAAAAGTCCTCAGCCCAGGGGCGCCTGGGTGGCTCAGTCGGTTGAGCGTCCAACTTCAGCTCAGGTCATGATCTCACAGTCTGTGAGTTCGAGCCCCGCATCGCATCGGGCTCGGTGCTGACAGCTCAGAGCCTGGAGCCTGCTTCCGATTCTGTGTCTCCCTCTCTCTCTGCCCCTCCCCTGCGCTCACGTTCTGTCTCTCTCTGTCTCAAAAATAAATAAAAACATTAAAAAACAAAAAGTCCTCAGCCCAAGGTTCCTTCTCTTAGAGTCTCGCAATAGCATACGATACTGCTAGATCCCTGTGTGCTTCCTCCGGCCGCCAGGAGCAACACGCCTGCACGTGTCCTATCGCTGTGAGTTTCCTCAAATAAATGCCCCTCTCTGAGGCCTGGTGTGTGCTCAGAGAAAACTGCCCCTTCTTTGCCCAACAATGTGTTCTTTCAAAATCAATGAACTATAATGAGGCAATTAAGAATTAAAATTTCCTAAAATTGCATTGAGGATAATATTTTCATGATTGTTCACTAAAAAGATCTCAAGCAAGTATATGATTTCCCCCAAATTAAAGAATCTATACTTCTATCAATTCAAAGACTTTTCAGTCTGAGTTCCTGACACTTCTGCAAACTGAATGTCTTTCTCCCTATTCAGAGTATCTTTTGTGGGGCAGCTGGGTGGCTCAGTCACTTGAGCATCCTACTCTGGATTTTGGCTCAGGTCATGACCTCAGGGTCCTGAGATCAAGTCCTGCATCAGGCTCTGCATTGAGCATGGAGTCTGTTTGGGGTTCATTCTCTCTCTCTCTCGCTCTCTCTCTTTCACTCTCTCCTCTCCTCTGCTTGTGCACACACACACACACCCACACACACACACACACACACTCTCACTCAAAATAAATAAACATTTTAAAAATATGTATCTTTTGTATGAAAAAAGTTAAACTAAATAGGTTATAGTGGTAAACTATGGAGGCAGATTTATCCAGCAATCAAAAATCTCACTGCTCTATTTAAAATCCTATTTACCTGTTGCTTATTGATTCTGATTTCCTTCTTTTTCAGATGCAAAGTACAAACTGCTTTACTAATCTTCACATGTTTAATTGCTCTCTCTGAACACTGGACTTAGGCCAAAATCTGTCAACTTTTTCTCCTCTATAATTCTGGGCCATAGTGAAGAGCTAAGAATAAAATGAGGAATTACCTTAAGACCAATAAGTTTATAACAGTCACTTAAGCCAAGAAATGAGAAGAATGATACGCAAGGATAGTTATTAGCCTGATTTTTAAATAGCCATGTGCATCCTCAAATCACTCTACATGAATTTATTGAAGGAAATTTCTCTTTTGCTTAATTTTTGCCAATATTTCATATATTTTAATAGGTAAGCCATTTTAGAATATTTAATATTTTTATTTATTAATAACTACACTCATGATATATTATTAATTAGTCAGTTAAAATTGATTTTAAAAATATAAAAACATTTTGAGGTCATTATCAATATGTTGAAAACACAGTGACACTGGGTGGAGGGAAGGAGAATTGGAGGAAGGTGGTCAAAAGATACAAACTTCCAGTTATTAGATGAAGTACATGATGACGATAGTTAACACACTACATGGTATATAGGAAAATTGTTAAAAGAGTAGATCCAAAGAGTTCTCATCAAAAAGAGAATTTTTTGGTTTTTATTGCATCTATATGAGATGACAGAAGTTGATTAAACTATTGTGGTTATCATTTCACAATATTTGTAAATCAAACCTCATACTGTACAACTCAAGCTTATACAGTAATATGTCAATTATTTCTCAATAAACTGGAAATGAAGATTTATCTTAATATCAGTATTGACAATTATCCTTCTCAATCATGACCAACCACCAATAAAATCATCAACAATAGCTTCTTTTCCTTTTTTGCAAACCAGTATTATACTGTGTGATATACCACAAATTGTTTATTTATGTACCTGCCTGTGGATAGATATTTCAGTTGTTTCAAGTTGTTTTAGTTCTTCACACATAAAGATAATATATAAAATTGTATTACAAATAGAAAATATCATAGCACTATGTTAGTTTCATGTTAATTAACCAATTTATTCTTCATAAAATCTGAACGTACTATTAATACGTCCATTTTATAGATGAGGAAACATTTTATAGATGAGGAAACTGGGGCCTAGGGAAGTTACTTGCCAAAAAGTGGCAAAACACTACTACAACACAGATGGTGTAGCTCAAAGGTCATTCTCAACTACTGTGGTCTGCCCTGTCATAATAACATTATGTGATGCTTCGCAGTTTACAAAATGCTATCACATAATCTTCTCACCAAACCAAGAAGTAAATATATCCAATCTCAAACTGAAGTTGCTGAGACTCAGAAAAGTTAAGTAACCTTTCCAAGGTCTAACAGCTGAGATGTGATAAATCCAGGACAAGAACTCCAGTTTTCTCCCAATCTGCATTCCTTCTTCTATATTCTGCTTCCTTATAAAAGAAGTTGAAATTATCAACCTGTGAAATGCATGGATATAGTGAAAATTCTTATTTTCTGGTCAAATCACGCTATTTCCTTTAAAATATCCAGGATTTACTCATTTCATTTAGTGCTTCTTTTTGCATGTGTGAAAGATATTTACACTCTAATAATGCATATGGGGATCAGGTTGGGAATTAAAACCTATATGATAAAAATAGAGTTTTTTCTGATCAATTATAATTCTTTAGAAGATTTGACTCCTGGTCCTGGTTTTATCAGTAACAAGTGAATCTGGATGAGTCACTTCACTGTTCTCGGCTTCAATTTTCCCACCTATATAATGAGAGGGTCCTCTAAATTCTTTCAGCTCCCTACAGCTCTAAGAATTGTGATAAATTAGTATATTTTAATAGGACACTTTCCATGTGCTTTACTAAGTTCGTGGCAAGTAAAGAAAGAAATCTATACAAATTTATTCAACAGGGAACTTTTAAAGAATGTATGGGTTAAATACAACATATCACATTGATGGAATATTGTCCCCCTAAAAGAAGGGAGAGGGATGTTGCTAATAATGCATTGAGCTCTTCCTATTTTTCAGATACTGTACTAAATGTTTTCCTACGCATACTCTCATGTCACACAGATCAAAATCATCCCAAGAACTTTAATCAGTTCACCTGGAAATGATGATTGGGTACTGCTAAACCTGCTCCTTCCATTGCCAATGTTAATTATGCTCTACTTTCGCTTTGGCATCTTACCTTAGTACTGATTTTTCCTATGATGTTAATTGGTTTCATCATGTATTTTTCAACATACTGAACACATTCAATTAAAATATAGTCAAGGATCAGAAACCAGAGTCAGTAATTACGTAGCATTAAAAATTATATATATAGGGAGAGATACAGATATAGATACATAGATATATAGATATATAGATATACATACCCACACACACACACACACTCCACACACATAGAAAACAATAGATGCATTCTAAATCCTCAGAAATTTCACTTATTTAGAACTTTAAGCAATTAAAAGTTAATAGAAAAGGAAAAATAATTAATTTTGAAAACTGTAAAGATACTGCAATGTCAAAGCAACACTGAGCATCTATTCATACTGCAGTATGCATTAAAACCCATTTCATTTTTTATCTTTTCCCTAGGTACAAATGTTACTATCATGTGTTAATGAAAATTATATTTAAACTTGTTCTCTTTATTTAAAAGCCTTATGTTTTGTGTTAGGAAAGGACAGTTGTAAAATTATTAACTGTACATTAGTCTCATACTGATTTCAAAGGCTATTAAACAATACAAACAACATCTTGGTGTTTGGGAATTAGCCTCAATCACAACATATTCCATAGGAGTTCTTCTTTACAATCTGTTTCAAACTGCATGCAAAACACTAAAGCTATAAGCAACAGAACTGTTAGAACAGCAAATGAGGCTTGTACATTAATAAATATTTAGCAGGTATAAAGAATCAGAATGGATCTCTTCAATGAACTGATGACATTTGGCTTTCTCAACAACATATGGTCTCTATGAAGCATCTAACACGTGCCAGGCACTGTTCTGAGCAACAGGAATATCAAGGGCAATATTATACCATCCTTTTCTTTGGCCAAGGAAAAGACCAAGACCAAGGTTTCTTCTATTGTTTCAGTTTTACTCAGGTTTATGTATTCAAAGGCAGTCAACTAAATTATTTCAACAAATAAAATCTTCACCACTTCTACCTACCCAAGAGTAAAACAGTACCTCTGGAGTCAAATGAATAGACTCACCCTTATTTTTGGTTTTGCTTCCTATAAAGGTCTACAGCCTTTGAGTGTTTGTGCTTAAATATTTCATGTTTGTATGCTTATACATTTGATGTAACATAACAGCGATGGGAAAAGAGAGTGTTTTATATTATGTTCAAATTAAACTATAACTGTTTTTTAAAAATTAATTCTTTTAACCATTTGGCTAAAATTTGATAAAATCAAAATATCCAAAACAAAAACAGATTAGCAAGCATGTGTTTCCTCAATGTAGACTTAAGAATTCATACCAAGCTTAGAGCTATCAGCCCCAATGCCTATGAAAGCTAAGCTAGGATTATATGCTCTTCTAAGGTCAACAGAGCAGGAATTCTGGAAAGGCTGTGCATATTTCCCTCTTCCAAGCTTAAATGCTGGAAAACTGAGGTTGAATCTATGACCGGTGAAATGTTGAAAATTGTGGTTCTTTCAACAGTTTCAGCTTTGCTACTCTCTTCGGAGACCAGAACAAAAGGATGTTAGATAAAATGCAGGGGAATAATTTAGTTGGTCTTAAAGAAAAGTCTCTTAAACACAATTATAAGAGTGGGGCAAATGATAAAACCTGAGTATTAGAGATTTAGAAAACCATGAATAATTTGATTAGTCACCAACTTTCAGACAAGGCATATGGGCTCTGATTTATGATTCTAGATTAAATCATATATTTCATATTTTGATTTGCTTTCATGCACATCACCGAATGTTTAATTATACATTAGTCAGTCTCTGATATTTCTTTATATTTGGATGGGTTTTTCATTTTTAGCAACACTTTCTACTTAAACCTAAAATAAAATGTGACAACTATTCAGAAAATTTGAATAGGCATTGTGTTTAAAGAAACACAATTTCGGGGCGCCTGGGTGGCTCAGTCGGTTGAGCGTCCGACTTCGGCTCAGGTCACGATCTCGCGGTCCGCGAGTTCGAGCCCCGCGTCGGGCTCTGGGCTGATGGCTCAGAGCCTGGAGCCTGCTTCCGATTCTGTGTCTCCCTCTCTCTCTGCCCCTCCCCCGTTCATGCTGTGTCTCTCTCTGTCTCAAAAATAAATAAACGTTAAAAAAAAAAAAAAAAAAAGAAAGAAACACAATTTCTATTTAATAGAAATTTAAAATACACGTTACCAGGCAGGGTCCCAGTAAGAAACAGAATTTTCCCTAGAAGGATCAATGAAGACTTTCAAATTCCTTACAGAAGTATGGGTAGGAATAAGGAACAAATAAGGTACTTAGAGGCAATCAATAGTAGGAAACCATTACCACCTCTAGGACTAAAGAGATGAAAAGGAAATGGTGGTCCTGGAACCAAGTGAAAACTGGAGACATAAAAAGGGGGTCTCCCATAATGAACTAGACACATGAAGGAGTGGCACTAATGCCAGAGACTCAATACCAAAACAGGGAGGGAGCTGAGAAGAAATATCCCAACCTCTCACCCCTGATTTCCTGCCTATGCCTCCTCTTAACCTAATCCAACAACGTGCCGGAACCAGAAGCCAAACCCAATCTATCATTGACCAGTTTTAACCAAAAGCCCATCAGCCAGTCAGAAGACCGAGATGATGTCTCCAGTAGTAGTGAATCTCCCCAGGCATAGAACAGGATAGAGAAGGACACAAAATGGATTTGAGTGGTTTAGGGTTGCAAATGGAGATTAATCTTCACATTAGGATAGCTAAGTGACCTTAGATTTAAAACAGCAATTGGAGGGGCGCCTGGGTGGCGCAGTCGGTTAAGCGTCCGACTTCAGCCAGGTCACGATCTCGCGGTCCGTGAGTTCGAGCCCCGCGTCGGGCTCTGTGCTGACAGCTCAGAGCCTGGAGCCCGTTTCAGATTCTGTGTCTCCCTCTCTCTCTGACCCTCCCCCGTTCATGCTCTGTCTCTCTCTGTCTCAAAAATAAATAAACTTTAAAAAAAAAAAAAAAACAAAAAAAAACAAAAAAAAAACAGCAATTGGAGACATTAACAGGGTCCTTTATGGAGTTCACATAAAGTGACAACAGCATGAAGAGAAAAAGCATTCAAATTTATTCCCTAAGAGAGTGGTTATACAAAGCTATCACAAAATGGCCAAACTAAAATCAATGCTTTTACCACCTGGGTTTTTTCTCAGCAAAAAAGATGTGACCTTATCTTCTGGTGTGAAGAACGTAAGTATGAAGTCACATTTCTAAAATAATTTGTACTTGAAAATTATTTCAACAGACCCTGTGAGCCAGCTTATTCCATTCTAGGTATGCACCCTTGAGAAATGTGTATGTAAGTGGAGCCATATACAAGATGTTCATTCAAATAATACTCATATTAGCCAAAATGTCAATCGAAATAGCTAGCCACAAAACAATTCATGTGGTAGGTACATTCACACATTGAAATACTCTATCATAATGAAAATGAACAGACTACCATGATACATAGCAACATAGAAAATTCATACCAACTTTATGTGAGCAAAAGTAGAAAGATGTAGGCAAATACTTATGGTTCTATCTATATGAAGTTTAAAATCTAAATTGTTTAAAGATACATTCATATGTGGAAAAAGTATAAAGTAACACAAGGTAATAATTACCATAAAGATCAGCATGCTGGTGACCTCTAAAGGGAATCTGATAAAAAGGAGACACACTGAGGGCTTCTGACATTCTGGCAATGTACTATGTTTTTGCTCGCTTGGTGTATTGGTTAGCTAGGGATGCCTTAACAAAATACCACAGACTTGGTGGCTTAAATAACAGACATTTATTGTCTCATAATTCTGGAGGCTGAAAGTCCAAGATTAAGGTGCTGTCAGAATTGATTAAGGCCTCTCTCTTCCTGGCTTTTATAGGTCTGCCTTCTCACTGTGTCCTCACATGGCCTTTCCTCTGTGTACTCATGGAGGGGGACAGAGCTCTCTTGTGCCTTTCCTCCTTCTTGTAAGGACACCAGTCATATTGGATTAAGGCCCCACCCTTATGACCTCACTTTTATTACCTACTTGTTGGCTCTATCTCCAAATACCGTCACACTGGGGTAAGGGGGTCAACATACGAATTTTGGGAGAACAAAGTTCAGTGTCATAACTGATGGTCCTTACATGGAAGTTTGCTTTATATTTATTCACTACAGTGTATGTTTATTTTATGTATTCTTCTATACATGTGTAACATTTCACAACAAAATTGTTTTTTTAAATTATTACCTGAGTTTCTTTTACTTGAATATTTTGAGTTTTACAATAAAGAGATTTCTTCTTAATTAGATAATTCCTTTCCAGGAAATTTTATGCCTTGAAATAATTTTCTTTGGTTCCTAATCTTTAATTAGAGCACTCCCCAGATGTAATAAATTAGAAGGAAAAATCCAAAACATTTTGTTTCTGAAACCTCTTTGGGAAAGACATCATAGGTGTATCCTTATCGATGAAGACTGTCCCAGAACACGTGTGCAAAACAGCTGTTTTTGGAAGGAGATACAGCATAGAAAATATAACTGCATGGTTTAATCTCAGAAGGGAAGAATTATAGTATAAAAACATCATAAATAATAATTAAAATAATACCAATGTGCCAAATATATATAAAAGTTGGTTTGGGTGACTTTGGACTGGGATTTATCACAGTGAGGGGCAAGCTTACTGATGAGAGGGTGATGTCCTCAGGGACAGAGAAGCGGAGAGAAAGCAACTCTAGGGCAGGAGGAAAAGGACTTCTGAAATTAAATGTAACTTAGTCTTAATTAGAGCTGTGAAATAATTTATTCAAAGAATAATCTAGGCTTAATATGACACATTTGATTTCTATTCCTTGAAATTTAGAAAAGTTCTAATTCACCTTGACATTATTTTCCTTTCATATGCAAGCATGTTGGAGATGTCATATATTATAGGTAATAAGAAATACTGAAGTAATAATTTAGGGGGCTTGAGTATTAACCTTTTCTGTCAATTTTCTTTAACTTCTTTTTTTGCACTTTTAATTTTAATTCCAGCATAGTTCACATACAGTGTAATATTAGTTTCAGGTGTACAATATAATCATTCAATAATTCTATATATTACTCAGTGCTCATCGTGGTAAGTGCACTCCTTAATCGCCACCACCTATTTCACTCAAGTAACCACCAGTTTGTTCTCTATAGTTAAGAATCTTTCTGGGGCACCTGGTGGCTCAGTCAGTTAAGCAACCAACTCTTGATTTCTGCTCAGGTCATGATATCTCACAGGTTCCTGAGATCAAGCTCACGGATTCATGAGATTAAGCCCAGAGTCACTTGGGATTTTGTCTCTCCTTCTCTCTCTGCACCTCACCCACTTGAGGACCTTGTGCCCATGGCTGCACTCTCTCTCTTCCTCTCTCAAAATAAATAAAACTTAAAAAATAATTTGTTTCTTGGTTTGTCCTTCTTTTTTTTCCCCTTTGTTCATTTGTTTTGTTTATTAAACTCTACATGTGAGTATGACCAAAGAGCATTTGTCTTTCTCTGACTGACTTATGTTGCTTAGCATGATACTCTCTAACTCTATCCATGTTGTTGTAAATGGCACGATTTCATTCTTTTTTATGGCTGAATAATATGCTATTGTATATATACACCACATCTTCTTTATCCATTCATCTATCAATGGACACTTGGGCTGCTTTCATAATCTGTAAATAATGCTGCAATAAACATATGGGAGCATGTATCCCTTTGATTTAGTGTTTTTGTATTTTGTGGGTAAATAGCCAGTAGTGTGATTCCTGAATCATAGGGTAGTTGTATTTTTAACTTTTTGAAGAATCTCTAAGTTGTTTTCCACAGTGGCTGCACCAGTTTGCATTCCCACCGACTACAAGAGGGTTCCTTTTTTTCTACATCCTCACCAACACTTGTTTTTTCTTGTGTTTTTTTTTTTTATTTTATATATTCTGACAGATGTGAGGTGATATTTCATTGTAGTTTTGATTTGCATTTCCCTGATGATCAGAGATGTTGAGTATCTTTTCATGTGTCTGTTGTCCACCTGTATGTCTTCTTTGGAGAAATGTCTGTTCATGTCTTCTGCCCATTTTTAATGGGATTATTTGTTTTGGGGTGTTGAGTTTTATCTTTTACATATTTTGGATACTAAGCCTTTATCAGATATATAATTTGCAAATATCATTTCCCATTCAGTAGGCTGCCTTTTAGCTTTGTTGACCGTTTCCTTTGCTGTGCAGAAGCTTTTTATTTTGATGTAGTCCCAACTTTTTTCGTATTTTTACAAAAATCATATTTTTCTTTTAAGTATCACCTTAACACTGTCTTTTCCTTTCATGACAAACTTGTTAAGAAAGTTTATACTTATTCTGTCAACCTCCTGGTTATTCCCCAACCTGTTACAATGGTGTTTTGCCCCTTCCTTCTACCGAAACCAGTTTTTCTGGGTCATCAACTACCTCCTATTTGCAAAATTCAGTGATATTTCTTGGGCTCACATGTTTGCATCCCACACTTAACACCGCTTTTTCTTTAAACCAAGGTTTAGTAAACCGCAGCCTGCTCCTTGTTTTTATAGGACCCATGAGCCTAGAATAGTTTTCACATTTTAAAATGGTTCTAAGAAATCAAAAGAAGAATAACATTTTGACATATGAAAATTATAAGAAATTTGAATGTCAGTGTCCATAAATAAAGTTTTATTGGAACACAGTCATACCTACTTGCTTATCTATGGCTTTCCAGGCACCTCAGAGTTTGTCTAATAAGCTTAAAATATTTACTCTCTGGTCCTTTGGAGAAGTTTGCCAATACCTACTTAAAATTTACTCCAACCAAGGTTTCTGGATGCCTTTCCTGGAAAAGCTCCTACTCTTCTGATAAGCTCTCCCAGAGTTGTTGTGAAGATTAAACTAGACAACGTATGCAAAGTAACTAAGACAGCATCTGTCTCACAGTTTGTGTTCAAATCAGTTAGCTCTCTTGTCTGCCGACTCTTCCCCCCTCTGTCTATCATTTAGATGTGTGTCCCTGGATTTCATCTTCATTTTTATCCTCCCTTTTGTCTTCACTCTCTTCTGTATACCTCATTTTCTCCCATAACCTCAAGCATCATTTCCACACTCCTGAGTCCCCAAACTACATATCTCAGCCCAGATTCTGCTTTATTTGGATGCCCTTCAAGAAAACAAGCTGCACACATCCAAAATTAAATTCATCCTTTCTCTAAAATATGTTCCCTTTTGGTATTCCTGATCTCAGTTAATAGCAATGCCATCCACCCAACCTTCCAACCCAGAAATTTCATTGTTTCCTTTCTGCCTCTTTCTCACCCTTCATATCCAACTAGTCAGTCAATGAATTATTTCCACTGCATTTCAGAAGCTTTTTCCCCCATCCATAGAGCTACCACGTTAGTTTAAGTCCTCTTCGTTTTTCTTCTAATAGTTTTAATTCATCTCCTGGAATTTCTAACTCAATGGGCCCACAATCTGGTCCCATTTGGATATATCCTTTCTATTTCCACTAGAATTACTTTTTACCTTCTGACATAACCAATGAGATCATAGGACTCACTCCCCAATGACCCCCATGACTCTCATTAACCATAGGGTAAGTCCAAATACTTGAACCTGGCCTTTCAAAATCTTACCCTCACCTCATCCATTCATCCCTTCAACAAACATTTACTAAGCAAGTACTATGTGCCAACTGCTATGCCAGACTATGGGTACAGGAGTAAATAAAGTCACCACAATCTTCGCTTGCTGGGGGATTCTGACCCAGAAGAAGAGATCAAGATTTAGAAAAAAGAACCATTTCCCTTCTACCCATAATGGAAAAGACACAACGGTCATAGTGTCATCTGCACATGTAGTGACCTCTGTCTAGAACACCCTCACCAAAGCATAGCTCAAACATCTCCATTGGTATGGTAACTTTCTCTAGCTTGTGGCTATCAGAGTTAATCCTAGACTTCTTTGCATTCTCTGAACATATCTTTAATATTTAAACATAGTGTTATACATCCCTGCTAATTCTACCTCCCTGCACTATGAACACTTCACATTCAATAGCTGTGTCTTACTGATGTTCTCATGCCTAATCCAGCAGTTATTATAGGTACTCTGATTAATTAATTATGTCTCTTCTGTGACTAAAGACCCCAAACTGGTTTATGTCTATACTATAATAGGCTGTACATGAAAAAAAAAATCAAATAGTAAGAAAATATTTAAAGAGACAACATATGTTGCTCAAGGATAATTTATATGAATAAAATAATACTTTATTTACATTTTTAAGTAATTGATTTCAAGAATTTTACTTTTACATTTTGTTCATTCAGGAAAAGCCAAATAATTTGCCTATAATAGTATATTTTAGCTGTTAATCCTTAATTTTTATCTGCTAACTTTATTTCTTATTCTAGTATGTTCAAAGTATATTTTAATAAAGTATACATCTCTTTGATAAGAAATATTTGAGAATATTATCCTCACAGTAAGATATTTGTTTTACATGAATAATATATTTACATCCTGTATATCTTCAAGTCATAAACAATGCAGAAAATAAGAAAATGATGGATGGGCTGCAGAAAGATTCAAGAAAATAATTATAATAATAACTATTCTAATCTTTAAGATGTGCCAAAGGGGAGATCCAGGAAATTACTGAGCGGTTAACATCAATACTAGGAAAGAATAAGAACAAATAATAATAGAATTGATCAAGAAGTACTTAGGCAAGAACAATTTAATGAACAACTAGCAGCATGAGTTCATGTAGAAAGATTGTGGAATATTAACCAGACAGAAAGTGTGAGTACAAGCAGAGTCAGCCAAAGGAACCTGAATTTGTCCCTTTAAAATTATACAATAGCCATTGAAAAAGTGTCTTAAAATAATCCTACAAGGATGAATATAAAATTAACTTTTGGCTGATATACTAGAAAAGAAAGGACTTAATTTAAAAAACAAAAAACAAAAAAAAACAAAAAACCTGCTAGCCAGAAGATACTTTCCACCAACCACATTTCTACCACTGGACTCCAAGTGGTACATATGAGTGCTGATGGTATTACTTCAGTACTCTTACTCCATCTCCCAACAAACAATTGCTCAAACTTTGCTAACAAGTGGTTTTCAAGCCCTCCAAATGTGGACTTTTTATATAGGCTGTCCTTGTGAATGCCTCCAGCATGAAACCTAGTATAGATGAAATCCTGACAAATGACAGCTGTTAGCAACACAGGGGTGGCAGGTGAGTGCGTCAAGTTTTACTCTTTTAAGGATAACTGGCTTATGTATAGGGAAGTATTTTTGGACTGCATGGTCAAGTTAAAAATTCTAAATGGGCCAGAGGAAGCTTCATACATTAGGAATTGTCTCTAACCCAGTGGAGCTCAGATGAGCTATAAGCATCTCCCTTGTCAAAGACATGCCCTTCACTGGTCAGGGAGGAGCCTTCTGCTTGCACCAGGAATCCTGCAGCTCAATCAGCAGGGTGGGAGCATATCCTGGGCCAACATGGGTGTTGTCACGGTGGCTGGATGCCAAAGAAGCAGCAGCCAAGTGGGCAGCCTGATATCATGACCTCTGTGGTGAGTAAAGGACAGCCAGCAGGATTGTGTGAGTGAACAATCTGACAGTAAATAAGGGGCCAACCACCAAAATTGAACCAAAATAAGAAATATGGTGGGAAATATTTAGATTATACTATTCTGAAGAAAATGATAATTTAAATAAAGTTGAGTTAGCCTAATCTCCTTATCTTTCCTCAACCAGTTAAATTCAAACACAATTCTACAAATGTCATTCATTTTTCTATAGTTTTTAATCTGAAAGTCTGTTGAATTCTTTATATGGGTCAAAATATAGCCTGTTTGCCACCCTAAACACTTACCTTGTTCTTCCCAGATGCTTCATTTCTCAGCACCTCCATCTTTTTAGCAATTATATAAAACTTCCTTCTTTTCAATTAAATATTTAATAAATTGATATAATTCTTATGTATGTCAGTTCATTTATTCCGAGCATGATGTATTTATTCAATGATTATTAATAATGATGTTCATAGATTTAAAACACATATTACAACTCTCTTGTTGGGAACTTTGCGCAGTATTTTTTCATTCTTTCCTATCATCTATCAACACTTTTATTGGTGAGTTTACTAACCTTGTCTTTTTTTTTTAGAAAGTGAAATTAATTCAGTACTAAATTGATCCATCTTCATTTACTACACGTGAGTTTATCTCTAAAGTTAAGAATAGTTTTATTCCTATGAGTTGTTCCCTCATTCCTTGTGGATATTTAAATAATTGCTAAATGTCCTACTCATAAAGCCAAATATAACTTAGAATAAAATATTTTACTCTTTTAGATTGTTCCAAGCCTCTACAGATTATATCACACTCGCCAGCTTACTGAATAACAATTACTGGAATACCCTAATATTCTAGTGAGTTACAGAACCTTGCAAATGTCCATTCTCTCTTTATAAATGAAGGTGATAAGAAATAGTAGAAAAGTTGTCTAGTTAATGAGATGTGATATTTATAATTTGTTTTTTTAAGAAGTTATATAAGTAAAACATAGATAATAAAAGGGGTAAAACAGTTGTTTACTCACTCTACATATTAGTTCCTTACAGTATACCATATGGACAATTTTTTTTTCAATATATGAAATTTATTGTCAAATTGGTTTCCATACAACACCCAGTGCTCACCCCAAAAGATGCCCTCTTCAATACCCATCACCCACCCTCCCCTCCCTCCCACCCCCCATCAACCCTCAGTTCTCAGTTTTTAAGAGTCTCGTATGCTTTGGCTCTCTCCCACCCTAACGTCTTTTTTTTTTCCTTCCCCTCCCCCATGGGTTTCTGTTAAGTTTCTCAGGATCCACATAAGAGTGAAAACACCATATGGACAATTTAAATAAACTTCCTGAGATATAGATCCTCATTATAATACATAGCATTGTAAAACTTAGTTATACTTAATGAGGCTATCTACATGCCCCAATCAAGAATATTCAACAATGAAAAAAAAAAAAAATACTCAACAATGTTCTTTTGTTGTCATAGTTTTCTCTTTCTCTATATTCCTATAAAACTATTTAAAAAAGAGGGGTACCAATTTTGATAAAGTACATTGAGTAAGATCCCTATCTTATCAAAAATATTTCTTAGAGTAGGGACTATATTTGGATAATTGGACAACACACCTGTTTAGAATTATTGGGGCTATTCTCTTTTAAAGCTAACATTTTTTTAAGCACTAATGTAGAACGGGAATTGTTCTATTTGCTTTACATGTATTAATTCATTTGATCCTCATTCACAATGAATTAGGTCTATTGGTACTCACATTTTACTAATAATTAAACTGAAGCATAAAAAGGTTAAATATGTTGCCCAAGTTCACATAACTTGTAAACTGGATATCGGAAAAACTAAATCTAAGGAAAGACCTAGATATCCATTGGCTTGGCCAACCTTCACTGACACCTATTGAGAGAATAGAAAATGGACTCCAGGTCTCTAAACATCTAGCGAACATCTCTTTCCATAAATTCATGCTACTTTATATTTTCAGAAACAGTCACACAAAGTTCAAAGGAGAAAGTGGTAACTTCTGGCAGATGTGAGTGGGAAAATTAAAAACTGGCATGTGATCTGAGTCTTTGAGGATAGGCAAGTTTTCAAGTGGCAAAGATTGGAAGGTAGTCTAGAAGTGGATCATCATGGGCAAAATGATGGAAATAAAAAACCTGAAGAGATGTGAAAGGCATCTGAGAGAATCTAGGAATAGAGGTAAAAATTTTAAAAAGTGGAGAGAGAGAAATTGGAATGAAGTTCCTTCGGTAAGTTTAAAGTTGACGAGGCTTAATGATATATTAAATTTTAGAACAAGAGAAATACAGAAAATGTTCTTTTTTTTCCATTTTGAGTAATGTAAGTGGCCATATGTATGAGTTCCAATTTACAATCACCAGCATATATATACTATGAATTCATTTGAAAGTACACATAGGATAAGAGTATATAATGTCATCAGTCTTACCCAATATTGTCTCTGAGAAAATAAGCTGAAGCACATGCAATAGCAGACTAGGTTAACGTCTGCCATGGTATCCGTCTCAAAAGCCTGGCTCTATTCTCTTAGAATAGACTACTCTACAGTCACAAGGATGGACCTCTATTTGGAAACAAACCTGAACACTGTGAATATTTACATATGTTTATAACACTTTCTCCTTATATAAATGCTAAGTACTGAATTGTCATAAGTGAGAGAACCAATTGCATATTCTAAACTACAGGAATACCCTGAAGTTCAGGTATAGGCATACTCATGTGGTTGCAGTCATCAGACCTTCAAGTTTAGTGGGAGCAAAACGTGTCCACATAGACACTCCTTGCTCTCCAAATAGTTCCTATGCTAAGCTCCCTGCCTTCTAGTTTACCCTGATACACTGGTATAATTGTTATAAAACATTTGGGTAATAAACACAAGCATAAAAAGCAAATATAATCTAAAATTTTCCATAAGTACTAACTTCAGAACAACCACTGCATGCATTTTACTGAAAGTACATTCATTTTTTTCTATGCATATGCATGCATGTATATATTTGCAGCTGGGCTTCAAATCCTTGTCTCTAGTCAACTCTAATGTCCATCTTTTTGAATAGTATTAATGTGTTATTATATCCAGAAAAGCCAATGCTTAAACCATACCATTACTCAGCTGATTCATCACAGTAATAACGATGCCACTAATTTCTTGGGAACTTTTCCTTCTCATCTGCTTGTTTCTGATAATATAATATTCCTAAGAGCAAAGCCCACCCTTTGAAGAGGTTGCACCCAAAACAGCTGACTCTCTAAGAGACTTCTGGTCCTCAAAAATATCATCATTTCTAAAACTAAGCTGGAATTTAGTACAGATCTGACTATGGTTAATTATTTATAGCACTAAATTTAGATATAAAGATATAAAGCAGTCCTGAATCTCACACAATAACTACAAGAGTGTTTCCAAATTTCACTCACAGACTGGCACTGGTCGTCACACTGTTGAAAAGACTATTCATTCCCCATTGAATTGTCTTGGTACCTTTGTCAAAAATTGACCATTAATATGCTAGAATTTCTGGACTCAATTCTTATTCTATTGATCTGTATATCAATCTTTATGTCAGTAAAACACTGTTTTCATTATTACAGCTTCATAGTAAATTTGGAAATCAGGAAAATGAGTCCTCCAAATTTTCTCTTCTTCTTCAGGATTGTTTTGACGATTCTGGGTCCCTTGCACTTCCATGCGAATTTTAGGATCATCTTGTTAATTTCTTCAAAAATAGATTGTTGGGATTTTTATACAAATTCTGTTTAATCTGTATATTATTTAGAGAGTATTACCATTTTAACAATATGAAATCTTCCAATTCATGAACATAGAATGTCATTCCATTTGTTTAGGTCTAATTTAATTTTTTTCAATGTCTTACGGTCTTTAGAATATAAGTTTTCTACCTTTTTTGTTAAATTATTCCTAAGTATTTTATTTTTTCTGATCTGTGGTAAATGCAATTTTTCTTAATTTCACTTTTGGATTGTTCATTGTTGGTGCACAGAAACACAACTGATTTTGTATATTGATCTTATATCTGGAAGCCTTGCTGAACTTATTTATTAGCTCTACTAGTTTTTTTTTTTTTTGCACTGATTCCTTAGGATTTTCTAAATATAAGATCCTGTCATTTGCACATAAAAATACTTTTACTTCCACTCTCACATAGATGGCTTTTATTTATTTTTCTTGCCCAACTGCCCTGGCTAGAACCTCTAGCACAATGTTGAATAGAAGTGAGGAGAACCAACATCCTTGTCTTGTTCTTGATCTTAGATACAAAAACATTCAGTTTTCACCACTAAGTATCATGTTAGTTTTTCACAGGTGGACTTTACAGACTGAGAAAGTTCCTTTCCAGTTCTAGTTTGTTGAGTATTTTTATCATGAAAGGGTGATGAGTTTTGTCAAATGCTTCTTCTAATTTATTAAGATGATCCCGTGGTTTTGTCCTTTATTCCATTGATATGATGCAGTCCCTCAGTTGATTTTCAGTAAACTCATCTTGCAGTCCTGGGATAAATCTCACCTGATCATGGGTGTTTTTATATGTTACTAGATTTGATTTGTTGATTTTATTGAGGATTTGTATCTACACTCATAAGAGATAATTTGTTTGAGTTTTCTTTTTTTCCTTATGTCTTTTTTATCTGGTTTTAGGATCAGGGCAATACTGGCCTCATAGCATGAGTTGGGAAATGATCCTCTTTTGTTTTTTGGAATAGCTTGTGAAGAAATTATACTAATTCTTCCTTAAATATTTGGTCATATTTTGTTCTTCAAGTTTTTCTATTTTTACAGTTTTAAGCATGCAACTCTGATAGCATGCCCAATGGGAGGATATAAATGTCCACCCTTTCACTCTGTGAACCTAATTAATCTATGGCATTTATGATCCACAACCCTATTGTCAAAGTTTGAGTTAGTCACAGGAAAAGAAGTTCCCGAATTCGTCCTTAAAAAGTTTTCCAAGTTAAAAAAAGAGAGAGAGAGAGAGAGTAGGAATACATTTATCTCGGGCATGAACTGTTTCTCCTGTACCCCCAGTTCTCTTCCATTTAGCGACCCTCCCCAACGCACGGTTCTGAGCCTCGTGCGCAGGGATCTGGTAGGTGACACTGGCGATGACTGTGGCATCCTCCCGCTTCCGTCAGCATCTGGAGAGGGAGGGGGTTGGGCCAAGAGGGTCTCCAGGGGCGGGGCGGAGGAGGAGAGAATGCAAAACAGTGCCTCATCCCTGGAACCTACCGAGCAGCAACGCCCCTCGCTATAAATTCAGAGCTGCCGCGTCGCGGACGATTCCAGCGCGCTCGTCAGCCCAGGGCCCCAGGCAGTGGTGGCAGGCACGGCGAGCATCTGTTTCGGGCTGGGACGGCGACTGATGGGGAGCACCCCGAGCGAACCCCGGGAGTGAGGGCGCACCGCCGGGACGCGGAAGACGCGGGCGGAAGCCCCGCACCAGCGCTGCCAACTCGCTGTCCGACGTGAGCTCAGGACCCCGGGCGCGGGTAAGTCGACCAGGACTGCCCAGGCAGATTCGGGGGCCGTGGGGCGGGGCTGGTCAGTTTCCTGTCAAGGTGTCCTCACCGCGGGTGCTGTGCTGGTGGGCTCCCGGGGACGAAGGAGCGAGAGAGCTCAGTTCCGGTCGGCGCCCACCGGGAACTGGCTGCCTTTCCCCAAATCAGGTGAGGGGCGCCTGGGTTGCAGGGAACAATTTGAGATTGCTCGCTGCGTGCCCCCAAAAGGTCATTCTGATTTGACCAGACTCTTTCGAGTACAAGCCAGAAATCTGCAGAAATGGGATCCAACCAAATAAACTTTCTTCCCGAGGCTTTTAGCTAACTCTTGTCCTTTAACCGTGTCCGGAGCAAGAAGCCGGTAGAACTCCGCGGGGCGTCCATTTAAAAGTTACGCTACTCCGAAGGTGAAGTTAAGAGTGTCCCCACCCTCCCCCTCTGCTTCCCAGGAAACGCCCAGCATGGCTCTTCTTCCCCTCACCCCTCCCCACAAACCCTGTGTGCCCTTGGTACTGTGCGCCGCCCCCACCAGGGACAAACGGTCCCACCTTCAGGTGTCCCCAGGTGCCCTCTGATTCATCAGATTGGTGAGGGGGAGAAGCTGGGGTGTCTCGACACCCCAATCTCCATAGCCCTGGTCAGTCCACGTTTGTAACTGAGGCGCGATTTTAAGAGAAGCTTCTGGTTGGCCCCTTCCCTCCACACCACCTATCTAGCACCCCATTCTCCAATTCTCTTAACTGTGCAGCCCAGTCTCCCTACAGCGCCAGCCTGCTACTTCTCCCCAAGACCTCAGCAAGTCTTTCCCAAAGTGTCTCCTGCCCCATCGTCTTTGGGCACCCAGTAGAAACCCCGTTATTGTATCCATCTAGGGCTTCTTTACCTAATCTTTGTTTTCTGGCGGTGTATCAGAATCCCACTACTGGAGCCCTCCAAGCCTCCTCTTCTCAGTAAAAGTTTGGGTGCTCATTTTCCCCTGGGATCAAATTTGGGAGTTGGCTATATTTATGTCTAGTGTCATTCAGAGAAGAGAAAGTAACAGTGAAGGATGCAAGAAATCTGGCACACACTGTTCTGTTTTATAACTTTGTTGAGCAACTTGTTTCTCCTATTAGGTACCTCATCCCCAACATGATTCTCTTGATAGACACCATCTGAGTGTCCTGGGTCCCCGGGTGTTTATTTCCTTTAGCATTAGCTATAACCCTTTTGTACGTCTTCTCGAAGAAACTGCCTGCTCCCCTGCCTCCTGTAGTGTTTCCCTAGCTCTAAAGGCCCCACCTAGGTCATCTGTCTCAGGCTGTGGTGGATTCTGCCACCCTCCTGGCAGACAGTGCAGGGGCAGGGAAGCACAGGAAGCCGGCGAATGGAGAGACCCACTTAACTGGCTGCTTGCTTTCAGGAGAGTTATTTCACAACCCTGGACCTCAGGTCCCTGACCATAAGGTTCCCTCCAGTGATAAAATTCCTTGATTCCTTTTGTTTCCTATTTATTTGCTTAAAAAATAGTAGTCTAAAATAATTACCCTTTTGCCCATGCTTAGGACCCTCAAAACTCTCTAAATAACTCTCCTGGTATATTACCTATTCTGGAAAACCATTAGGTTTCCAGCGCTGGCTCCAAAAGTCCATCCCTCCTGATAATGGCTGGCAATTCCCATAACGTGGTGTAAAGCTCAGGGAGTGTACCCTAAGTTGCCAGGTCTCAGCATTTGCTAAAGTTTCACATTTATGAGTGTCGAGTCTGTCATCTACTCTGTCTCTCCCTTTTTTTCCTGACTTCATTGTTCTTTGTGGCCATCCCGAAGCCTCGATTCCTGGTTCGGCTCTTCTTTGATCTTAAACTGAATCACTTGCTCCATCATCCAACTCAGAAGAAACCTAGTGTTCTTCTACTGGTTCCACTGATGCCAAAGAAAGAATTACCTTCCTTGAGATTTATAAAATGTCTTTCAGTCACTACATCGCTTTGCCAATGCTCCCCATCTCAAGAGTTCTGAGCTTAAATCTTTACTGTCATTCTCTAACCCTGGTTGTGTTAAAAAAAAAAAAAAAAGCAAATTTACGGATTGTTAAGGTTTCTTGCCGTGTGTGTGTGTGTGTGTGTGTGTGTGTGTGTGTTCTAGTTTGACGTAAGAAGTGTGTGGGTGTGGGGGTGTGTGTGTGCATTTTTTGGTCTGTTGCTGCTGCTTATTACTGTTGTTGTTACTATCACTAATTATTTGCCCAATTCGAGAGGGAAAATAAATGAAAGAAAATTTAATCTGCTACTTAACAAAAGCCCAGGTAAAATACTTAGCTGAGAGGCATTTAAAACTAAGAGTTTAATTATATGGTGAATATCTCCATGTCCTTTTCAAACAGATAACGGACTTGCTATGTTTTGTTTTCAAATTTGTTACAGGGACCTAGACCAGTCCCATAACACTTGCATATTTTGGCTGCCTGATGCAGGCTCCTGGCCTCTGGCCCCCCACTCTCATTAGTTTACCTAGTGCTTTGCCTTACTCAGTCATGACTGGGCTATGCCAGAGAGTCTCCCAAGTAAGCTGGCAAATTAAGAATTTTATTTAGCTGTTGGAAGTAAATCCAAGTGTTGTGAGGGTTAGAAAGCTGTCCTGAAGACACACGGTGGCAATAAACAAATATAAAGCCAGACCAGCAAACTATGACAAAGCAGTCAAGGCCAGGATAGGAATGCTCTTCTCCCAGGTTATCTAGTAAACTGGGTAAATCACCTATTAAATTCATTACCACTGGAAAGTGCTATTATTTTTCTTCAAAATATGTCTAAGGGTTCCCTTACAAAACTGCCTAAAGTCATTGGATTACATGGTTTGTGTATCTTGTCATGTAGGTACTTATTAAAATAGTATGCCATAGTTCCCATAAGTAAAAGTAAGTTTTGTTCCATTTCTAGCCTAAATTTAGCTATTATTTTATATTTTATTCATTATATGAATTTTAGCTACCAAAATTCAACTTTTTGATAGCTTAATATATAAAACCAACTTAAATCAAGTAGTCCGTTAGGGATTTAAGGTACTATTTAACTGAACTGGCAAATGACCACCATTATCCTCTTAAAGCTCTAAAACACATCCAAAATAAATGACAGCAAAAAAAGAAAAAAAAAGCTATAAATTTGCCAAATGTTTTATTAGTCAGTGATAATTTTAATGATATTTGACAAGTGGAAATAGAAAACAAAAGTTTATATCTAGAACAGTGATAGAAACGGAAATAAGTGAATCTTGATATTAGTAGTTGTATTAACATTAAAAGTTTTGTTGATTTTTGATTCCTTCTCTTCATAGCATATGGTCACAAAGGAAGAAGATTCCATTGAGTATTAAAAACAAAATCATCTTTCAAATATTTTACTAACATAGAATTCACTACATGCTGTAAATATTGTATGACTGCTATATTTTACATTATTCTTATAACTCAGTTTAAAAGAGATTTTATTTGTCTGGTTCCTAAATAGGTGCATCATTCAAATGTCTTAAGTGGAAATAAATGTCTAGAATTTGCAAATGATTATTAGAGTTTCCTTCATAGATCTAAGAATATTTTAAATTGTGTTGCTAGTATCACATTTAATTATTTTTCTAACATTTAGTAGTTTAGAAAATGGATGAAGAAATGGGTATGCTTTGTTTTTCCTAATCACATTGAGCCTTCATATTCAAAGTCCTAAGACTAAATGTCCTTAAAATTTAAAATTATAGATTAATAATCCTTCAGTTGGGGTGAAACTTTATGTGAATTCTTGTTCCTTTTATACACATATAAGCTGTTTTATTCTTCACCAAATTATGTTAAAACTTATTTAGATCAGTGGATTTAATACTTTGGTTAACTTCAGAGTAAGAATGTTGGAGTCAAATACATGTTTGTGTACTATTAAAGAGAGTTTATGATTGCTAATTTGCTCTCTAAGATGTCTTTAGCTATTTATCAATTAATATTAATCAAAGCTCCTCTTATCCAACTTGGGAAATAAAGAATTATATGTAGAAGATACTTACAGAGGGAATACTATGGATCTGAGTGATGTTAGATCCTTACGAACACACGAAAGTATAAAAATGGTCTTTGCCCTAGAGAGATGTTGGTCAAACTGAGTATATATTTGGCTATGAGTCTCTCCAAACATCTTAGTGCCACTGGGGTGGAAAGCCATTTAAAAATAAGCCCCCTTCTGTCCTACCTTTCAGAGCAGGTAGAACGTATACTGGGGTCACACTGTTTGATTTCAGCCACTTCCATAATATCTACAATTTTCCCTTCCTTATGGGAGTATACCTCCTTTGATACTATGAACCACATCTAATTCATCTTTGTATTCTATTACTGAATGCTCCACACATCACTTTCTTGCCTGTTTGTTGTTTGTTTGTTTTCAGCTAAAGCTATGGAAAATATATTTTTCAGATCCCTATAGTTTAGAAGAGATATATTAGAGAGAAACCATTTGTCTAACCTCATTTGAGTAGAGTATCCTATTATACACAATAAAATGGCTTGAAATTGATGCTTTATTCTTAGTAACTGGGGAACTATTAATACTGTTTTTTTAGTCTAAAACAGTAATGGCAAGGGGGAAAGTAGAGAATAGAGTAAGAAATGGAGAAACAAAATAGAAGTTGAAATAGCAAATCAGTGGTTCTTCAGGCATTAGGGAAAAGGCAAGGCAAGCATATTACAATCACTTGGGATTTTAAATCTGTACATATTGTCTACACTTCCCTTATTCCCATTTTCCCTACTGAGAACCACTGTATTATAAATTAGGAGCAACCATCCACCATTGTCTCAGGTGTTAAGGCAAAGACCAGCCTTGTGGGCAACATGCGGGAACTTGTGAGAAATGCAGACTTTCTGACTCCACCCAGACCCATTGAAATCTGCATTTTTAACAAAAACCCCAGGTGATTCAAATGCAAAATGAAGTTAGAGAAGTCCAAGTGTGCATACAGCACCCAGGACTTGTTAGGAATAATTGCCTAGAGGTTATATTGGCTTTTTAATAAATTAACATTTTTACATAAAGCTAACATTTATTGAGCACATATAATAATATGCCAGACACAATGTTCAGCCTTTAATATTGTTTTTATATAATCCTCACAACATCCCTATGAAAAAATCACTGCTTTATCCTCATTTTATAGGCTGGGATACTGAGTAATAACAAGATAAGAAACTCACCCAAATGTGGTAACTGGTAGAGTCAAGATTGAAACAGAGGAATTTTGATTCCTGTCCTCTTACCTGCCACGCTGCACTGTCTGCTCTACACTACACTGCCTGCTTTTTAAGGCCAACTAATTATTTGAGAATTTATTTCACATTATCATTTGAAATCAAGTTGTTTCCCTCATAGAAAAAATAAGATCTATTCTATTTTAGTTGCAACATTTGCCTGTCATATTCACCTTTAAGTGAAATAATGGAGAATTCTAAGAATTCTTTCTTTAGTTGGGAAATAAATACTAAAATTATGAAAGCTCATTATTTAAAACTTAAGATTCAATATCTCTGTTTTTCTCATAACTTACCTATAATTTACTCATTTTATCTTTGGGTATTCTGATGCTATAAAAATGTTTTCTCTTGAACAAGTCATTCCCTACGTATACAAACTATTCAGCCTTCCAACTCAAATTATATATCACTCTTTCAGCTTTTAATATAAACACTTATCTACAAGCATGGTTCACAAAACTAGGTGAATATAGTTACTTACTAGTCAGTTTGCAAGCAAATGGTGACTTATGTTAAGCCAGTGACTCCCCAGATGATTCAGTCTCTGAACGATTTCTCCCAGTGCATGTAGATTTTCTGAGAGCTGTCAGTTGGATTTGGCCAAAAGCCTGTTGTTCTGACAGGGGCTCATTGATGTTGGTCAAAAGACTGAAGTGAGTCTGGGTTCCCTGTGATCACGTTTGAGAGGAGAGGTGTGTCAACAGGACTGAGCAGCTATAATTTTCTCAGTGATAAAGGGACATCCTTGGGAGATGGAACTTCACCAGCTGCTTAGATCGAGAACTTTAAGCAGCCCTAACAGTACAGTGTCTAATTTGTAACTTAAGGCTTAGGACACAACCAACCCAGGGCTGCCATAATGCCAAGCACCTGGGGCTTAGAGGGGCGGTAGTGCCCAGGAGACATCCTGCATGTAGCAGCAGAGTTTCTTAAAGCTAATAAGTGATAAATGATACAGCAGTGACTCTCTTATGACCTTTTACAGTCCTGCTGGTCTCAGTGAGCCCAAATATTTGTGACTGGGGCTGTATAGAATCTGCACCAGGTTTTTTCCTAAACAAATTGAATGAATGAATGAATGAATGAATGACCTCACAGCATTTCTTCTAGTAAACTTTATACATTTATACTTTCATTATTCCCTTCACTTTTTGACCCAAACTCTTCTCGATATCCAATTCAAATGTATTTTACATGCTTCTAAATCTGTGTAGTATGCTGCTAGAACAAGAATGTTCCATTAACCCAGCTTTAGTAATCTTTCCATTCAAATGATGTCACTTCACATAAAACATGTTGTACCATGATGGATCCCAGCCCTTAACCTTCACACAGTTGATTGCTGCCACTTTATCAGGAATGGAAAAGAATCTGATGTGATTCCTACGTAATGATTTCTTGAATGTGTTGTGGCATTTGGTCTACTGAGTTAACAGAATACATTTTGGAGAGGAACACAAATCTATTCTTTTACATTTCTGTTAGGTTAAGCCATATGATGTGACATTATATAGCCATTTTTACATATTTAATAATATTTAATGGCAAGGAAAGATAATCATTATAGAGCAATATATAAACATAAATCATGAGTGTGGTCCAGTGTGTGCGTGTGGGTGTTTAGATTACTGTCAAGTTGCCATTAAGGCCTTACTTGGGCCATTGGTATTCTAATGGAAACAGTTCTATTAGCACTGATTTGTACTTAAAATAACCGATATGTTTTTTTAAATGTCTGCATCACTATGAACCAGATAAGACTAGGAAAAATATAAACAAATCTTAGAAGCTTTTGAGGGTTATTAAGATCAAGGCTAAGATCAAAAGTGACTTTTTTCTTTCTTTTTTTTTTTGTATGTGCTTTCAAAAGTTCCTATAATGAACCTCTATTACTTTTATACTTCTTACTTTCTGTTTGTCTCAGAATTACTATTACTTTCAGTCTAACCCACTCTAGATTTCAGATCGTTAGACAACTGCCATTAACTGTGTAGAGAATGATAATTGGTAAATCTGATACTTTCTCTAATTTTTTTTTTTTTTCCTGAGGGACACTAGTGCCCTACAAGAGTTTAGAAAATTAATATCATGGTAGTATTTTTAAGAGAGAAATAATCTTATGGGAAATTTCTTTTGCTATAACAACAAAACCACTGAAATATAGGGATAAAAAGAGATTCTCTAAGGCCAAAATCCTTCCATATAACAACATTATAGTAAAGTTGGTATACATTGTGGTTTAAAAGGTAACCTACACCACACCTATAGTCTTCTTGAATAACTTCTCAGCTTTAATAATATTCTTGCTGAAAAGTGTCCCCCAAGTCCATAATGACAAATATTGCTTAATTTGGCTACATAAGAAAATTAAAATATCATGTGGTAAAAAGGACCCATAAACAAAGTCAAAAGAGAAACAGGAACTTGAGAAAGCTACTTGCCACACATTACATGTAAAATGCCAGTTTCCTGAATAGAACGTGAGCTCTTTAACATGAGAAGCAATGAACAACCCAACTAAAAAATAAGCAAAACCCCAGATGTGTGGGTGGCTCAGTCAGTTAAGCCTTGATTTCCACTCAGGAACGCTGACTGCACACACAGCCTGCTTGGATTTCTCTGTCTCTCTTTCTCTTTGCTCCTCCCCGCTCTCCCATCTCTCAAAATAAATAAACTTTAAAAAAAATAAATAAGCAAAGGCCATTAATGGGCAAACTAGTAGAAGAATAACTACATACAATAAGGAAACAACAACAACAGAAAAAGCTCAACCTCATTTAGAACTAAAGAAATGCAAATCAGGACAAATATGTACTTTTCATTTATAAGACTGACAAAAAAATTTAAGATTTGATAAAAGCCAGATTTGGGGTATCAAAAATTGGTATGGCCTTTGTAGAGGACATTTTTAAGTATCTTTCAAAAACTTGGAGTATGCAGTTTGCTTTAACAATCACATTTGAAACTTTTCTACTGATACACCACTTAAAAAATGCACACATATAAATAGAACCATTGACGCATGTTTTTAAGCAGCCAAAATGAGAAACTAAAAAAAGAAAACCTTAAGATCCATTAACAGGGGGCTGGTTAAATAAATTATCATGAATCAGTGCAATGAATACTGTATAGTCATCAAAATAAATGAGGTAGATTTATGCATATATTACAGATGTAGCCATGTTAAGTTAAAAAAAAAAAAACACACAACAGAATAGTAGGAGGTGTAAAATGAAAAACCGTGGATATACACATCTGTATGCATGTGTATACATTTTTAAAAGTCTTAAAAGGATACACGTGAAACTATTAGTAGTAAGTATCTCTAGGAAGTGGATCTAGAGAGACCATTACAGAGAGCTAGGAGACATGTACTTTTATTTTACACTCCTTTGTAATTTGACATTTAAACCACATGTATGTATTACTACAATGAAAAAATAAAAACAGAAATACAGAAAAAAGATCTCTTTTTAAGAAGATTTTTTAAATTATGGTAAAATAACACTCATATAGGTTTATATTAAAAAGGATCATTTATCAAAGTTTACCTGTAGATTCACAACTAAAAATCTCATCTATTATGATACTTCTTATACTAGGAGCTATGTTTACACGTGTCTTAGAATAAGATTGCACTATTTTACCCAAAAACACGTTTTCTCCTTCTCCAGTGAGTATCTACAAGGGTATGAGGGAAGACGTCGACTACAACCAGGAAGAGGACGTAACCCCACGACAGACTGCCACTTAGTACGGCCTAACCCTACATAAGGAAAAATATATTCTTGATGTGGACCAGATGGTTTCATTCCCTTCAAAAGCATTTTTAAGATGTAGTGTTAATACTTACTCTGTCAATTAAAAAATGAAAATCTGGCCGTATTCAGTGAATCACACTAATCTTTTTGTCTTTCCAGATTTAATACATGATAAATTGGTCTAAAATGGCCGAGTTTTCATCTGAATAAGACACTGAAGCCATCCTAGAAGTTCTGCATCCAGGTAAATGTCTTACACTTATAGCATGGTACTGGGCGGTTGTTTTCTCTAATGTGTCAATAGTGGAGGCAGCACAACAAGTCACATATATCATTGTCTAGTGACAGAAACAGAGGATGCAGAAAAAAAAATGAAATTCCACTCTTATCTCATTCCTTATATGCAGCCTAAGAGCATATATTTATATGATTTTAAAGGTAAACCATGTTAGAATATTACCAAGATATTCATGTATTAATATAAACCATATGAGAGATTTGCAACCCCTCGGCAAGGATCTCCTTGTGGCCACGGATGGATTGCTCTGAACGGTCCTCTTCACACTATGTAGGGCTTTAAGAGAAATGGGAGATTGTGTTCTCTCCTCAGCCACCCAATGGGGCTCTGTGAAGCACTCACTTCCAAAAGCCATGTCCAAAGACCATATGTCCAAAGAACATAAACCTTAAAACTTGACCTGCTCACCTTCAGAAAATCCAGATGTCTCTCACTCTTATTTTCATGAAAGTTCCCCTTACTCCAGTAAGATATAGGGAAAAGGGCAATGTGGAGTTGGAGACAAGGTACCCTTTAATCCCCACATAGCCTAGCCCTCTGGTAGGTATGAATCATGCCGCTGGGCATTACAGTCAGAACCTGAGAGGGCAGCATGAGTAATCAGGGACTGCTCTGTCCATCCATTTCCTGTCACATGGCCCTGCCTGATATTTTTCATAAAAAGACTCCTGAATTTTCCAGATCAAAAGACTTTTTTCTCCTGACAAAAACTCAGCTCAAGGAACAAGCCCTCAACTTCCTAAATTAACAGGGAGGACATCCCCTAGTCCCTCCAGGGAGAATGTAAAGAGTAGCTTATCTCCTTCTGAATATATTGGGATTATATTTTATCAAAGCAGAAGATAGATAGGATAAGTGGTGGGTGGGTAGACAAATGTTGATTTTATTCTTCTTTGTTTCATTGGCAAGGAGGAAACAGTTGCTAGAAGGCACTCCATGGTGGAGTTAGGAAACTATTGAGGACTGCTTTAATCTTGGCGACAAAAATGGGTACATTCTACAGAGTTCTGACACTGGAAATCTTTAGGTTTCGGGGATTTTTCGTTTTGTTTTGTTTTGTTCTGTTTTTGTTTTTGAGGTATAGATAAGCTTAGAAAGCTGGGCTGTACATGTTTTCAGTAAAAATCCAGCTCTGGGAAAAGTACACTGAAATGTATGTCCTAATTAGAAAGGCACTAAGATAGGAAGCTTTATTTTACATCCTAAGAGTACTGAACAGAAGAAACTCTTTGTCCATAATATGCCATCAACCTTGTAACAGAAGAAGCAAGACAGTAATCCAGGGGAGTTCCTGATAGAAATTTCTATATAACAGCCTCCCTTCTCCTGTGTTTTGGAAGCCCCCGCTTTCTAACATTCACACATTTATAGCAAAGTAAATATGATTTTTTTGCTTACAAATAACAAAACAGTGGGGTGAAAAAAACCCTCCATAAAATTAACTTTTTCAAACTTTTAGTTTCAGATGAATAAGCAAAACATGCTTAATTCTAAGTTATTTTTTGTTTGCTAAAGAACTGATGCTATACCAATTTGGCCACTAACCGCCAAAACTTTGCTTTGGGTTTCCTACAAAACAATCTCCAAGGCCCCATGCCATCCATGGGCACTATACTGAAATGCAAAAGGTGTGTTCAGAAGGACCTTCTGAACATTGCAATGTCTCTTTTACCAACTTACGACCAGAGAACTCTGATCTCTTATTGATTTAAACCAGTAATGTGTAAACAGCATTTCAGGGCTTGTTTTATAGGACCAAAAGAATTTAAGTTGAAATCTACTTAGGACAAATGGGGAAAACCAGGACATTTAAAAGAATCAATAAAGACCATATTCCGTGGCTTAAAATCTGTAGGCCGGCACTATCGAGTGTGGCATTCATGTGTCATGTGTGGCTACTCAAGTGTAAATGTAAATTAACTATAATACAATGAAACTAAAAATTCAGTTCCTCAGGTGTCCTAGGCATATTTCAAGAATTCCAGTAGACACATGTAGCCAGTGGCTACTCTAGTGGACAGCACAGATTTACAACATTTCTATCATCATAGAAAGTTCTATTGGATAGTATTCTATTGATAGTATTAACAACAGAGTGGACTCTTCCACTGCTACTTGGTAAGCAATTGTTATGCTCTTTTAAACTTATTTGGAAATTTTAAAGTATTTTTTAAATTCTAATTTTCTCAGTTGCAGGGTATCTGGTATATAGTTCTCGCAGTAACTTTCTCTTTTTCGTATTTATTTGCGTATTAAGATACATGGGATTAAGTATCTTATGTACTCTTCTAAAGTTAGAAGTTCTTGGTTTTCTTAAAAATCGTGAGAAGAGGTACATGTAATTATACTGAACTAATAATATACAGCTGTTGGGTTCTTTACCCGCATCATTGACAACTCCAAGTAAAACAAAACTAGAAAAGATGTAGGGTCATCTTAATGACCCATATTTTTTTTATTCTGTATATTCTGTGAGGTTTGTTTTTCCTGCAGCAATAGATATGTCTCAATTGTACTGACCTAACTACAGCTGACTTCACATATTTTAAGAAATTGGAGAGACAAGAAAAATAAGTATTAGACCACTTATTTCTTTTCTTCTCTTTTTTATAGAAATGTACAAGATATTAGAAGTCCCTATTTTTATTTCCAAATTATATGTACCACAGAGAAGAGTAGTTTGTTTTCAGTTTTTAATTAATGTAACCATCCCATTATAGTATATTCTTAAAGTTCTTAGTCACCATTTTTCCACTAATATGATCCCATTATTAAAATGTCAGTCTCAATTACTTTCTAGAAACTTATACCTAGTAGTTCAATTACATTTGGTTCCTGGACTAATGATTGTGTGTTACACAAGGCAAAAAATTAAAAACAACTTTGTCTTTGAGTCATCGAAGCATCAAGGATTTGAAACAGCTATATAACTAACTGTGAGAAAAGCATTTAAATATCCACACTATGTTCCCTTTACACATTTAATATTATTTTTCAATAAAAGCATATATAATAGAAATTTGCACCCAGTTTGGACTTATCAAGTATGAGTCCTAGAGTCTTAGCAATGAAAAAAGGCAAAGTAAAGCGTAGCCATTTGAGGGGTGGTTCTTTCAATAAACAAACAAAAAAAGGTTTCTTTATAGAGTAACAGGTTTACTCCAAATAACCTATTATTCACAATATATGTATAGAAACACTGTTCCTAGGCTTGAAAAAAATAGAACTAGATATGCTTAGCACCTAACTGACTAGGTAGGAGACCCACATTTGGATTACTGTTACTATTTTTAATAATTAAAAGAGCTCAGGGGTGCCTGGGTGGCTCAGTCGGTTAAGCGTCCAACTTCAGCTCAGGTCATGATCTCACAGCCTGTGAGTTCGAGCCCCACATTGGGCTTTGTCTGACAGCCCAGAGCCTGGAGCCTGCTTCAGATTCTGTGTCTCCCTCTCTCTCTGCCCCTCCCCAACTCACGCTCTGTCTCTCTCTCCTTGAAAAATAAACATTAAAAAAGTTTTTTTTTGTAGATAATAATAATTAAAAGAACTCAGAGAATTAGCATCTAAATGTAGAAGCTGTTTTGCTGGCAGGGAGAACTTTTGATTAGTACCAAAAATTGTCATCCTTCCCCTTCAACTAGTCATTGCTTTTAAGACTTTTAAGATTTAGAGGCACCTGGATGGTTCAGTCAGTGTCCAACTCTTGACTTTGGCTCAGGTCATGATCTCATGGGTTTGTGAGACTTAGCCCCATGTCAGGCTCTGTGCTGTGAGCATGGAGCCTGTTTGGGATTCTCTCTCTCCCTCCCTCTGTGCTCCTCCCTCCCTCGCTCGTTCTCTCTCTCTCTCTCTCTCTCTCTCAAAATAAATAAACATTTTTTTAAAAAAGGCTTTTAACAAGATTTATACATATAGGAATTTTTTTTTTTTTAATTTCAGAAAGGTGTGGGATATCTTAGAAATGTAATAATACAGCACAGACCTGGTAGAATGTAACCAGTTATCTGGGACTATGTCTTTGGCACCTTTCCAGAATTCAAACATATGCTGGGGGCCCTGGGACGACAGGAACAATGTCATATTTCAAGCCCAAAATCCAATCAGGAGCAGCCTTCCTCCTCCTCTCATCCAGGCAAGGCCAAAACACTTCTATACACAGTATGGGTCACTACAGAAAACAAACAGAGCTGCTGTAGATAAAACCAGGCAGTGGGTAAAGGCTGTCTCTTGACATAGAACCTGAACCTTGGCTCCTCAGCAATGCTCCCAAGTCAAAGAGGAAGAACAAGATAGGCATTTCACTGCTTCTGGTCCCTCTAGTATGGTCAGTGTCCAGAGCAGGAGGATAAAACAATTGTCTCAGCGATGTAAAGCCAGAAGTCCAACCCGTTTTGGCAATGTGAAAGCAATGCAAATTCAAGTCGGTAATGACAACAGCTTCTTATGTGATACATATAACACTAATGGACCAGACGTACTTTATTCATCTCTAAACCAATGAATGCTACTCTTCATTTTACATACAACATGTTTATCTGTATACAGCCCAACAATTAAGGAGCTTTGGAAACGGCCCTATTTGTGAGAAGTACTGCCCACAGCACATCAGCTTGCTTTGGGATAACTGAAGTAGTAGTAAGCAACCCCTGGATTTCTGCTAGAATGTAGACTTAATTAGATGGGTGAGTTAGACAGAACATGCCATCTGAATTAAAGAGTAAGAAACAGAATATGTACCAAATAAGTGAAGGAAGATTCATAATTATGAATAAAACAATAAATGTCAATAACTTAAAAATTTTTATTTTAGGGGCGCCTGGGTGGCTCAGTCAGTTAAGCGTCCTACTTTGGTTCAGGTCATGATCTCGCTCTTCCCGAGTTTGAACCCCACATTGGGATCTGTACTGACAGCTCAGGTCTCCCTCTCTCTGCTCCTCCCCCACTCACACACTCTCTGTCTCTCATGCTCTCAAAAATAAATAAATATTTTTAAAAATTTTATTTTAGCTTCTTTAAGATATATGACAAGTTTAACAGACCTAACTTAACATCTTAAAAGGAAGAGATCTATGTAACCTATTTGATGATTTTTATCTTCTTAGGAATATGTCTGACATCTTTAATTTTCACATTTTATCAATTTTTTTTCTGTTTTTATTTTCTATGGTGTCACTATCCATCAACCCATATTGGTTAAGTTTATATAAATATACATATACATATATATATATTTTTAGATATAGATAGATAGATAGATATAAAGATCCCAAGAGAAACTAATTCTGCAGTCCTCCTCAGCAATTCATTCTGCCAATTAAGAACCCTTAAGCTAAATAGAATAATTCATTTCACAGGAAACTTTTATTCAATATGTATAATTAGTTTTAGTTAACTTTATTAATGAAATGTCGCAAATCAATTAGGTTTGCAATAATCAGATGCTGAGGACCCAAGAGGGGCCATATCTCTCACAAGAGGGGAAGGTGATACACAATTTAGTTGGGAAGCAAATGTAATTAGATTTGATCAGTTGAGTATTTCTGTCCTGATGTGGAGTCAGGCACATACCCAAACCTGAATATATAGTTAAAACGCAGTTCAAAAACAGTGTGACTTAGAAAATGTCTTCATGGTCCTGTCAGCCACATACTGACAGCTGAAGTGGGCCTTTGAAATCACAGGTAGATAGGTTTCCTTCAGGCAGTGCTGTGTTTTAAATTTCTCTTTCAAATCCAAATGCCTTTAAGTAGGACAGTATATAAACTCTCTTGTTTATCACAGACCCCATCATTCCCCGATAGGGTGCTTCACACATTTATTTAACTGCCCAAATCCTGATGACATTTCAGTTTACAACTATTGTGATCTTACATATTATTGAATGGGTATTGGTTAATCGTAAAGTTTCTTTCCTCTGACTCTAAAATAAAAATATCAGGGGCTCAGTCGGTTAAGCATCCTATTTTGGCTCAGGTCATGATCTTACAGTTTGTGGGTTTGAGCCCTGTGTTGGGCTCTGTGCTGACAGCTCAGAGCCTGGAGCCTGCCTTGGATTCTGTGTCTCCCTCTCTCTGCCCCTCCCCTGCTAGGGCTCTGTCTCTGTCTCTCTCTCTAAAAAAAAAAAACAAAAACAAAAAACAAACAAACATTAAAAAAATTTAAATAAAATAAAAATATCAAATGTCATGACCATAAGAATCCTTCTGAATGAGAATTAATTAAATATAAGTTATTCCTATTTAGGGTTGCAGTTTGCAACATAATCTGCTGGGATTCATTTAATAAGTAGTTTTGTTGGATACCCACGTGCCAGTCCCTGTTCTCAGCCCTGAGGACACAGTGTGAACAGCAGACAAAAACCCCTAGCCTCACAGAACTTACATTCTAGTGCATGTACACAGAAAAACAATCAAGTAAAATATGCAATATGTTGCATAAAATGGAGACTAGAACTAGAAATGAGAGGGGAAAGTGCAGTTTTAAAAGGGTATTTAGAGAAAGCCTCCTTAGTAAGAAGGAAGGAACTCTATGGACATCTGGGGAAGGACTCTTCTACGCAGAAGCAAAGCATAAAGCAAAAGCAAAGGCCCTTGGCAGTACGACACCAGCAAATTCAAGGCACAGCAAATAGGCCAATATTCTTAGAAACCACAAAAGAAGAATGGATAACAAAAGGGAGATCAAGTTATCAAAGGCTAGCAGGACTAATAGGTAAAAACTGGAGACATTAAGAATGGATGCTACGAGAAGAAACAAATGATTAAACCTAAATGGTTTAAAGACTTAACGTACTTTGAAATGTAGTAAAATGTTTCCAAAATTGAAGATTTTAATCTTAAAAGAAGTCAGGTCTATGATTCAATCCCCAGTGGATGGTTCTATGGCTATAAAACTCTAAATATTCAAATCCTGTATTTAATGTCACTTCCTCCTGGACACCCAAATGATATGTTTGGGGCCTTTGGTATACTCCCAAAAATGCTTTGCCTATCACTAACCTGTAATCCATTGTCTCTGAAAGTAAAACTCCTCAAGCAATAAAGAGTTGGGGCTACACAACATTGCCATTAGATTATTTTTAGTAAAAGCTCTGCATTCTTAGACAAACAAATATTCCAGTGAACTTAACACCAGTGAACTTAACAAGTCCTAGGGATACTACCAGATGGAAAATGATTTCATATATTGATTATCCCATTTCAGCTATTTTATCTTCAAGTCCAACAAAAAGAAAACTCTAAATAAAAAGATACGTTTGGGATTATAAATGTGACATTAGTCTACATATAACTAGGTATGAAATTATCTAATGGAAAATTTCAAATTCAACCAACCTTAAACATGTAAGATCGTCTGAATGAGAAGCAATGATCCTGACTTTGCATTATATTTTAGTGGTATTGTTTGCTCATAATCCCCATGCTTTTTTCCTGTCCGGCTATTCTTCAAGATTTCCTAATGAGCATTAGGGAACAAGTGTATTTAACAATCTGTATTTGCAGGTTGGAAACAAGAAAATGAAGACTAATAGTTTCTTTCCTGCTAATTTGATTTTCTACAGCTCCTCTCCTACCAGCATAGGCAAAGGACTTAGTTACTATTTCTAGCAGATGAAGCCAAGGAAGAGACAAGCATCTCTGATGTCACGCTTCTCTCAAATGGGCCAGCTGCTCTATAGGTCTCCATTAGAGACTTCCCCAAGAGTAATAAATTAAAGTGATCATGACCAGAATGAGAAAAAAAAAAAAATGCAACTTCCTTTATTCTAGAAAAGCAGTACTCAATGGCTGGTTAACAACGCTACAGTGAATACAGTGTATTCTCCTGCACATGTGGAGAGTTTTAATGTACTCAGAAGTGGAAATGATGATTTGATTTCCAAAGTGGCGGTAATTTCAGGAGATTCCTGGAAATGGGGTGGTGCTGAGTTGACAGAAAGATATGGGGGTTCAGCCCTTAACTGCTGATGTGTGGCTGGCTCTCTAAACTGAAATATGATCCAAAAAGAACTTCGGGTATAATTTCAGGTCCTAAGGCTAGTTAATAGTACAAATAGTTATTTATTTATAACAGTACAGGAATTTATTTCCCAGTACCCCTCGTGTCAATGACATCCCATAAAATCAGCCTGGCAAGGAACTAGAACATTTTAAGAATATCCAATACACAACTTTAAATGAGAGGTTTTCCTTTTCTCACACAAAAACATGAAAGTCAGTTTGAACTGATGTGGACTTCTGCCCAGGTGAGTGCCTCTGATTTCAGAAAGCATGTACCTCTTTTGTAACTCCAGTGTGTCCTTGGAAATCGCTGCATAAAGGCCAAACTGCCAAGTCTAGTCCTTTGCTGAGAAAAACCTTTTCAGTTGTATGTCAGTAGCTGGTCTTTGTTCTCTTCAGCACTCATTGCAAAATACAGCAATTCTAATTCTAAATCCCAATAGTATTGGGAAGACAAGTTGAGTTAAAATAATGCCTGTAATTTAATCAGTATTCGGTCCCTAATAAAAAGCTAGTTAGTCACAGCTTCCATCAAATCCCTCTCCCACAGATTTCTCTCCTGAAAGGAGATACTTACTATACAGCATTTAGGGGAAAACAAAGTTTCCTCAATTGCTAGGGCCAGAATAATGAAAGGTTTGAAAATAGTATTTTAAGCACCATCATGTTTTTGCTTTCCATTCCCTGAGGTTGAACAGATTCTTAATTTCAGTTTTTTAACTTCCCTGAAAATAATTCCTGTCTCTAGTTAACTATTGTTTCAATGCAGTTTTTATCTTCTAAATCTGGTAGGCTCACAAATTTAAGTCATCATCCAGATCAGAAAAAGTAAGTAAAACTTAAAGAATCTTCTCACTCAAAAAAGTAAAAAAAAAAAAAAAAAAAAAAAAAAAGTCTCCAATTCAGGAATGAATCATCCTTGAAATTCTCCCAACTTGCAATTTAGTTTTATGGGTGAAAACTTTGGGAGACCAGTTTGGGGAAGCAACCATGCCAGGTACTATTTCATGTACATAATCTTACTTCTCACAGCAACACTTAAGAGATAACTATGATTGTTGCCATAGTATTATATTGCTATTTTATAAATGTGGACCCAAAGAAGCAGAGAAAATAATAGTTAACATCTATTAACTGGACACTTACTGGATCAGGCACTGGGTCACGCACTTCATCCGCATTTTGTTACTTAATCCGCCAACAAACAAACCCCATAGGCCAGGTGGTCTTATTGGCTTCATTTCTTCATAGACACTGAGCCTAAGGGGCCCGCTTTGCTAACCAATGTCAGGAACAGAACTGGAATTTGGGACTGACTCCAACACCCTGGTTCTGACCATTTTTTTCCCAGATGTAACTCATCAAATTCTCCAGAGGCTGAGTTCTTCCTGCTGTTGCTTTTAATTAACTGCTACACCATCAGCACTTTTTTTACATATATGTATATAAGTGAACACCGTGTCAATATTTGTTTATAGTGATACCAGGTGCCTGTTTAAGCTAGCATCATATTGAATAGGAGAGTCCAAAGCTCTGACAGGAATGCTGAAGACAAGGTAAAGCAGATATTTTTCTGTCACATTTCAGTGAGGAAATTAATTGTGAATTCACATGCCACCAGCCGTACACAGAAATGCAACAGGAAATGAAGAAAAATTTAACTACTTTAAATAATGTGGTCTGTAGTACAAATGAGTGCTCTGTGAATTAGATTCCTTCTGCTATAGAATCGATCATTTGAATTATGTTGGCAAGCAGGGTAAGACATTACTAAAATTATCCTTGAATCCTAGCTTTGAGATCTATGTAAGACACTAGGCAATTTGCCTAAGAATACACAGAAAATACTTTTTAAAAGGATTGGGATGGGTTATTTCCCTCTCTGTTAAATATTAGCCTTTGAAATGAACCCAGCTGATCTGCTAAATAACACTTGCAAATTGTTGTGTTTTAATAAAGTGACAGACTGAGAGAGAAGCCACACTAGACCTGCTTATGCTTCTGGAAGCAGTGCAGGCCAGGAACATTATGCAATAATGCCTTTTAAAAGAAGGGAGCCTCTTAGCATTACACCTTGCCTGGCAACAAATGTAGCCACTTACTCCAAATGTAGACATAATTAGAAGCTATGAAAATCTAGCATCAGAATCCCAAACCCCTGGTGCAATACACTGTAAATTACAGCTTTTATGTCTGTAATATTTTCAACCACTCCATTTAAATATGTGAATATATGAATGCGCTCTGTTTCAGGAGGCCTGTTCTATGAGGCTATGGAAAGGTTTTACTATTATTAATCAGGTGTCTTGTAAACAGGACGCCTCATTTTTAGATTTCTGGAAGGTTCAGAGCCTGTACTGCTACTGGCAGAGGGCAGACCCAAATGGGCTATTCTAGTGAAAATCCCTGGGTAAACATGGAACACAGTGAAAACCTGGGGGACCCAATCTGCACTAGGTACCACTAACAGTCATCACCTCTATTACAGCTTGAACCATGCAAACCCAGGCTGATGTGTTAGTTTAGAAGATTGCAGCAGAACTTTATCAAGTAAGTCTGAAAGAACATTAATTCTTCATCTAATCTCGGGTGACCAATAAAAGAAAATCTTATTTTCAAAACCTTCATAAAAGATGCAAAATCAGTGTCTTAAATCTGAGAATAACTTTTGTTGAAAGAGAAAAATAAATGCTTTAAAATTTAAAGTTACAAAACACAGACATCTTCAAATAAATCAGGGAAACTACTTTGCAGAAAATAAATGGTGTTCCTCTGATTTGTGACTGGCCATGGAGTTCTGAGTTTCAGAGTATGAAGGTATGCTCAGCTGTCTATTAGAAATAGCGAGGGAGACTCAATACCCTTCCAAATGGAAGGGTTCCTATTAGGTTTTCCCCTTCATTTCCTAAAATGTTGTGATTTTTTAATTCCCAGGTGTTATGTCTTAAAAAGATTTTAAAGTTTAAAAAATAGAAACATATACTGAAATTGAGAACTGAACTGTTCAGCCAGTTGGGTATGATTTTTTAAATAGGTAATACAGACCTCTAGTGGTTGAATAGTTTGAAAGCCTCTGCAAGGAAAGGAAATTGCAAGGCAAGTGCAGGCATTTTGAGGAGAAAACAACAGCTGGTAGGTAAAATTACTCACGAAATTCATATATTTCACACAAACAATAAAAAGGTAAGCATAGCTCCAGGGAAACGTGAGGCACCTTCCATCCTTATTGGTGCTCCTTGGTTCTCCTAAAATAAGCAAGGACCTTCCCACCAAAGTCCCAGCAAGAAGTCTGGATTGGTATTGATTTTCCTCTAAAAGATTAACATACAATTCATTTCTTATATGAATGGCCCTGACAGATATTTGTGTCATGTGAAAAAGATTTCTTTTCCTTGGTACACAGTTTTGCTCACTGGGACTCTTCTTCCTCTAAAGTTCCCATGAAAATGCAAGAAACCCTCACACAGCTGAAACTTACCTTGATGTTCCCAGGTCTCTTCAAGGGCAGCCACACTCCACTGGAATGGGCTCACTGATTAGGGTGCTCTCCAGTCTACGTGAAGGGCAAAGTACTGGACCCATGCACAAACTTAAAGGATTATTAAATGTCCCTCTAGACCAGGTTTCTCAAACTTGAATAAATGCACAAATCACCTGCAGAATCTTGTTGAAATGCAGATTCTGGCTCAGTAGGGGTGGATGGAACCTGAGATTGCTTTCCTAGTGAACTCCCAGTGGTGCTAATGTGGCTCATCCAGAACTATTCTGGGAGTAGCAAGGAGACTTTATAACATCTCTCTTTATTTTTTTCAATTATAGTTTTTATTTTTACTGATGCTTTATATTTTTTTTTACTTTAATGGCATCTGTTAAAAATTAATTTTTGAATTTATAAAACTTTTTAAAGTTCTCTTTCACTTGACTATGTACAATTATCACTGGGAACCTGTTACTCAAGTTTCATAAAGATGATCATACATTTTAAAAATGGATTCCGTGTCATCTGTTTAGCTCAGTTGGTTCGTGATGGTTATGGGCACCTTTCTAAGCACTGGTAGTCACTGGGCACATGTAGCCACAGTTAAATATCTGATTAGCTATATTGGGACAGTGGGTGAGATCAGGTTTTGTGCATGTTGAAAAACTACTAAGGGCCCAACGTAATATCTAGATAATAAAATCAGGCAGAAAAAAAAGCACAAGCTGAAACCATAAGAGTCAACAGATCAGAGCAGAAAACAGGAAAATATATTTTTCAGACAGAATGTATTATAATTCCATCATCTAAATAACTTCCTATTATAGCATGTTGTCAACTTTAATTTTGAAATCCATAATTTTAGAACTTATGTCACAGAGTAGTCTTTAAAAGCCTCTTGCAAACTTTTAACATCTAGTTTCAAATCAAAAATAATATACTAACAAGCCATAGCATGGAGGGAGTACATAAATTATCATCATTGCCCTGCATGAACAGTAATTCACAGGTTTGGCTCAGACATGACTTAGATGAAATAATTAACTATGTACAGTACTTAACGGTAAAAAAAAGTAATTAATCTAGCTGCCTCATACTGGTTTGGCCTAAATAAACATGCAATAAAGAAAACCATACAATTTTATTACTTCCTCACATTACTTTACTGAGTTGGAATTTTAAAATGTCAGAAAAAGATATCTTTTCTTTAAAAAAAATAACTTTCTTTTCAAATGTCAACGTACTGATCATAAGCTGAATGAGTTCTACATATTTATAATTGTGGGCAGATGTTCTCAATTTATAGTTATGCATTTTACTTCACAGGAATTTGGTGATTACTTTAATGTGAAATTAAAAAAATCAATTTTTTAACCACAAATTACACAGACTCTCTTAATGGTACTATAATTATATGGTGGTGTAGTTTTGGCAAAATGTTTCAGATAAACCTGTTTTTTGACCCATGGGTTCTCAGAGGAGACATGTTGCCTTTTGGCCTTTAGACCCCTTACCAGCAGGTCTGCAAGATAAAGGGTAGGGTCATTAAGTTGGAGTGAGGGCAAAAAATAAGGCAAGTGTTCGGGCAAGAGAAAAAGGTTCAGGTGATTTGTGCTAGAGAGAAATTTCATCCCACTGAGGTGTTTTTTTTGCTTTGTTTTGTTTTTTAAGTTCACTTTCAGTGTATGGATAGATACTCCTTTGCCTAATCTCATAGACTATGACATATTCTCCCGTATAGAATTCCATTGGTTAATCATTATATTATTATCGTCATGTCATAAATAGACAAAGAAGAGGAAGAGGTTGAGCATTCTTCCAAAATCAAATAGCATACAAGATGTAGGGTCAAAACTCAAACCCAGAAACTTCTGCTTCCAATCAAGATAGAGTAACAGAGACTTATCTTCTTACCTAAAACTACAACTAGATAGATAGATAGATAGATAGATAGATAGATGGATGATAGAGTCTAACAGACACACATATATATGAAACAATGGTATGTGTGTGTATATGTGTGTGTGTATATATGTTACATGTAATATATGCATACATATATATGTAATATATGTGTATATATATTATATGTAATATATGTATACATATATTATATATGTATATACATTGCATATTATATATATGTGTGTGTATATATATGTATATATGTGTGTATATATGTATACATGTGTGTATATATATATATACATATATATATGTGTGTGTGTGTGTATATATATATATATATATATATATATATATATATATATAAAACAATATATGAGAAACAATGGTTTCCAAGACAGGAAACCATACATCAGGCAACAAAGGGTAGTAATCTCTGAGGGATGAGAAACAAATGAAATAAAACCTATGATTGTCCAAGCTCACTACCTGGGGGTAGTTTCCAGCCATGGCACAAAGAAGAATTAAGAAGGAGCTCCCAGGTCTCCCTGAGTTGAGGAGATGGAACTGGGAGTCCAGAGAGGTAAGGAGCTAGAGTTCACAGGGCAGAGCACCAGAGAGTAGAGAGCTTTGCAAAGGAATAGCCCGATGATCTGCAAAGTATCCCCCTTGCATTTCAGCGCATATGTATAATTCATGGGGCATCGGGTAGTATACTCAGAAGGGTTTTTTGCCTCCAGAATAAGAAAAAAAAAATGGCCCTAGACTAGATGCTGCTCTGGTCCCACCTGACAAAGCATAAAAGCCAGATCTGAGGGGATCAAACTGTTTGCGAGTAATTTAACTACTTCCCAGAACAAAGATGGAAAATTTTAATAAGATACAAAACATCCAATAACCAACAAGGCAAAATTCACAGTGTTTAGCAACCCATTCAAAAATTACCAGGCAAGCAAAGAAGCAGGAAAGTACAATCCATAAAGAGAAAATCAATCCATGGAAACAGACTCAGTAATGATACAGATGATAGAATTAGTGCACAAGGATATTAAGTGGTTATTATAACTGTACTTCATATGTTCAGGAAGCTAGAGGAAAGTTTGAACACCAAAGGTAGAGACATGGAAGATATAAAAAAGACAGCAACTGCATTTCTGGAGATGAAAACTACAGTATCTCAGACGAAAACACACATCAAGACTCAAGATACTAAGATGTTCCTTCCACTGTACCCACAATACTCTTTCCTGGACCCTGAGTTTGATCCCAGCAGCCTAATACTGAATGCTTGCTTATTTACTAAAATTCTTAGGTGAATGTTTCCTTTAAGAAGTGATTACCAGCTAAAGACAGCAGCATTCCTGAAGGCATAGAGCCTTCATGGGCCATGTGGCCCTTTCCCGCCTCACTTTGATCCCCCTATCTCCCTGCCTGTCTCTGCCTGTGGAGCAAATTCCACTACCTTCCAGGGACTGCTACTCCTTCATTCTAGCAAAGAGATTTATCAAAAAAATAACTGCTAACAGTCCTTAGCATGACATCTCCTGAGTTATAAGGAAGTTTACATTATCAGACCAACATTTTCTGTATTTGTTTTCTGTCTTACCTTGAAAACTATACAGTTTGAAAAAGCATGAAGTTTGATCTTTTCACACAAAATAAAACTAAAACACAGGTTAGTATTTTTCCAACTTCTCACTCTACCCATCTAAGGTCTTATGTATAAAATCACAAACTGTGTTCTTCCAGCTAACCAAGCAACTACCCAAAATGCACATGCTGTCCTTTTATTACAGAATGCAAAACATGCTCACGAGAACTAAACTACTTTTCCAACAAAAGTGAAAAATCAGCTTGTCCAGGAAGTTATATTAGGGCTAGAAGCCAAAGAAATGTATCTGCTAGCCAAGTGTTACCATTCACCAGAAATACTCCGTGTTCATTATTAATCCTGTATAACTCCCTCAGTCAATGCCAGATATATTCTTTTTATGTACCTTTTGTATGTATTTTTAAACCTGTATTGAATTAATTTAGAAAATATATTAGTATCAAAAACATAAATGTGTAGGGGCGCCTGGGTGGCTCGGTCGGTTAAGCGTCTGATTTCAGCTCAGGTCATGATCTCACAGTTCGTGAGTTCAAGCCCTGCTAGGGCTCTGTGCTGACACCTAGCAGCAGAGCCTGCTTCGGATTCTGCCTCCCTCTCTCTCTCCCCCTCCTCTGCTCATGCTCTCTCTCTCAAAAAATAAATAAACATTAAAACCACACACACACCCAGTGTGCAGATAATTCCATGCTTGGAGCATCACAGTTCACTTTAGAAACACTTTACTTGACAATGAAGATAAATATCTTTCAGCACTTATTAAAAATATTTTAAAATTTAACCTCATTACTAGTTATGTAACCAGGGTCATTAGGTCAATATGGCTCTATGAAATAACATCAGTCCCTTTCATTATGATCATCCTTTTGGTACTAGATGATATTTTTTTGAATAAATGTTAAAGTAATATGCAAGAATACCCAAATAGCACAGATTCAATGTTGTATTCACCCATCTGGAGACATCACTTTGGCGAAATGCACCAACAGCTCTAAAAGGCTAATAGTACCTTAAATAATATGGAACAATTAAAAGGGAAAAATAAGTTTCTGTCTGGAACAGTGTAGCAGGTAGTGACATCTAGACATTCCGAGACAGCTCTCATACTCTGAGCTGGACTACCCTTCTGCACACCCAGGTGGGGCAGCCTGGCTGCAAGAGAGCAAGGATGAACAATAACCTCAGCCCATCGCATCTCTGTCTTCCCACTATCTCTAATTCCTCCATCACAGATTGTTGTTGAATGTGGAAATGGAAGGGGGGATTTCTAAAAGAGGTATGCTTCAAATATTTAGTGTAATATAAAAACACTGAAATATGGGGGTCTGCAGAATCTTGCTGGTGGTTGAAGTCTGTTTACTCAGTTATAAAATTAAGTAGTTGGCCTGGATCCTAGGTTATAAATTGACAGCCCTTGGACCCAACTTGATCTGCAAAAGAGTTCTATTTAGTTCTACAGTGCTGCTATTATTATTATTATTACTACTACTACTACTAATTATCATTATTTGCATTAACTGAAAACATTTCAAAATAGGAGATTTCAAATAAAATTTGGAATTTCCAGCTTCATCTTTTTAAAAAATCGGCTTGCGTCTCCCCATATCATAATTAGCATAAGTGGCTACACCTGAGAAGTGAGGCTCCCCAACCCCCACCTCCTCTGAGAAATAGGAAGGATCCTCCATTCACCAACATGACTGCTTCACTCAACTCTGTTATTCCCAGCCCCTGTAAGTATTTGCATATGTGAACCTTGGAGCATGTAATTTCTAGAGACTATTCCAGCAATAAAATGTTATGAATCTCTGACTTAAGTTGTTTCAATAAAAGCAAGACTGTAGATAATAACAGTTCAACTACATTATAGGTGAAAATAGACTTGGCTTGAAGAACCTGACAACAAAAACACCATTTAGAGTATAGTAATTGTGCATTTTTACAGGGACAAAGGGCATACATATATATTTTTCTGTATTTTCTGTATTTTTCTGAAGAAGAAAAGGAATAAATATGACTTATCAATTTCCTTCTATAGCAGAAATTTCTGTGACTTTCTGATCCACATTGAGATAAAGCTGCTGAAAGACCACAGCAGAATGACTTTTTATGTAAAGAGAACATTTTAATTTGTTGGTATAACATAAATCGTGTAGTTTATCTAGACAAATGGCTTTAAACTGATCACTGACCTGTGTACAACTATGCCTACTGAAACAGACTGATTTCTAAACACTTCCTTTGAATTAGATGTCTTCATATCAATATAACCAAAATTATTAGCACATTACGCTATTCTCACAAAGTTCTAATGAACTTCACAAATCTGCCTGCTCTATTCTGAGTACAAAATATTTAGCCTAATTTGTTTTTCCATTATTTTATATAGTAATAAAGTAATACCAAAAATGTTATTACCAGAAACAATAGTGTTGTATAATTATTAGAAAGTGAATCTCATGAAATCATATTAAAGAACAACAATTACCACATGTTAAGTCAGATAATTCAAGGAAGAGACTTATATGAATACTAGGGGAGTTGCTGGCAAAGAAATTTTTTTCTCTGAATTCTTCATTTTGAGGAAAAATTTTCCCATTTAATTAGTTGAGGTTTGATTCACCAACCAAAGGTCTATAGTGTGATATTTTTTCCTCCTCCAACTTAAAGTAATGTTAAAATCATCTGCCCTTCAGATGTTCATACTTTCACTTCTTTTTAAAACTGGGTCCTTCCTGGGTCCTTTATATTGCTTTATGGTATTAATAACAGATTGTATCACCATATTGTATTGTATAGACAGGGCTCCTCACATCATTCCAATCTGCTTCTTGGCTATGTGTAATAACCATAGGTTCTGTGACAAATTACACATATGTAAAGTAGAATTTTATGGGGTAATTTACTTAGTGTGGGGACATATGAATATATATTGAGAACATAAATAATGGTAACAACAGATAACATTTACTGTTTACTATATGGGAATCTTCCACCCCACCCCACCCCGCCATGTTTTATTTAATCCTCACAATAACAGTATATACTAAGTTTTAATCCCATTTTAAAGATGAGAAGACTAAGGCTCAAAGAGGGTAAGTATTTTAACCATTTACATGATTAGTCAGAGGTGAAGCCAGGATCTTAACTGACCTTTGTGACTGCAAAGCTTCTGGGTTATTTTCTACGGTGCTTGATAGCCAACAGACTCTGCTAAAGTTAATGCTTCCTTTTAAAATTCTAAATGTTGAATATATGCCTCTTGATACAACCATTAGCTTTCCACTTCAGTCATGTGTTAAACTTGTTTTTACTGTATCTAGTCTATTCATAATGAATGGGTATGATATACTGTGTTTTGAGGAAATTATGTTAAACATATCATCTTAACAACATTCTTCCGAGGGCAAGGTAGAGGCTTTATGGTCTCATTCCCATTTGTCAGATCAACGTTGAATGAAGGTTTAATAATTTGCCTGAGGTCTCAATTTCTAGAGAGACAAAGAAAAAGCCTCCAAATCCCCTACCCCCAGTTCTAGACTAGTGTTTGTACTAAGTCTTTTTTTACCCTTGTTAAATCCTGCAATCGTCTGATTTCTACTCTTCAACTTCTTAAATTATGTTGCTTTTTCACTTATGGCTTTTGGTTATATGTATTATTAAGATCTGACATGAGCATTTGCTATCATTTCACTCTTAATTCTGAATGTTTCCATCTGATTGTTTATTTTTGTACTTTGTTGGGGTTTTTTTTATTTACTTTACCCCAATTATCCAGGAAAGGCTGCCTACATCTTTCTAAAGCTCTGATGTTCTCAATGAAAAGACCTTCTAAATGACCTTGTTTGTCTCCCATGGAGTTGCATATCACAACTTCAAATGCCTCACTAAAATGTTACCCGTTTGGCATCAGTATACAGAAAAGGCTGCACTCTGTGATAAGAATTACAGTGGTGTTTTCCTAGTGAGAGAATAGAGTTCTTCATGGGAAAAGGGGGCAATATAATTTCCTCAGATTTAGCTGGTATTTCAAACACAATGGTACTTGTCTTCTAGAACTAGCCTATAAGGAGTTTGTAGAGACAATACCACATGAACCAATACTTAAAATTCTGGTCATGGGACTCTATCAATATTACTCCTTTAGAAATCCTTTTTCCAGAAATGTTCTTCTTTGGCTACAAAAACAATTACTTAGTGCCTTTATGGATCAGAAAAGCAGTTGGTAGAGGAGGCAAGTAAGAGAGACAAACTAAGTAACTGAAACTCTCGGGTTGCCAAACTTGCACACTATGGCTTGTAACTAATGGTATGTTCATCCTCTCACAAAAATGAGTGTACTTGGTTTTATTCTAATGAGAGCCTCGATGACAGACTACACTTAATATGTTATTCTGCAGGCGGGAGAAAAGCCCTCATGTGAATATAAAGTTAAATTTCCATTTAAATATTGCAGTCAGTTTAGAACCTAACACTGCAGATTGACTCTGGCCCTGCCAGATTCCCAGCAGTGTCTATGGCAGTGATGCCACCAGAGGGCAGGGTTTGACTTCCGGACATGGTAGCTTCCTATTTCTAGAAGCAACTTTGGGGCCGCTACAATAGCCATCAAACCCGTTAAAGACCTTATAACAAATCCAAGCTCAAATTCTCTTTTCTGGTGCAGAATCCTAGAGTTCTAGAAAATGCTTAGAGAGGGTAATTTCTAGAATGATCTGACACAACAAATATTTAGTCAACTCACAGTTTCAGAGCTCCTACTAAGTACTCAACATGGTCTTGGATATCTGAAGGTTACTCAACAAGATTTTATCTTTTGATCTGTAGTTTCCCTGGGATGATATGAATATAATACACGAAAAAAGCACTACCAATATAGTATACAGTTAACTTATGCCATAAAAGACAAGAACTACAGATTATCAAGAATTAAAAAAAAAAAAAAAAAAAAAGTAGGGACTAGAATAAGGTTTCTCAAGCAGCACAATTAACATCTTAGACCAGATAATTTTTTGTTGTGGGGTCATGTGTTGTGCCTTGTAAGATGAGTAGCAGTATCTCATCTAAGCAGTTACTAAATGCAAGTAACGCTGTCCTCTCCCAACTCCCCCCTGTTGTAAGAACCAAAAGTGTCTCCAGACATTGCCAAATGTCCCTGGAGGGAAAAATTATCCCCCATTGAGAAGCATTGAACTAGAATATGAAATGATGACCTTACCCCTCAAAAAAATAACTGAACCTTGAAACTTTAAAATCTCAAAAATACAGATTCTATTTTTGATAAAAAAAAAAAAAAAGGACCTGTTCTCTAAGCCTCAGTTTCCTCATCTGAAGAATGGGAATAATTGTGCTTATCCTCATAGGCCTTGTGGTAGTTTGTTATGTTTACCTTAATAAAATACCACAGATTGGGTGGCTTCAACTACAGAAATTTACTTTCTCATGGTTCTGGAAGCTAAAAGTTCGAGATCAAGGTGCTGGCAGGGTTGGTTTCTGGTGAGACCTCTCTCCCTCCCTTGCAGATAGTCACCTTCTCATTAACCTCATATAGCTTCTGCTCTGTACAAGCACATTCCTGATGTGTTCTTCCTCTTATGAAGACACCTGTCACATTGGATTAGGGCCCCAACCTCATGACCTCATTTACCCATAACTACATCTATATCTATTACAGTCGCATTGGGTACTATGGCTTTTGAAAGGACACAATCCAGTCCATAACAGGGTTCTTGCAGATATGAAAGCAATTATCACAATGCTTGGCACATAATAAACATTCAATTAATCACAACTCATAAATATTACTAATAAAGCCACTTTTATAAGTCCTCTTTGTGAAACAGATACCAGTAAAATCCTAGAGGAGCATAAAACAACTGTACATTAAATAAGCTTATTTGAACTCTTGTGTGTCACTTTGTGCTGAAGTTATGTAACTGAAAAGTTGAAACTGACATTTTCCCCACCGACATAGCTAATCACTTAATGGGTGCTCTGTCTTCCTTTATGCGAAGGTCAAAGGGCAGTAGCTCTTGCATCCCCAGAATCTGATGAGTAATTAATGTTCCAGAAACAAACTTGTAAGTACTTTGGGGAATTTCTGTGTGTAAAGAAATTCTAGGTACAGTAGTTCCCCCTTTACATGTGGATTCGCTTTCTGCAGTTCAGTTACCTGCAGTCAGCCGTGGTTCAGAAGCAAGTGATCTTCCTCCTGACATAGCATCAGAAGGTCAAGAGTGGCCTGATGCTAGGTCACAATGCCTATGTCATTCACGTCATTTCATCTTACCACATGGGTACTTGATCATCTCCCATCATTAGAAGAAAAGTCAATAGAGTACAAGATATTTTAGAGAGAGACCACATTCACATAACTTTTATTACAGTATATTGTTATCATTGTTCTATTTTATTTTTAGTTATTGTTGTAAATCTCTCACTATGCCTAATTTATAAACTTTATCATAGGTAATTGGTAATTTTGTAGAGGAAACATAAGTAATTTTGTAGAGGAAAAAACACACTATATATAGGGTTTGATACTATCTGTGGTTTCAGGAATCTACTGGGGGTCTTGGAATGTATCCCAACAAATAAGGGAGGAGTACTGTAAATATTTCTCCAAGAAGATGCTTAAGAGTGATAATTCACTTTTACCCTCTTAATTTGATTTATAAGCTTCATCTATCTTACAGAAGACAGAACAAAAATAAATTGGGGAAAAAAACAATAAATAGTTTCAAACATCCATGGTCTTCAGCTGGAACTGAGTAGCTGGAGATTTTGAAATTGCAAAGGAACATGGGCCCTCTTTAGCCAAAAATACTTGTTTATAAAAACTAGAGGGTGTTAGATACTTCTGTCACACCGGCTTAGCATTTGAAATTTCTGCTGGTTCAAGCGCAATTGTGTTGTCCTATTTCCAATTGTGGGGTTCCCTCCCTAACCACAGTTGATTTCGGATTGGAGGCTTGCAACTTTGAGGACCAGAACAGAGTGACTTAGCTAGCTCAAAGAACAAGAAGAGAGTTTTACTACCACGAAGGGGGGAAGCATTGTTGTTACAGCAGGTTCAGGAAGAGTGGAGTCAACGTTGACAGCTGCTGACTTAAACAGTTTTGTTGTCAGTAATAAAAGCAGAAATGGCTTGATGAAAGGGAAGCCAGGAAAAGGAGAAATTGCTATGGCAAAACAAGAGGAGATGGTGGTTTTGGTGTGGCAGAGAATATTCAAAAATACTCTCCTTGTCCTTAAAGAGTTGTTGCTGCACGGGTAATGTGCCACTTCAGTACATAGCCCCTCTATGCAGAAATGCTGTATTTCCACTTTACAAACCAAGGGATGCTTTCGTTTTACATTTAGAGGAGAAACAAACAATCAAAGGCAAAAGTGGTACAGGATCTTATGCAGCTCTCTTGGAAAGAGTTCGTCTTTTTCCCGCCGCTCAAACTGCACACAAATACTGGGAATATATTTTAATTTCAAATCTGACATGTGACATCTGGTAACCCATTTATTGCTAATGAAGTTTTCACAGGAAGCAGCAGTCACCAGTATCTCATCGTAGTTTTCAATCGGCAAAGCGTTGTTACCTTTTATTGGCCCAGCATTTGTGCCGCTCGTCACAGGCTGTTTCGTTAGAAAACACAAGTAGTCCCACATAGAAATGAATGGAGTGGTAATATAACAGCAGACAGAATGGTCTAAACTTTTCATTATAATCAGTGGTGTAGTATCATTGTAATTTATACTTAAAAATCATATAGGTATTGAAGAGAACAATTAGAGCCAGCAGAGGTGTCCAATCCAAGTAGCTTGTCAGTGCATCAGCCTCCCTCTCTGAGCCTCTCTACCCCTTTCTGGTACATTAGCCTCTTCTTCCACTTCCAGCACTGAGTGCAATTTCCCAATTCTCCTTATCCAGATTTGCTGGTACAGGGGAAGTTAGTCATTTGTACCATAGTATGAAGTTAAGAACACTAACAAAAGTCTCAAATCTACAGGATCTTATGATATCTCCACATGTATCACCTCATGATGTTCCCAACAACGTTGTGAGCCTGACAGGACAGATATTTTTTTACTTCATCATTATCATTAACTTCATTATTATTATTATAATTTTCCAGATGAAGAAAATGAGTCACAGGTTAAGAGAAAAGCAAAAGACCCCATAGGTCAGAAGAGGTAAATCACATACTGCTTCAGATTTTTTGGTTACCATCACCATGCCCTTCTACTGCTAGTCTGGCTTTCATCTGAGTCAGTGTATCTCCTTCCTCAAGTAGATCTTGGAGGCATGGAGGTGGGTATTGCCAACCCAATCCCAGTTAAAGAAATTCTAGACATTTATGAATGAGCGCAAGGAGTATTTTACTAGATAACATCCTGTTGGGCACCCTTTAACTATACCAGTCCTGAATGTTTGAAAGAAATACACAGTCTAATGAATAATTCCCAAGCTGTATTTCAGGAGTCTACTATTTAGGAGTTTAATTTTACTTTTTTAGTGTGGCTACTAGGAAATTTTTAATTATGTATGTGGTTCACATTAAGTTTCTTTTAGACAGCACTGACCAACAGAATCAGAAAATAGAGAGTGGCAGCGGTTAGTAAACTACAGGAAATTCAAATTCCAGAAGATATATTATAGAGTTTTGGGGGGCCAAGGAAAATATATGTGTTGGTCAGTTTTAACCTTAGGGCTCCACTTTGTACCTAAACATTTGTTGCCACAAGTATTAACTGTGGAAGCCATGCAAGATCTACCATTTTACCTTTCTTTCCACATTCATCAAGTGCCTCATTATAATGCTTGAAATAAATGCATTAGATGAAAATAATGAAAAATACTTCTGCTGAATTTTTGAATGAAAATAATTCTATTTATTTTTGAAGTTCTGAGCTTTCTTTCATTAAATTTTACTTACCCTTGCATTACATAAATGATATTATAAAATTTGTATTTTCAAAGTGCTTTTATCTTTTCCTAAGACCTTACTGTTTACCTTTAACAACCTATGAAATAGAGGTGAGAACAAGTGTTAGTATTTCCATTCTAAGTATTTTGTAATATTTAAGAGATAACAAAGTAAGAGATTAAATTACCTGTGTCTGATTGTGTCACTGGTTAGTGACAGAGCAGGCTCTTTGACCGGACTCTAGTCCAGTGCTTTCTCTGCCAGACTATTCTGCTCTCAGTTTTTATAGCATTTTAATGTTTAAAAAAAAATGAAGCATATGAAACTGTGTTTCAAAAAACAAAAAGTAACTCTATGATAAAATCAAACATTACCTTACAGAATTCATTTTCTTAGGACAAAAGTCCACTTAGCACTTCAAAATATTGACTAATAAAATACTTGAAAATGTTATTCTAAATAATATATTACCGTGGGTTCTTTTATAATTCTCTGTCCTCATCTGTGTGTTTTTATTTGGGCAAATGAATCACATTAACTATTTACTAAACTTTAAAAAGTTGTATTTTCCCCACCAAAAAAAAAAAAAAAAAATTACCTGAAAGTAGGTTTGTTTTGTAGGAGTTTTTTGTTTTTTTTTTTTAATTTTTTTTTTCAACGTTTATTTTATTTTTGGGACAGAGAGAGACAGAGCATGAACGGGGGAGGGGAAGCGAGAGAGGGAGACACAGAATCGGAAACAGGCTCCAGGCTCTGAGCCATCAGCCCAGAGCCCGACGCGGGGCTCGAACTCACGGACCGCGAGATCGTGACTTGGCTGAAGTCGGACGCTTAACCGACTGCGCCACCCAGGCGCCCCTGTAGGAGTTATTTTAACAATAACACATTCTGCCACCTTCTTCATAAAATAACATAATCCTGACTCCCTAACTGCAGGGCCTGCTTCTAATTTTGATTTGCAGCCATGAAACAATCTGTCTCTACCTTTTCATGTGGAACTGCCAATGAATAACACAGGGGATGCCTGAGAGACTCACAGTCTAGAAACTAATCTAGCTAGTTGAGATAGTTGACCTCTATAACCTTGGCCTTGATAACCTAGGGTCACAACCAGCTATCCAAATGCTGTGCTGGGAAAACATTTCTGTAAGTAGATAATCTAAAAAATTGGGGGGGGGGGAGAATATCACTGTAATACAATACTCTTATGTGGAGTTTATTTATCCCCAGTAAAAGGTAAAATTCATTTTGTTTTTAAGAAAAAGACTTCTTGTATCTAACTAGAGAATGTTATTAAATCATTGTGGCATTAATAATATCTATATCAATCGATAGATTTTGGCTGATTTAATGATTTATCAGGTAATTTCTACTTGTCAAGCCATCATTGCCTTTATCTTCAAAAGATAAATACCTATTCCAAAAAAAAAAATTATAAAATTTCAGTGTTTCAGAAGATTTCTTTAGCCATGTGTCAGCTCCCTGAGAATGCAGAGGTGTAGAAAAGCTAAGTGACTGGTTCAAGGTCACCTTGCTAGTGAATAAGAAAACCAAAATTAGAACCCTAGTCTCCTTATACATTGCGTAGGACCAATTTGAACGTTGGGCAATTGGGGGAAACATGTATAATACAGGGAATATTTGATCCTTCTAGCTTCACTTAAAATTTATGATTATATGATTTCTATAATGTTAAAAACTTTATTTTTTAAAACTCTTTCAATGTTTATTTTTGAGAGAGAGAGAGAGAGAGAGACAGAGAGAGAGAGAGCATGAGCAGGGGAAGGGCAGAGAGAGAGAGACATAGAATCTGAAGCAGGCTCCAGGCTCTGAGCTGTCAGCAGAGCCTGACGCAAGGCTCGAACTCATGAACCACGAGATCATGACCTGAGCTACAGTCGGACACGTACCTAACTGAGCCACACAGGGGCTCCAAAATGTTAAAAACTTTAATCTGAAATGAACTGTCATGTGGCCAGTAATTTCTAACATAAAGCTGATAACACATAGAAATTCTATAAAAATTTCATAATTTCTTAAAAATATAAATTGGTGCTTCCTCTCCTTCCCAGTAACTTCCCTCATACCCCTTAAAGTGGAATCTGAAATGAGATAAGCAGTTTATGCAGCTGATCTAGAGTCTCAGAGAAGCAAATATGCAGTGGCTTAACATATGAAATTGTGGGTTTTGCTCACAAGTCAGATAAAACAGCTGTTGACTGAGATGCCCACATAGGAGCTGCCTTTTTCATCTGTTGAAGAAGAAAAGCTTGTGAACAGTCTTCAAGAGCCATATTATTAAAAATTATGTTTCCTCCCCTTTGATGAATGGCCGAGATGCTGATTCTTTAAAATGTGGTTATAATTCCCTTGAGGAAATTCTCCAAGTCCCTAAGTTTGAGGAATTTGGGAGTATAAGAGGACAAGAGTTTATTTATATACAAGCTTTTTTCCAAGTTATATTTATTTTATTTTTCTCCTAGTCTGCAGAGCACAGCTCTTTTGAGGCTCACTAAAGCCTTCAATGGGCCTCTATATTGAACATAACAATATTTTCTACTAACACCAATATGTCAGAGGAAGATTTCTAGCATATGATTAGAGTTAATGACATATATCTCATCCCTGCCTGCTTCTCTTTTCTTTTTGGAAAAAAAAAAAAAAAGCATACAACAAAACCAGCCAAGAGTTTAGAATAGAAAAGAATGGGAAGAAATATCATAGGAATGAAAGGAACTCTTTGGGGGCTTGGGATATTCATGACAAGTAGGTTGCTTAAACTATAACTTATGATAAGTAGAAGCTTCTGAAGCAGAGAGAAATTTAATTGTAATTTAGTGTTACATTACTAGATATTAAAGTATAGAATAATTTCTAACAAGCAAAAATTTAGGATCACAATTTACTTTCCTTGAAATGTATACCCTAACTTGGAAGGAACTACTGAATTTCCTTTCATAAAGCTAAGTTCTTCCTATTCTTGGGGGATATTTTGGAAAGCAAAGGGGAGGGCTAGTTGAGGATGACAGGACATTTAACCACCATCACCACAGGTGGTTACAATTGGTGTGTGTAGAAATAAGATGGCAGCTTGTGCTGTTTTCATTTCCTGTGAGGGCAGGCCATAGTGGATGCTGTCGACTTGGGAAGAGGGCCAGAAACCACCGTTTACCACTTACACATATCATGTAGCCATTCATTAAGGACACTGAATCTTGAGTACTTATTTAGTATGGCATTAGTAATTGTAATCAAATATATTGTGTGTGCTAAGAGGAACATTCACCTAGGAATTGCACAGGTGAGCAAAATCATCTCCAAGAAAAGTATTTAACATAGAGAGATTAGGGGCGCCTGGGTGGCTCAATCAGTTAAGCGTCCAACTCTTGATTTCAGCTCAAGTTCATGGGATCCAGCCCCTCATTGGGCTCTGTGCTGACAGTGTGGAGCTTGCTTGGGATTCTCTCTCTCCCTCTCATTCTGCCCCTTCCTTCCTCCCTCTCTCCCTCCCTCTCTCTCCCTCTCCCTCTCTCTCTCTCTCTGACTCTCTGCCTGTCTCTCTCAAAATAAGTAAACATGAAAAACTAATTAAAAATAAAACAACATAGAGAAGTTAGGTTGGGATTGCCAGCCATTTTCTCATGCATCTGATTTAAAAGCAGTTCTGGTCATTTACCCCATGGTGCCAAGCTCTCTGCCATGCTCTCTTCTTCATGACTGCCAGGATTACCACCATGGAGGAGAGTACCACCAGAAGGGCTTGGATTATTCATTGAAAGGCATGATGGGGGTTGGGGTGGGCATGAATAGGGGCAAGACTATAATCTAAAGATTTGGGGGTCCAAGCAATTTAACCATTATCTCCAAATAATGTGTAGGACAAATTCCAGTCAAGATGAAGACAATGAACATAAGCATAATGAACACTACCCTTCTTTCTCGAAACACATAAAATAGAAAATCACAGCTCTGAATAAGAATTTAGACCACATGGACCAGAAAAGAACCAATACCAGTTACACAGCCAAGATAGAGTTTCAACAAGTCTACCAGGATGGAAGTCAAGATCATTAGACACGCATACTGAAGACAAATGAAACTGGCTTTCTTGGTTAAAGCCAGAAACTGGAAAATCACTGCCTATTGTGACCAAAGACTAGAAAATTTCTGCAGACCAACATAAATTTGAGAATGGGTGGGGGCCTCATTTGCAGTATCTGAAGAAAAAAATACAGCATTGGAAACTAGGCTGAGAACTAGCATTAAAGACTTTTCCAGATCAAGTGAGTGTTGTATGCCCAAGCAGAAATTTCACAGGCCACCACCATCCAGATGCCAGGCCTCCTAAAGAAGTTAATTCCCACTACAGATTAACTCGTAGTCAAAGATTATAAAACCCAAGATGAAAGCAAATGCCAAGAAGGAGTGTCCACGGATGAAACAAATAGAATTCATACAAGAACTACAACCTACAAATAGTAAAGCAATTGATAGGGGCTCTTAACATACAGATGTTCAACATGTTTAAAGAGAAAAGGGTACAAATAGACCCCATAAAATAAGAACAGAAGGTTAAGAAATAAGAACAAGTGAATTTGAAAAAGAAACAAGTAGAAACCATAAAAATTTTACTGCCAACTTCTATGATTCAATGAATTCACAAATGGATACTAACAGTTGCTCCCTGTAGAATGCCTCATTCATTACTAAGGGGGAAAAACACACAGGAACAGAAACACTTGCCTTCTAAAGTCTGAATTATAAAATAAAAGCAATAAAGACAATGACTTTTGAACAGGATGGTTTATTGCGCTGCCCAGCACTACAAGCAAATGACCTACAAACACTAGTCTACTCTTTTAGATATTTGAGAAAGATACTTTGATAGAAGATTATTCTAAAATATAATTACTTTGTCTTTTAGTTCTCTCTTTATTATCATAGGAAACTATGTGGTATTTTTTTCCTTAGATTGCAAACTCATTAAAAAAGGAGCGTGTAATGAACAATTTAATTAGATTGGTTTTGGCTTGCCTAAAAGCTTAAGAAGGTATTAATATTCTAATCAAAAGTCTTGGCAAAATATTCTTGGAAGGATGGAAGGAAGGAAGGGAGGGAGGAATCTTCTTTCTTAGGCTTGTTTTTAAGAATGAAGGAAGCTGTCAAGAAATACAAGGTATCTGGTATGAAAGCAATCTGTGGATAAATAGTGCAGCCACCAGGAGCCAACCTTGTGTTTACAGCAGACTGAAAGTTCCCACCTGACTCATGGCCAATGTATTCAGCTGCTTAAGATGATTTTTTTTCTCACAGTTTGAAAGAACAACATCCTGGTATTTTTAGCCTTTTAATGGCACAAGAAGGAGCTTACCAATGATAAACCTTAAAAAAAAAATCTTTCATGTTTTTTTAAGCCATGGCTAAGTCAATGTTTAACTTGCATTCAAAAAATAATAGTAGAGATTTTTAAAAAACACATCTAATTAAACACTTACTTTTTGAAAGATATGCCCAATACTTTCATACTATCTCATTTAATTCCTACAACAATCATGTGCAATAAAAATCACTGTTCCCATTTCTTACAGATAAGGAAACTGAGGCTCATGTTCAGAGAAATGGGGTGATTTACCCAGAGCCATACATATTTGTAATTGGCAAAGAAAGAGTCTATTATAAGTATTTTGAGTCCAAATCCCATCTTCTTTCCCCCAAGAAGAAATGGTGCTATTGAATTCATATAAGCCACAGAGTTTATGTAAAAGCTATGGTGAGACCCAAAAATAGGGAGAGGTGGATCCTCCTGTGTTTTTGATCAGTATATCCTCCCTGCCTAAAACTCTACTGGGAGAAGACTGAAATGTAGCTGCTTTCTGGGACTCATGAGTTTGCTGTTCCTAATAGATCACATCTCTTTCCTTCAGCTCCTCATCAAAACAGCATCCTTTCAGCTTCAAAGGGAAAAGAACCCTACTCTTTCCCACTCACTTAGCATCAATCACAGGTGCCTACCAGTCACAAGGGTTCCATTTTCCCCACACCACTGCCAAGAGGGTTGTGCGATATCTGTAAATTTACAAGAGCAGCCTCCCATAGCTGATGCTGCAGACATCTGTAAGGAGAGAGAAGTTCAAGTGATGACAATTTCTACTCTACCTCGGCTGGCCAGCTGTTGCCTTTAAGTTCTAACCACTTTGTTTTCCATGTATCCTCCAAAGTCCAAATGCTATCTTCTTTGGGAAGTGCCCCTGATCACTACCCAAGTCCCCCACCAACAAACTGGGTCAATGATAAATACAGAACATTCCACATGACCCTGTTATGGTATAGTATTCAACACTGGAGGTAATTCTGTCTTTAAAGCTCTTGTCCCCCCACAACTAGACTCAAATGCCTCAAAGGAGGAGAAGGACTGTGAACTTTTTCACTTTGCATCCCTAACTCCAGCACCTAGTAGATGTTCAATGAATATGGGATAAATGGATGACAGCCCACTGGATGCACTATTTTCATTTATATGCTTCCCTGTGCTTGTTCCCACTGGTCCTATAACCTAAAATTCCTCTCCCCTTTCTTCTACCCTCCAGTATGTGAGAATTTGTTTCCTTTCCTGGCAGGAAGTCTTAGTCATTACTTATATAAACATTTATGTAAAGTATTATTAGTATATTTAATGTGACGTCCAGAGTTTCTCCAGTGATATTCTCATTTAAATAATAAATTCCTTACTAAAATTTCCAGGGATGCTCCCCTAGATGTTCAGAGCAACCTTTTATGTATTACGTATTAGTCGATATGGATCAATGGGAACTGAAGAAGAAACTGACCTCAGATTGTGATGGAATTGGAGTCCAAAACTATGTTTAAAACTTGGTCCTTTCAAATGCAAACTTTTTCCCATAGATTTTTTTTTAATAAATGATGGTTACAATTCTCACCTTGGCAATAAAATTGTACTCATTCCAGATACAGTATTAGTGGAACCAGCCTGAGATATATAGTCTTAGAGTTAGGCTCAAGAGAGAAAAGAAGAAAAAGAGGAGAATTTCCTCCCTGCTTTCAAGCACTCAAGCTCAGGGCAATAAAAGGATTCCAATGCATTAAGTTTATCCCTTCCTATCTGTTAGTAGTGTCCTTGTGCCCAAGCTGAAACAAATATTTACCTCTGCCCTGGTTTTCAGTTATGGAGTTCACCCAGGCTGCTTTTTAATCTTTGAGATTCTTTAACCTTGACATTTCCACTTTTTTCCTAGGCAAAATCCAACTGAAATCAACCAGATGTTAGAAGAAGAATAAGTAAATTAATACACATTAAGGTGTAAATGACTGCTAGCACATAAACCTTTCATGAAGTATTTAATTTTTAATAGAGAATATTTGTTTACCTAAAGGAATTTATACTTCTAAACTGGAATAATTTCAATAACTATAATAAAATAAACTGAAAAATCAGCAAAATGTAGGGAAATCCTTCTGGGTGAGAAAGAAATAGGTCATATCTCCCTGAGAGCCTAGCCCTAGTTTCCATTATATTATTCCCTCTTTTCATCTTCTGTTTTAGAAACCACATATTTCTAAAAGTACCAAGGATTTTTTTGTCTTTTTTGTTTAGTTTTGGTTTCGATTTTTTAATCCAAGGTGAAGCCTAGGTTAACAATGACTATTTTCTATCTTGATCCTCTAAGGAGCAAAATGTAAATTGTGTTATTAGCCCCACAGAAACTAGTCTCATTATGCTATACTCCTAGCTTTTAAGTTATATGCTATTTACTCATTCATTCATCCATTGGCTGTCTTATTCATCAGACATGTATCATCTGTCCCCTGGAATTGGCTGGGGCCTACATTAGTAAACGAGATTATTCGAAACAAGCCCTACCTTCAAGCAGCTGACATACCAATAGAGAAGACAGGTCAACACCACTATGATATAGTGTCAAAAGCTACATCCAAAGTGCTGAAGTGGCTTAGCAAATGGAACAGTCAATGGCCCAGATAAGTCAGGAAGGCTCCACAGAGGATGTGACATTTGCTTGTTTGTGGATGCTAATGTCCCCATGAACAAAAAGAGAGGGAAGAAATTAAATTATATAAGGCTGAGTACAAAAGGAGAAGATAATGGGGACTTGAAGCCAGAACCTTGAAATAAGTCAGTCAGAGAAAGACAGATACCATATGTTTTCACTCATATGTGGATCTTGAGAAACTTAACAGAAGAACATGGGGGGAGGGGTGGTGGTGGAAAGTTACAAACAGAGACAGAGGGAGGCAAACCATAAGACTCTTAAATACAGAGAAGAAACTGAGGGTTTATGGGGGGTGTGGGAGAGGGGAAAGTGGGTGATGGGCACTGAGGAGGGCACTTGTTGGGAGGAGCACTGGGTGTTGTATCGAAGCCAATTTGACAATAAATTATATTAAAAAAAATCTTGGATGAGGAGAATAACTACCTCCTTGGGGAAGGCAAAGAGGCCACTTAAGAAACTTCTTCTTTCTAGTGTTCTCTCTTAAAACCTGGCTACCTGAGTCTCATCCCTCTCACGGCACCACTTTACACCAAGATGGACACTACCTTAGGTGTGTGTGTTCATACAGCTCTCCTGGATGCCAAGCATAGCTATCCTGGGAAGTCTTATTCCTGTTCCTCATCTTGCCCAGGACACTTTGCTACAAAAAGAACGCACAGCCATGCTCATCTAGGGACCTGCTCCTGGGGTAGCAAGAGGATCTTTACCCAGCACCCGTTCCCTGCCCAGACAGACTTGCCTATGCCATACGCTGAGCTTTTTACCTCAGAGTATGCCTGTACCTCATCCTGTGATGTTACCCCCACAGCATCCTCAGCCTCCCTCCCAAGGGTTTTCTGATGGACTCTGCTAGGGAAGAGTATGTTGATTTTCTAACTCATGTAAGTGAATAGCTTGTTTACTGACTATGTAAAATATTGAAGCAAATATTTGCAGAAGCTTCTGGAAAAACTCAAGTCTTCCTGAATAACTAATTTAATTCAGTAGCATTTTCTGAGATTTAGACTATGCTTTTTTAATCAATGTGGAAGCTAGGATTTACTTCTAGAAAAAATGCAAAGAACCTAGATAAGTTTATTCACATAGCACCCCCATTTCTGTTTACCTGGAGGATATTTATTACTTTCTAGAAAAGCAATATGTTCTAAAAATTAATTTAAATGTGTAATCCTACCCTTTCTCGGTTCAGTTTTTCTCCAGAAAATATGATCTTTTTTTTTTCCTAAGACTAAAGTGGAGTTACTGTATTTATGACTGAAAAATAAAACTATTTGTTTATAACTGAAAGTTGGTTTTTTTTTTTTTTTACCTTTTCATTTTTATTTTCTCCAGGTGCATCTGGCATAGTGTCTAAGACTAATTAACCCAGGAGATCAAAATGATCCTCAACTCTTCCACTGAAGATGGTATTAAAAGAATCCAAGATGACTGTCCCAAAGCTGGAAGGCACAATTACATATTTGTCATGATCCCTACTTTATACAGTATCATTTTTGTGGTGGGAATATTTGGAAACAGCTTGGTAGTGATTGTCATTTACTTTTACATGAAACTGAAGACTGTGGCCAGTGTTTTTCTTTTGAATTTAGCACTGGCTGACTTATGCTTTTTACTGACCTTACCACTGTGGGCTGTCTACACTGCCATGGAATATCGCTGGCCCTTTGGCAATTACCTGTGTAAGATCGCTTCAGCCAGTGTCAGTTTCAACCTCTATGCCAGTGTGTTTCTACTCACATGTCTAAGCATCGACCGTTACCTGGCTATTGTTCATCCAATGAAAGCCCGCCTTCGGCGTACAATGCTTATGGCCAAAGTCACCTGCATCGTTATTTGGCTGTTGGCTGGCTTGGCCAGTTTGCCAACTATAATCCACCGAAACGTGTTTTTTATTGAGAACACCAATATCACGGTTTGTGCTTTCCATTATGAATCCCAAAATTCAACCCTCCCCATTGGGCTGGGCTTAACTAAGAATATACTGGGTTTCTTGTTTCCTTTTCTGATCATTCTTACAAGTTACACTCTTATTTGGAAGACTCTGAAGAGGGCTTATGAGATTCAAAAGAACAAGCCAAGAAATGATGACATTTTCAAGATAATTATGGCAATTGTGCTTTTCTTTTTCTTTTCCTGGGTTCCCCACCAAATATTCACTTTTCTGGATGTATTGATTCAGCTGGGCATCATACATGACTGTAAAATTGCAGATATTGTGGACACCGCCATGCCCATCACTATTTGCATAGCTTATTTTAACAATTGCCTGAATCCTCTCTTTTATGGCTTTCTGGGGAAAAAATTTAAAAAATATTTTCTCCAGCTTCTGAAATACATCCCTCCAAAGGCCAAATCCCACTCAAACCTATCAACAAAAATGAGCACACTTTCCTACCGCCCCTCAGATAATGGAAACACATCCGCCAAGAAGCCTGCCTCATGTATTGAGGTTGAGTCACACACTTGAAGCCTATCTGTGAAGTAATCCTGTGAAAGGAGAAGCAAGAAACACATTCCTCTACAGCACCTCACTACCAAAGGAACATTAGCTACTTTCCAGAATTTAAGAAGAAAAGGTTATGTGGTCTCAACAAACCTTTCTAAAGCTCTGAACAAAACCTTTTCTTTCCCTGTGCAACAAAACATAAAGTGAAGCCACATTTTGCCACATTTTGCATCAGACAGACGACGGCCACTCCAAGAACGATGTCAGAAGCTAGATGAATGTGTTCACTGGGAAAATTTTACTGGCAGAAATGCCGTCTCCGCAGCCGGCTCCTGTTCTGTTATTTTTGACTCTTCCACATGAAGGTATTTGGAATGTGTTCAACCTTGAGAGGAGCGACAGGAGGTCAGAGCTTAAGATTGCTCTGCCCAGTTTCCAAGGGGCAGTAAAGCTTTTTTGTGCCTATGGAGTTACTAGCAGCTGTGGCCCACCTGGACCTGCCACTGCACTTTTTGTGCAGAGACTTGCTAAGCAGTACTTGTCAACTTTCAGACACTTTTGCGAAATTCAGCTAGCGTCTTATAGATTCACACGGCCAAAACACGCCAGCTAATTGGCCTATTTGTATACGGATATTACTAAAGTCATATGTTAAAGTTAAACTACTTGTAAAAGTGTTACTCTGGTCCCAGGCAGTAGTGTCTTCCCAGTCATATCAGTTTTGTTTCATATCTGAGAAGTATATATATTTTGTGGTAAAAAAAGATTGTATACCGTAAAGTATGCCTTATGTTTTAGAAAGTATATGTTCTACTTGTATATGTATTCTATATCTCTAAACTGTTGCTACTTGATTAAAATCTGGCAAAGTTATATTTACATTAAAATACTGTTATTGTAATGTGTTTAATCTTCAATGCTTAAAATATATGCTGATTTATTTTTCAAACAAGTGTAATTATGAACCCAATTCCATTCAAATTTTTAATACAACAGATAGTTTAATACTATTGCTTATAGATTTTATATCCACAGCATGGAATAAATACACCCTTTTGAGTTTTTCAAAGCTTTTCATACAACAAAGAAAAAATTAATTTTCATAACACTAAAATAAAACATTATTTTACACGTAATTATTTTTAATTTTTTTAATGTTTATTTTTGAGAAAGACAGACAGACAGACAGAACACAAATGGGGGAGGGGCAGAGAGAAGGGGAGAAACAATCCAAAGCAGGCTCCAGGCTTCAAGCTGTCAGCACAGAGCCTGACACAGGGCTCGAAACCATGAACTGTCAGATCATGATCTGAGCCGAAGGCAGACGCTTAACCAACTGAGCCACCCAGGCACCCCCACATAATATTTTTAATAGGACTTTTCTGATTACATACATGAATGATCATTGTAGGAAATGTAGAAGATATAAGGAAAGTATTAAAAAATAAGTTATATTTAGTTCTCCTTATTAAAAATTACCATCTTTAACATTTGGGTGCATTTTCTTCTACATTTTTGTATTCATTATACACACATCCATACATAAATTATGATATTGGAGTCAGAATATGTACTTTGTATACAGATTTTTCTCATAATGTCATAGCATAGTAGCTTGCTACACCGTTAAATATTTTCCTAAGATATTTTAATAATTGCATAACATTACAAAATAGAGAAAGACACATTCTGATACAGTTAGCTAGTCCTCAAAGTGGGACATTTAGCTTTTTCTGATTTTTTGGTACTATAAATTGCACTGTGGTAAATGTTCAAGTAATGAACGTGATAAATTCCTCATATTGTTCTAGATGTGGTACAACTTTATGAACATTTTTAATACTCTTAATACGTTTTATCAAATATTTTCCAGAAACCTTATAACAATTTACAATTGTTATATGTCTGAACATATCTCACCACAGTCCCAGCACCATGAAATATTTACTAGATTTAAACAGAAAAGTAAAATTTACTGTAAGGATCCACATTCTACACGCACAAACAGGGATGCACCTGCCCTAAAAAAGTACAGTAACATTTCTGCCCCCCTTGGGAAGTTGCCTACTTTTTCTCACTGGAGGCATCATTGGCTTTAGAGTCCACCTGGAACAGGCTGATGTGATTATCTGACTCAATGAACAGTGATCAAAAGACTGGGGTGATGTATGAAATAGTTGATGGAAGCTACAGGCAAGGGGGGGCATTCAGAGAGCCCTTAGTGGGCCGGCCAGAATCCCCACAAAGCAGCCTATTACATTCACATTCCAAAGGACAGAGAATTTATTTTGAGAATAAATGTGGTTACATATGTCTCATATTATTTTCCCTTTACATTGTTTTTAATTTCATTAATATAATACCAGCCGCTAACTCTCCAAAGTTCTGTTACTATTTTCACAAAGTATTACCTCTAAAAAATAAATTCTAGCTCATCCCAAATTATAGTGTAAACTTACCCTGTTTGAATTCCCTCCAAATCAAACATATGACTGTTCATTTTTTTTATTCAATAGTCATCCCAAACTAAGTGATTACAAGTACTTCAAACTTGCAGAACCATTTGATAAATTACAGTTGATAAGATTTCTGGCAGATAACTATATTTAGATACCCTCTATCTCATGTATTTATTAACTGGCATGAATAACATGTTCCAAGCCTCATTTTCACTTCAATTTCATCAAATTATATTGTGATTTTTTCCCAATCCCATTTTGTGAAATGGACATTGGTAACTTCAGTGATTAATCTTGCTTCTTCAGTAAGAACAACTTAATATTGAAGTGGAGACTCTACTTATCAAAATGTTAGGATGAGATGCCATAATTTATGCTTCATGGACATCTTCTGGGATATTTTAAAATTTAAGCATAAAGGAATAAAACTATGCAGAAAGACAGATGCCCACCCATCCCCATGTACGGTCCAACAGTAAACGTTTCAATCAGCTTCCATGGGCAGTATGAGATCGAGCCAAGTGTGAAGTACCCTGATTGGCAGCCATGGAAAGACTCACAGAGATCTGATACCACAGTCTCAGTTTTATAACTCTATACACTGGGCCACTTTTCTTCCCCCAAGAAAACATGCCAAAATGGGGAACCAGACAAGAGAAAACAGATTCAGACAAATCACAAAAGTGAAGTGAATGAAGCAAATGAGTCCCAGGGAATTTTGGATATTGGAACAAAAGGTGATTTCCCTGAGGGTAGAGAAGGAAGTAAATTAGGAGCAGATGAGACTGAGGAGTGAAAAGAAGTCTGGAGGCAGCCACCCACTGCCTCAATGGTCAGGATGCAACCCTCATAAAAGAGGTGCATAGGGATGTTTAGGTCCCCAGAGCCATGTTGTATCCCCTGGACCCAGACCAACCAGAAGATGAGACCTAAATATTAAGGAGGGAAGCAAGTTATAAACAGTAGACAATGGTATGGGGCAACACTCAACTGTATGATTTTTATTTATTTCAGGCTGCATGTTAGGAAGGAAAAGGTCCTCTCTAGAACCACACTGGAGGCTTTGATAAGACTAAAAAATAAATGTAATGGGAATAAGAAAATGGAAGAGGTGGAATATTTGAGCTAGTGGTCAGAGAGTCAGATTTTTAAAATTTAAAAATTTGAAAGTTAAAATATGATTCTGTAACTATATTCACCATTGTCTGATATATTTGTGTAGTGAACACCTGTGCAACTATCTACACAGGGTGCCTTCACCCTTTATCATAGGAATTTCCCCACCTCACCCAAGGACAGGACCACCACCATTTATTGGCCCAGGCTTGAAGTGAACCAATTACATATATTTTTCCCTAAGAATCCTTCAAACAGATACTGATGAACAGTTGGTCCTTCCCCACTGCTGAAAGTTGTGAAATGTAAGTTTGGAATCTATTAGTAACCATGTCCCCAGTGAGAGTGAAGTTAACAGAAAAGACAAAAAATCCTGAGATGCTTTAGTCCTTGATTCTACCTGTGTCTGATGCCATGTCATACTTCAGAAACAGCGTGCATAGCTAATATCTATATGTGTTCCTTCCTGCTTGACCAATAAGAATTTCCTCTCTGATGGCCAAGAGACACATGAAAAGATACTCAACATCACCCATTATTAGGAAAATGCAAATCAAAACCACAATGAGATATCACCTTAAACCTATCAGAATGGCTAGAATCTTTTTGATTCTAGAAATAACAAGTGTTGACAAGGATGTGGAGAACAAGAATCCCTCATGTACCACTGATGGATATGTGAATTGGTGTGGCCACTGATGAAAACAGCAGGGAGGTTCCTCAGAAAGTTAAAAATAGAAATACCAAATGATCCAGTAATTAAACCCCTGGGAATTTACCCAAAGGAATAAAAAAAAAAAAAAACTAATTCAAAAAGATATATGCACCACTATGTTTACAGCAGCATTATTTATAATAGCCAAGATATGGCAGCAACCCAAGTGTCCAGTGATATGGATAAAGATGATTTGATATATGTGTGTACACACACACACACACACACACACACACACACACACACAATGGAATACTATTCAGCCATAAAAGAATGAACCTTGCTATTTGCAACAACATGGATAAACCTTGAGGGTATTATGCGAAGAGAAATATGTCAGCCAGAGAAAGACAAATACTATGTGATTTCACTTATATGTGGAATCTAAAAAATAACAAACAAAAAGGAAAACAGACCCATAAATACAGAGAATAAACTGATGGCTGCCAGAGGGGAGGTAGGTAGGGGGATGGGCAAAATGGGTGAAGTGGAGTGGAAGATACAGGTTTCTAGTGATGGAATAAGTCAGAGGAATAAAAGGTACAGCATAGGGAATATAGTCAATGGTACTGTAATAATGTTGTATGGTAACAGATGGTAACTACACTTGTGGTGAGCACAGTATAACATATAGACTTATTGAATCACTATGTTGTACACTTGAAACTAATGTAACATTGTGTGTCAACTATACTTCAATTAATAAATTTTAAAAATTAAAAAAATTCTTAATTAAAAAAATGTATTTTTTTCTTTTTTGTAGCAGCCAGGACATCATTCATTTGCCAACCAGCAGGAATGATACCAGTCTAGGTCCCAAAATATATTCTTGGTCCCTAACTTAAAGGGTCATATAGGGCACCTAGGTGGCTCAGTTGGTTAAGCATCTGGTCTTGATTTCGGCTCAGGTCATCATCTCATAGTTTATGAGTTCAAGCCCCACGTGGGGCTCTGTGCTGACAGTGTGATGTCTGCTTACGATTCTCTCTCTCTCTCTCTCTCTCTCTCTCTCTCTGCCCCTCCCCTGCTCTCTCCCTTTCTCTCAAAATAAACAGGCTTAAAAAACATTTATAAACATTTATAAACTTTAAAAACATTTTAAAAAGTAAGGGGTCATATGGGCTGTCCCTCTTTCATAGGTCTCCTCATGACAGGGTGGGGACAGGACATCCAGCATAGTGTGTATGTTAGAGGGAAAGAGGTGTGGTGACATGGGAGGATTTGCAGTTGGTTGGAACTAAGGGTACTTATTGATAGTACTTACTATTATACATTATTGTAAATGGAGATCTCCCCCTGAGGTGGCACACTGATAAAACACTCTTGTGTTGCCAAAACAATTATATGATCTAGACCATGTGAAATGGTAAGTACAGAGAGGAAATGAGCACCCCATATCACCCGAGAGCTCAAATGACCTGCATGTTCTCTAAATCTCCTCGAACCTGTGAGTACCACTTCCTACCCTGCCTAAATCCAATGAATGGACAAGACCTTCGTTAAGTGAGTTGATCTACCTTACTTGAGAAATAAGGTAAATGAGGTCCAAAGGAATAAATTTTCACAATCAGAAAGAGCCAGAATTAGATTACTATCTTTTTTTCAAAAGACTATAAGTTAGAATAAGAGAATTCAGCTTTAATAGTGTTTAATTCTAAATCACTCATACACAACTAAGCTCTGCATAATAACCCTCTACGAGTTTAAATACCCTAAGTTTTGCCCTTCAAGCAGAATGATTGAAAAATACTTATCTATGTGCACAAGAGATGTAAATTTGATAAATGTTAATTTTGAAACTATTAAAAGCCAGTTTGCTACTATAATTATTTTGCTTCAAATATCAAAACGGTAAGGAGCCATATATGCCTCTGAGCCCATTTCTTCATTCTTTCGATGTCCTAGTAAGCTTCCTTTGAAAAACTGAACAAAATGACAAATAGTAATCCTAGCTGACCCTCCCAATGAGTTGGGATCTATCTCACAGAACCTCTATGCCTGACGAAGTTCTGCTGTACCATATCAGTATACACAGTTGCTAAATGATAATTTTCACAAAATAAGCTTCAATCTACTAAATGGCAGATTGAAAGCATGCTGGGGTTCACCAACAGAAAGAAGCCCTCATAGAGTTCACCACAGAGAGGAGAACATCATATATGCAGACTCCCAGGCAGAGTTGCTATGAATCAGCCAGCACCGTATGATGGGAAAGACCACAGATCTGGATTCTCTTTGATCTGGCATTCTCCTGGCTGCTATTGTTATAGCCACATTTCTAAGGAGTATTGAATGGACACAAAGCAAAGTATATTAGCCAGAGGACATGTGAGCATTTCTTTAAAACTGTATCTCAATTTCAATCATTGAAGATATGTACCAACAAAGAAGAAGAGAGTCCCCAGATACATAATCTGATGCCCTTACAAATAAGTAACTGTGTTTTTCACTCATTCGTGTAGCAAGTGGATAGTAGAAAGAACGAGTGAAAGAAAGAGAGAAAGAAAGAAAGAGAAAGAAAGAAAAGGAAAGAGAAAAGAAAATAAAAGAGAAAAGAAAAGAAAAGAAAAAGAGAGGGAGGGAAAGAGGGAGGAAGGGAGGAAAGAAGGAAACTTTCCACTGATATCACTTTTATGGCTGTTCCTTGAGTCCCCCTATCTGTTCCACCTTCTTCCAGAAACAGCCCCCTATCTCCATTCACTGTCCGCCCCTTCCCACAGTTAGTCCAGAGTATGGTTAGGGCTCTACTCCCATTTCCAGTATATCCAATGGGGAATGTGAGAAGGCCTAACCAAATCTGCCCATCATATTCCTCTGATTGCAATGGGATGGGCACATAACCTAAATAATCTCAATCAAGGTCAATTTCCTGATTTTCAAAGGGGCTAGGAGACAAAATGCCTGAGGAGTGGTTGTAACCATTTGATTATTCCAAAGGGAGAGGTGAGAATTTCTTGGCATTTTCACAGGAAGCCTAAGAACAAAGTCCATGTATGAAACCAACATATGAAAGTCTAGACCAAGAAATGGAGAGAAACCAAGTCCTGACAACATCATTTTAAAATTCGCTATCTGTTCCAGGAGATAGCATTACCCTACAGACTTCTCTTTTCTCTTAAACCAGCTGAGAATGGGATTGCTGTCACAATTATCCACCAAAATCCAATCTTCAGCAAAATCGAAATGACAGCCACCATTTATCAAATGCTTACATAGGACCGTCAGAGATCTCTGCTTATATGTATTATATTATTTAATCCTCACAACAACCAATCTTATCAGTTCTATCATTATCCAATGAGACAAAAAAGAGGCTTAGAGATTTTGTATAATCGGTCAGTGCAAGATAACATGACTGTTAACTGTTAGAGCTGAAATTTGAAGACAGTCATTTTGACTTCACCATCTATGCTCATATTTACTAAACTATGTGGCATCCCTCAAAAAAAAGGGGGGGGGCATCATAAACACAAATCATATAGATACCTTCCAAAATATTGCCCATGTCTACTTATTCAAAATCAATGTAAGTAATATTTCACTTTGTCTTAAACCCATACTTACTGGGTTTCAGGCTAGAATTTCAATAGCCTTTGTCCTTGAAAGTTGGGCTCATTAATGGAAAGTACTAATTGACCTTATACAATATAACACTGGATTTTACATTTATTGTAATTTGATTTTGGATGAGCTTATCCTGGGTCTAGCAAATAAGCAGGCTATGACTGCTAACCGTCACAGTAATTAGTTCAGTGCTCTCTGGTCCTCTCTGTATCCAAGATTTTAGATAGCATTTCCTAAATGGGAGGGGTAAGGAAATTCCTAAAATAATTTTCCTCACAAATTTCACCTTCTTACAACCTAATGGAATGATGTTTAAAAAAAAAAAACATTATGGGGGTACCTGGGTGTCCCAGTCGCTGAAGTGCCCAATGCTTGATTTCAGCCCCAATCATGATCCCAGGGTCATGGAATTGGGCCCTGCATTGAGTTCCACATTGGGTGTGGAGCCTGCTTGAGATTCTCTCTCTCTCTTCTTCTGTCCCACCCCCATGTGTGCCTGCACACTCGCTCTCTCTCACTCCCTCTCCAAAAAGAAAGAAAGAAAGAAAGAAAGAAAGAAAGAAAGAAAGAAAGAAAGAAAGAAAGAAAGAAAGGAAGAAAGAAAGAAAGAAAAAGGATAAGGAAAAAGAAAAGAAAAAAAAAGCATGTGGAGAAACTATATTACATTCTGAGACAGATTTTCTTTTAAGGTATACAGTTAAGATTTGACAATAAATTTAGATGAAGAATACACCTGGATAAAAACAAAGTATGATTTATTTCAACTATGCCCAGAAAATGGGAGGATAAAGGTGATAAGATCACAGCCATGAGTCCTGAGGTCAGTTCTAAGAGGATGACAGAAAATCGCCACAAAGTGGATAGTACTTAAAACTGAGAGATAAGAAGAGAGTTGCAACTGTTCAGGCAAAACACGCTCACCACTCCACCTTTTGCTTCTAGCTGCAGGACAGACAGAAAGCAGTGGTTACATACGAAACATTAAAAAACAAGGCAATTCGGCCGCAGGCTGAAAGAATGACCATGACATGATGAAAGTTCCAGCAGCCAAGATGAATCAGAAAGTAATGATGAAACCTATCATGATAGGAAAGGAGGGCATAGAGGTAGATCACTGATTCTCACCTGGGGATGATTTTGTGCTCCAGGGCATATTTGGCAATGTCTGGAAAAACTTTTGGTTATCACAACTCAGGTGAGGAAACTGCTACTGGCATCCAGTGGGGAGAGGCTAGAGATGCTGTTACATAACACCCAGGACAGTCCCACAAAGAAAGAATTATCTACTACAAAATGTCACTAGGGCCAAGGTTGAGAACCCCTGGGATCAAGAAGGAAGGGAAGAGCACCATTCAAGCAGTGTGTTATTAGCAGCCATATATGGGGGTAAATAAGAAAGCATTTGGTCTCCCAGGTTTTATGACCCCCTCTCTTTTACATGCTTCTCCCCTCCTCTCCCCTCCCCCCTTTTATGTGCTCCCACTCACCTTCTAAACTGCACTGCACATGAACTTCATGCAAACAATCTATTTGGTGGAAAAACTGTAATAGAAAATGCAGCATCATTTCCAGGGCTAAGTAGGTAAATCTATTAGGCTTGTGCAAAATGTTTTATATTTTAAATTCATTCATGAACGTGGGGAACAAAGGCAGCCGGTAGCAAGATGTAAAGCCTGTGGTTGCACTTCCACTTCCATGGGAGACAAAATGAAGGTGTGGGTCCCACTGAGCAGCTAATCCTCAGAGAAGACACCAAGAGCAAAAATGAAAGACGTGGGCACGACAGGACAGCTGGTAGCTCTTCCAGGGCACTCTATAGGATTTCTAGCATTTGATGTGATTCTAATGAAAATTTTTATTGAACAAAATCAAAGGTGTATTTTATTTTTACTCTAAATATTTCCACAGAGGATTTGAGCAGCTTCCAATAAACAGCACAGTAAAACAGGGTGATATTATAGAAACCAGAAATAAGGGCCACAGAAGAGAAAAAGCAAACCACTGACAATGCAGGCTAACAGAGTAGTTGTGACTGAAAAAGAAAACACTGGGTTCTGAACTTCTCACAGCTGGGATGAAAAGAAGAACATTACAACACCTCCAGTTCTTGTTATTAACAGCAGACCAGGTTCCCAAATGGAGCGGAGTCTTCCTGACACTAGAATCCTTAAGGGAATCTCTCACAGAGGATTGTTGATGCAGATAAAAAGCCACATGATGGATCATTTTCAAGCAGCATCTTTCATTTAGGCCTGAGTTTTATGTGATTGGTCTTGTACCGTTTCCGTAAAGACCAAGAGCATGACACCAGCAATTCAAGGAAGGTGGTGACATGAGGGTACCCAGTACTGTGGTATGAGTCATCCAATGGTGTGCTTGTCAGGAGTAGTGATGGATTTGTGATGTCAGTGGGGACCTCTGGGTCCATTAAAATGTTAGATAAGATTGACTCATTCCATGAGGAAGTTCAAGATCTCCAAAATTTTCTGCAGAAGTCTGTGAAGTTTACATTTCCATGGTCTCATTCTATCCACCTGCTTCCCCCAGTTCAGTTAAGACATCATCTCACTATTCCATACAGGCTGTAGGATGCCCCTGTTCCATGTGATACACGTGTAAAACAGCTCCAATTACACACACGCACCACATTCATAGGCATTAAAGGACACCTTTGATTCAAAGAACCCTCCGTCCCTCTGGACATTTCTCCCGAGACCCCATGTAGTCCGCAGCCTCATGCCATCTCACCCACAACCCTCTTTCTCTGCACTTTCCTCTATTATCACCACCTCCCTTGAGAAAGCAAACCCAGTTGCCCTTATTTTCTCACATAAAGCAGCCTAGCCATTCATCCCAACAGCTCCCCACTGCTGAATATCAACCAGACCTGAAGCAGAGAGTCGTCTTCTCCCCAAAGCGGATCGTCAGAATACTTCCTTAGAGAAATTCTAACACATACAACTAAGACAATTGTTCACCCATTACTGATAGTTTAATGATGCTCAATATCAGCACCAGTCTGAAATGGTGGAAAGCAGAAAAACTCCTCATGGAATAGAGGGTCTCATAATTTTATTTATTCAGGATTCATCCTCCACCAATCTTCATATTTTTCTGCCAGTCTGATATGTCACTTCTTGCTATTCCTACCTGCCAGGGACCATCTACTGTTTTGTATATGGAAGTGCCCTCACGATCTGTGTGGACATCCACTCATGAAGGTACACTCCTGGGGTTCATCCAGTGGATTTTTTTTTATTTTTTATTTTTTTTCAACGTTTATTTATTTTTGGGACAGAGAGAGACAGAGCATGAACAGGGGAGGGGCAGAGAGAGAGGGAGACACAGAATCGGAAACAGGCTCCAGGCTCTGAGCCATCAGCCCAGAGCCTGACGCGGGGCTCGAACTCACGGACCGCGAGATCGTGACCTGGCTGAAGTTGGACGCTTAACCGACTGCGCCACCCAGGCGCCCCTTTCCAGTGGATTTTTAAGTAGAACCAGCTTCTCAACCTTTTTCCCCTTATATCCATTTAACATATCTACTGGGCTTAGTTTCTAAGCTCTCTCATATTCTACAATTGCTTGAAAAATTTTAAATGACATCATCTTTATTTTAAAATATAAATCATTACGTAGCTAATACCTAAATGTACACATTCTAAGTAAAATAGTCTCAATTTACCATATGTGAGCTTAAAAATTATCAGTGTTAATACAACCTCACGTTTTAAAAAATACTGGTGGCAGGTGATTAATTTTACTGAAGTTAAAGATTAATTTTTGTCCCCTTGAACTATATGTTCTTTTCATAACCTTCAGGGCTAATGTCTTACTTCCCAAATACCTTACACTCTTATAAATTTTCTTCCCCTGTCCATTATCGGTTTCACCATAAAGGATCTAATAAAGTTTCACACGTTATCAACTTTAGGAAAGGAAAAATCATTGAATATGATCTTCTGCAACCCCTCATTACCTAAAAGGTAAACCTAGCCCTCTTGGAGGCTTTCTGCTTTAACACAGGACCAATGCCTTACAAGAAATGGGATTTGAAAATGCGATTCCAACTCTTAAATATCAGACAGAAGGGAGAGAACTTTGGAGAAGATGTTTCTAGGACTCTTAAAATCACACCATAGGTCAACCCTGATAATAGGAAAAGGCAATTAGAGGAAATGACAAGTCACCCCCCAGGGAATCTGGGGAAGGGGGGAAAAGGTAAGTTAGGTTTGCAGGTAATTAGGAAGGAGAAGCCTAGGTTCATGTGGAAGCTGCTCAAATAAGCCAAACCCAGCTCAGCAGCAGCTTGTCATTATTTCTTCATAGTGACAACTTCCACATGCCCCAGGGTCATGATTCCCAGCTCCTGAGACCCTGAACCTGCAAAGCAAAGGGACTGTGACAGGGAGGAATCCAACCTTACTTTAGAAGTGTTATCTTCTCAAACTGTAGGTGAAGATCCACCATGGGAGGTCAGAGTTCAGCCAGAGTTTGAGCTTAAATTTCCTATTTCCTAGGTCTTTGAGCCACATGCTGTCATCTAGGAAGCATTTCCTACATTGTGAGAGTGTACAAAAATGAACCTTGGGGAGCTTCTGCTTGAAACTGGACTTTTGTTACTTTTGACATAGTAACTATCTATGAAGTGTCATTTAGGCAGTTTGGGAAATAAAATAGGAGAAACTCAAAACACTAAATGCATTCAAATCAGAAAACACTTCAAACCACAAACTAAGGTTACTACGGCTTCTCCCACACGGATTCTCCGGTTTCCCTAATCCTGTTCTGAGTCATCAAACATCTCTGAAGTGTCTATGACTCTGTCCTTGCCATTTAATTTGGTATTACTTCGAGGAACAAGTTGAGATCTCTTGCCTGTTAAGTGGCAATGCTTAGACTTCATGTAAATTATAAGACTCAGTCTGCACAGCAATGTCTCAAGCAGACTGTCTATTTAAAGATGGAGAGAAAGAGCCATTATATCTCTTTCAGGGTTTTATCTTCTCTCAAATGCATATGGATGCACAGCAAGCAAGCAGCAATACCACACTTCCCTGGTCATTGAATATCCTGCAGTGTACTTCTTAATTAAAACCAGCATCACAAATATGATTGCTTAAGTGCCAAAAACCTGGCCGGCTTAATGGCCAATCAGAGAACTACATAATCATTAAATCCATTTGAACTACTTTTTTTTTTTTTTTCCTGAGGTGACTACGGTTAAGCTCTAAATATTCTTATTGTTTCCCATCCAGTGTATTTTTTTAAAAAAAATACTGCTTCTTTTTCAGCATCATAACTTCCACTTCAATTCTGTCATCACATTTAACCCTATGTTACAATAGTTTATTATAGTTTTTTGTTTTTTTAGCTGGAGTTTGTAGCAATGCCGGGGATTAAGGAATAATTTGAGTCAACGACACATACAGTGTTGCCTAGTAACACAGGCTGATCTGTACAAAGCCATAAATTGCAAAATTTCATAGCAGCATAAAAACTTTTACTGGCACTTAAGCATATTTTTCCCTGATTGAAGCAGAATTCATGCAACAATTACAACCACATGACAAAAGCTGGTAATGATTAGCCTTCAAGAGCTGCTGTTTTTTCCTGACAGTTCCAAAGCTATTTTTGTTTGTTTCAGGAAAGAAAGCATCAAATTCTTTATGGACCAGCCTCACTGACAAGGCAGGATCGAGCCGGTTAATTAGGCAGTGCCAGCCTTTTAACTACAGCTCCCAATGAAGAATGGAAGTGTTATGTAATAATTTACAATTCTAATTAATTTGTGTCAACCAAAACCATCTCTGAGTATATCAATACACACTTTAGAGGGCAGCGCTCCTTACCATGGTGCAAACATGGCTGAGACTATCATTGAGAAAAGAGCTTCAAGAAGATGAAAACTGGGAGCCAGGAAGGTTATTTTCAATTATTGTAACAAATATCTTATATCTTCAACATTTATAATTATTGAAGAAAAACTTGCAAACCGAAGTTGTTAGAGAGTTTGGGGAAAATTATTTTCACAATGAATTCAAAGCAATTTGTTGAGTAATATCCCCTTGCCAGCCCAAAGAAAACATAGGTTTGTGGAAATAATAATCTTTCATACCCTGATACACACACACACACACACACACACACACACACACACACACACCACTCATTGAATGAGTATTTCACTGACCGGATACTGAGTGACTTCTTTTTCTCTGACAAACACATGTTTCTATGAATACATTCACCAATGTCAAGGGATTCGTACTACAGCTCAAGGAAATTGAGGAATAAATGCTTTGATCCTTCCGTAAACTTCTCATTCTTCTAGTACTGGCTTGAACAACAACAACAACAACAAAACGCTTATAAAAGTTTAATAGGTAATGCAGGCACCAAAGAATGCATCATGTAACACATGGGAAGAGCTGTATGTTCAGGCTTAGTCTTTCCATCAGCTTTGCGACTGAGCTTCCTGATATACATCTCGATAAGTCTTAATTTACTTTCACTCAAGCCCCATAATGTCGGACTCTGGAATGATTTCTCAGAATCCCCAAGCCCAACACAGCAACAGTAAGATACTTGCAAAGATCCAGATACCACAAAAAGAGATGGAACAAGATGGCACTGAAAGCAGAGGTAGACAATGAAATAAAATAAATATACAATAAAATAAACAGTAAGATAAAACCAGATAAGGGAATCCATCCAATTCAGAGATTCGAGGCCTAAGAAAGCCCATCCACATACCACAGACTTGGAATGCATGGAAATGGTCCAGAAGTACAATAAGCCCACAACTTAGTGACTGTGGGATATTGAGAAAGTTGTTTAACCTCCCATGTTCCAGTTTCCTCCCCCATAAAATTAGGGGATTGAATTAGATGAGCTCCAAAGTCTCTAACAGCTCTAAGATCCCATAAGTAAATCTTGTTGCTGATGAATAAGAAAGTCTCCATGGCTTCCCACTCCGATTTTACTGCAAGCAAGGACAAAGAAACCAGTAGACAGAGCTGAGGAACTAAAATTATGCACAATGGCCAAGGTGTGATTCACTTTCCAAACATACAATTGCACAAAAATGAGACCTGTGTAATTACTTACCATGTTCAGTGCAGAGCAGACACTCAGTAAAATCACCCCCCACCATTGCCACTCCTATATACACATAAACCTCCAAGCAAGTTTTGCTGTTTGCCTTCCTTTATGGAGTGAGCGTCTGTAATTACGAGTGTCAATTATAAAGACTGAAAATAACAAATCTGAAAAACTTATTTAGCAAGTGGCAGTAAATTCTCTGGATTATGTATAGACTGACAATTTAGCCACTAATTTCTGATTAAATTTTAATGCCGATTCACTTGGATATTTTGCAAGTTGACATTCATCAAGTAAATCCTAATGATAAGTGAAACATGTTTTCTACCCTGTGTTAGCAACAGAACACCAAATTCTTGAATGATCAGTAAATGAATTAAGTGAATATTTTATGTTTCACTGAAACTAATAACTCATTCTGAAAGGAGGCTACGAAACATGGATTCAATACTCTACTGAAGCTTAGAGAAGCATAATGAGACTAACAATCTCTGAGCATCTTTCTCCAATTAGCCCAAGAGAAAACAAATAGATTTGTAAAATTGCTACTCACTTAGTGCTGGTCAGAATAAAATAAAGCATACAGATTCCCTGAAATGTACTCTCTAAAATATATTACTTGAAATTTCCAAAGACTTCTTAAAGATGAATATTGTATAATTATCAATAACGAAAGTAAAAATTCTAAACTATATGGATTATCAGCGTCATGAGTAATTTTGCAGTTTACTAAATTAACCAGCATTACTGAAGTACTTTCAACACTGCATTACACAAGTAGTATGCACTTATATTTAAATTCTCTGGCCCAAACTGACAGGTAGAAATTTTGTGAAACTGCCAAAAAGACTTATGCTATTCCTTAACCTCATAACTTCAGAGTAAGGTCTATGTAACCAAAATTGGGGGAGTTTGGGTTCTTAGCCAACTAAAGGGAAAGTCCCAATTTAATTTTCTGTCTTACCTACAATGCTATTTCATTTCCAAAGGAAAGCAGTAGTTACACTTTTTATTATGTTTGAAATAGTTTTAACTATATTTAGTGTTCTTTGGGGGTTCTTCCCATTTATGTAAATGATGGTGGACACATATTTCCTGATGTAAGAAATCTAAAACTTTGGTGGGGAACAGGTTTCTTAAATGTATTCTTTAAATCAGAAAAGTGTTCAAATAATGTACTTCTCTCAGAGGAGCGCGTAAGAAGCGCTCTGCCTTTTAAATAAGGTGCGACAGATAATATCATTATCACCCTTTATTTTAGAATTTGTAACAGAAGCACCATTAAAATGTTCATGATGAAGAAGAGAGGCTAAAGTCTGAGTTTTGTTTTCTTCTTTCCTTTTACTTAAAAAGAGTGGCTCCCTAAAATATCATGGAAGACTGAAAAGTAGTTTTCAACTTAGAAACACAGAAAGTAAAATAGGTCAAAGTCCACTGCCTCTATTTTCAATTATTGAGACATACAGTCCTCAAACAGTCAGAGTCAGCCAGAATTGCCTGAGACCTAGAGATCACGACGAAAATATCTTATAGTAAAATGTATTCCCCATAGGTTTAAACGCAAAATAGAACCCAACTTTTTATTACTCGTTAAATGAAATGTGCAGTCTTTTTCCCCTTTTAAGGTCAAGTATGCAGTATTTTGGAAAACGAACCATAAAAGCATGATTAGAGAGAACAGAGGAAGTCATTATTTTCTTCAGTCATAAAGAATGCAGCATCATTCTATCGATCTAATGTATCTTTGTAACGGCAGTGGCAGCATGTGGCAGTGCTTAAATTGCAAATACAGTATTTAAGAAAAAGCCTGAATTAAAAGAGTACCAAGATGAGCTGGAAAATACCCACATGGATTAGATGATTTTTACAAATTCCATTTCCTCCCCAAAGACCCACTTAACATTATGTATTGCCATATTCTCTACCTACACGGAAATAATGCATTCATCAGTGCAAAAATCATAAAGTAAATCCAAATGTACATAGTTAATGGCTAAGGGGGAGAGAGTCCAATTTGTGGTGTAGGGTAGAGGAAACAAAAATACGTGTGAAATCAGCGTAGAAAATGTTGAATCTCAGTTGATAAATGTATATAACATCTTTGTTTACTTAGCTCTTTTGGAAAGATTTATAACAAAATCCGAAGAGGGCAGGATGCACCTTCTCACTGTTACCATCAAGGCAGACTTCATGCAAAAACTTATCACAAAGACAAGTATTTCAGAGTGTGTGGCTTCTGCAAAAGCACAGCTTCACTGTCGAGCCCATTCCAATGCAGTGTCAGTTTTGCAACAACAGCTGCTAGCTATCTATCATATTTAGGGCAGTTATGCCTTTGAGATACTCTGCTAGAGGCAGCTGGACCAACTTGAAACCAATGTGAAAAACATGTTCAGGAAAGTAAAGGAAATGATCTGTAACTTTATAAACACACCGTATCGTACATGAGATTCTCACCAAACTAGCTTTATCAAGTCAGGTTATCTTGGAGGGAATGAATTTTTAAGCCACCATTCAGGCTCAGGATCTCATGTTTCACGACTTAGTAATGGCTTCCAGTTCCAATCTATCTTCTTTCAAATGATGTATAGCATTTTGTGCAGACCCTGGTTCTCAATAAAATAAAAAAACCTAAGAAGGTAAATCTTACCAACAGCTTCACCATCTACAATGCATAACGAGCAAAATCATTCTGACTGAGGGAGAGCATAAAACAACTTGGGAGATTCTGCAAAATCCGTTGCGAAGACTTTTAGTTTTCTTGGTTGGTTGGGTGGGTGGTTGGAGCTTTTTCGTTTTGTTTTTTGTGTTTTTTTGTACAGAGTGGCGATGCTGCAATCTTGGTCTCATAAACTAACATGAATTAAGAAAGTCACCTCTGTCCAGGCCAGTTTGTTTCTTATCCCAATAGTTTGTTAATGTAATGAACAAGATAAATAGTCTGCCTGAGAAATAAAACTGACCTCATGAATAAGCTAAGGAAATGTCAGGCCCCACTTGTTACTGAAAACTCAGCAGAAACCTACACAGGCCCAGAATAACTGGAAGGAGGCCAAAGGTGCAGGCGCCAAATAAACTGAAGATTCTCCTTCAGGCTTGTTTATTTTTTCTACGCATCTTCAGAATAAGACCCAAGATTTGGCTAGTCATTGCTAAGTAAGACTGTTAAGCCCATAAAAAATACTGGCATAAAAAAAATCAAGATTTATTATTTTAAAAGCGATTTTTTTCCTTACACTCTTAAGCTAGATGTTCACCAGACTCAAAGTTGGTGGCCAAACTGAAAACTTGAACACGTATGTCTTCAGTTTTTTAAACAAAATGCTCCTTTTCGTTTGGCATTTTAGCATTATTAATAGAAAGATTAATATCACCTCAAAGCAAATTAAGAAGATAATAGTTCCAACGTTTCCTCTGAGCCATTCTTGTTCCCCAGACCAGAAAATCATTTCTAAGGGGAGATGCAAAAGAGCAGATAGGACACCACCTAAGGTGACGGGGTCCATAAAAATGCAGGTGTGTATGTACATGCTGAAAAGGACTCTACAAGCCCACCCACATCTCCAGCCATAGCTCAGCATCTGCACTTAGCAAAGTAATCACAAGCTGAAATATCCACATAGCTGAGTCAGTCTTGATCACAAATACTATGCACCGTGTTAATCAATGCCTTTGTTTGTGTGAGACCACACTCCAACATACACAATCTTGATAGGTTCAGTAGACAATTAGTATGTTGTGCATTTTGTTGGCCTAAATATTGTTCTCACATGTTCCAAGTGGTGCTGAAATCTGATTCCTTGCAATAATTTGATATTGCACTTAAATGAAATGTACCTTTAGAAGGCTGGTTCGGCGTACTGGGCAACTGATCTATGAAAGCAAAGCTGAAGGCTGACAAAAAGAAATCTGAGAGTGTCAACTCTTTCTCTCTGTCACTGTTAATGACAAAGTAGAGTTAAACTGCACAACCAGACATGAATTTAATATTCATTCAACAAATATTTTTGAGCACCTAGCACTCCTAAAATTGTTGGATATACAGAACTTAAGAAACATTAAAAAATAATAAACAACCTTTGTTATCATAGAAATTACATTTTAGAAGAAGTAAGAAGATAACTAATGGGATAGGTAAGTAAAATAAGTAGAATATAAGTAAATAATAAAATACATAGAACATATAGGTGGTAAGTACTATGAGAAAAATAAAGGAGACAAAAAGATAGTGATTGCCAGGGTTAGAGGTCGGGCAGGGATTCTGCTGCAAATAAGGTAGTATCAGGGAAGACCTCATTGTGATGGTGACCTTGAACAAAGGTAATGAGAAGTCAGTCACAGTAATATCTGGGAGAGAAGACTTCCAGGCAGAAAGAATGGCAAATCAAAGTGGGGAAGATGTGCAAAGTTTGCAATGGTTATGTACGTTATTTAAAGGTTATATTCTTAGTGACATCAGAGTACAATCTTCCTGGACTCCTTCTGAAACAAGAAGAGATATACATCTACACAAATATGAAAAATCCTATATACATAAGTACATAAGTGTTCATGTCTGTTACCTTCACAGAATATTAAAGGATAGTGGGAAGTTTGGGATGGGTCACCAAACTCCCTAATTTTTAAGTCTGAGAAAGGAGCCCTAAAGGGATCAAATGCTTTCTCAAGGTCACACCCTTATCTGGGTGGCAGAGCCAAGGTCAGAACTCCAGGGGTCCTCACTCTGGAATTTTTCTCTTACTTGAATTAATCATAATAAACACTCTCAATTCATTCTGATTATGGTGGGAAATCATGAGCAGTTTAAGGAGAAGAGTTCATGATCTGCTTTACTTTTGTAAAGGCTCACTCTGGCAACTATGTGGAGAATAAATGTTAGGGAGGGCACGGGTAGACACAGAGAGACCAGTTAGGAAGCTGCTGTGGTGGCCTCTATACCTAGAAAAATATCTGTCAAATCAATGAATGAACATAGATAAGTGCTTCACAAGAGATCAAATACTGTTTCTTAAAAATTATTTCCTAAATATATTTTTTTCCTAAAAGTGTCTGGCACTCTATATATGCATTTGGAACAGTTGGAGATACCAAAGGAATAATAAAAATATAGCCCCTGAGGATATTCACTTCAGGGAAGATGGAATAGGGGTGCTTTTGCCTATCACTCCCACTAAGTGCAACTAAAACCATGGACATTATATATAAGATAAAAACAAGAAGACTGAAAGATGGAGAGAGGCAGCAGACTACACAAGGACTTCAGGACCCTAGAAAGATAGGATGGTGAGTCCCTGGGTTCTCTTTCTGAAGTTGAATAATATGACAACCCAGAAACATCCATGGACACAAACAAAATAAGCCCCAATGAAAGCTCGCTCTCCCTAATCAAAGGACTAGGAAAAGGGCAGCCTAGAAATAACACTTTTAGATAATAACTGCTCTACTCCAGATAAATACCACAGAAAAAACTATGGCCTCACTCCCATACACACCAGGCAAAGGACAATACAGAGCACCAGACTTCCAGCTTCATGAGGCTGTAATGAGGTGCCCCAACAGCCCTGCCAGGGTGGAGTCAGTGAGAATCAAGTAGTGAGCTGGGACTTTCATCTCCTCTGGCCAGAAATAAGTTCCTCCCATAAGGTCAGTAAAGACCGCTGGAAGGCTTGGAATTCTACCTTCTTCCAATAGTAACAAGGCACCCCCTCACTTCCTCCCCACTGGGGTAGCATCAGAAGGCCTGGCAGAAAGTAAGGAATTTCACTGTACCTACACTGTGGTCTCAGTAGAGACTACATGGTATGCCAGAACTCCCATCCCTCCCTGCAGTAAGGTTAGAACAACCCCTCCCCTGAGGTGCCAGAAGAGGTTAAGTGGGAAACCTGAACTTCTAACTCCCTCTGGCAGCAATGAGGTAGCACTGTCCCCTCCCCTGACACAGTAGTATCAGAGAAAGCCAGGTAAATCAGAAGGCTTAAGTAAGATCCACAGTGTCACAATATAATGTTCAAAATGTCCAGGTTCCAATATAAAATCACTCATCACACCAAGAACCAGGAAATTTGAAATTGAATGAAAAAGAAAATCACTGAGATGACAAAGATGTTGGAACTATCTGGCAATGATTTTAAAGCAGTTTGTATAGAAACGTTTCATTGAGTAATTATGAACACTCCTAAAACAAAACAAAACAAAAAAATTAGAAGCATCAGCAAAGGAACAAAGTCTCAGCAAATGAATAGAAGATATAAAGGAGAACCAAATGGAAATTTTAGAAGCAGAAAATAACCAAAATAAAAGTCTCAGCGAATAATCTCAACAACAAAATGAAGGGGGCATAAGAATGCATCAGAGAAATGAAAGAACAATAGAACTTACCCAACATGAAAAAGTGAGAAAACAGATGGCAATAAACAAACAAACAAACAAACAAACCGAGCCTCAGGGGCCTGGGAGACTATTAAAAAAATTTCACATTCGTGTCACCAGAGCTCCAGAAAGAGAGAGGAAAGAGCTGAAAACGTACTCAAAGACAAAATGGCTTAACACTTTCCATATTTTGTCAAGAGTGATAAACTTATAGACACCAGCAAACCTATCCTAAAAGAATGGCTCCAGGAGGTTCTCTGAACAGAAAGGAAATGGCAAAAGGAACAAACTTGGAATCTCATAAAAGAAGAAAAAAACATAGTAAGAAAACACAGTAAGAAAAAAAAAAAGAAAAAAAAACACAGTAAGTAAATACAATATAGTTTCTCCTTCTATTAAGGTTTCTGAATTATGTTTGACTGTTGAAGGAAAACGTATAAAACTGTCTGATGTGGCCCTAAATGTATATAGAGGAAATATTAAGCCAATTATAAATGGAGGAAGGTAAAAGGACATTAGCGTAGACTGTGAGCACTTATGTACACACAATATAGTACCTACAGCAACCACTACAAAAAAAACTAAACAATATGATATACTCAAAAACACTATACATAAATAAGATACAACTCTTAAAAACTGTGCAAATAGTCCACAGAAGTCAAGGAAAGCAGAAATAAAAAACATAGAACCAACAGAAGAAAAATAAATAAAACAAGCCCTCACCTGTCAATAATTACATTAAATGCTGTATTGGTTTTCTGCTGCTGCTGTAATAAATTACCATGAACTTGGTGCTCTAACCACACACATTTATTATGTTACAGCTCTGTAGGTCAGAAGTCTGACACAGATCTCACTGGGCTAAAATTAAAATCTAGGAGTCAGCAAGTCTGCATTCTTGTATGAGAGCTGTGAAGGATCTGTTTCCTGGCCTGTGAAGGATCTGTTTCCCAGCTTCTAGAGGGTGTTTGCATTCCTTGGCTTGTAGCCCCCTCCTCTGTATTCAAAGCTAGCAGATAGGTGGAGTCTTTCTCACACTGCATCACTCTGACCTCTTCTGTCTTTCTCTCCCACTCTTCAGGGCCTATATGTTTACATGGTGCCCACCCAGATAATCCTGTATCTCCATGTCAGCATCAGCTTATAAACAACCTTAATTCTATCTGCTATCCTAAGTCCCCTGCTATGTAAGGTAATATATTTGTCATATAAGAATATAGGTTCTGGAAACTAGGATGTGGATCCAGGATTCAGGAATCCAGGACACCTAATTTTTGAAATTTAAAAATGCCAAACCAGATTTTTTGTTTGTGGTATATTTTAAAGCATTATATTTAGTAAATGAATCCTTACAAGAACAAGGAAATGCAGTAATTACATTATTCACAAAATAATGACATAAACTATGAACACATGAATTTAGAGTATACTTCAAGGAATCCAGTAATGGGACATAAGGTAAACCTGTATCATAAATGCATTCCTCATTATGCCTGTCTTAGTACACATGAATATACCTATAGTCTTATTAAGAAATAATATCACAGGGGCACCTGGGTGGCTCAGTCAGTTAAGCATCTGACTCTTGGTTTCCGCTTAGGTCATGATCTCGCAGTTTGTGGGATTGAGGCCTGAGCCCCATGTTGGGCTCCATGCAGACAGCATGGAGCCTGCTTGGGATTCTCTCTCTCCCTTTCTCTTTCTCTGCCCCTTCTCCATTCTCATTCTCTCTCTCTCTTTCTCAAAATAAATAAAACTGTATTTAAAAAAAAATAATACCACAAATATGCATTCAGGAATCTGTAGATTAGAAAATATAAGATACCAATTATTCTACTCTAATATTTCTGTGGAAGATGTCTCAACTAATAATAAGTCATTGAAAGTCACACTTTTTCCTAAGTCACTATTTGCAAAACTCTGTGCATAGCCAAAAAGGTCTACCATTTGTGTTATTATCATAATCCCATATTATGAAATTGTGTGAGTATTCTTGAGTATGACAGTCATGTCTATTACACATAAAAATGCCAGTATGCAAATTGAGCAGATAAAGAATCAGTTACCCAATACACATGCACAAAATGCAAGTTTTGCTTCGGAAAACAGTATCAAGAGTATACTATGGTAAAACTTAACAGAATTATCCTAAAGGGAAGACATCTGACTGTATAAATCAAGAATTTGTAACCTCTATTTCCACTATCTCATCAGCCATTGGTTTGGTTACCACAGAGGCATGCAGCCCCCATGGAGATTACTCTTGCCATTAGTTCTATTCCAGAACCAGATGGGAACAGATTGAAATAGGTCAAGGTAAAAAATGTTACCAGATCAAGGGTCTGCCTCTGCAAACCTGCTGTCTAGATTCCAAGCTTAAAGGGCAATTTTGTGTACTTCAAGCTAGAGTGGATTGCAAGAGTTCCATTTTTCTATCCTGGCAGGCTCAACTGACGGACACAGTCTTCCCACAGGTACAGTGAGAGGTTCATGTCTGGTTCACAGGGAGGACTCTGGGTGCAGTGGAATGGGTCGTTTAAGTCTTTGTTCAATTGCCATGAGTCATGTACTCTTAAAGCAAGTCACTTCATTTCTCTGAGCCTCAATCTAATCATCTGTCAAACAGAAATACTGGCTCAACCTCAGAGTTATCAGAAAAGTAGAGCGAAGTAATGTGTAGCAAAGAACTTGGTAGGTATCAGGCCCTCAGTAAATGTTAGTAACATCAATGATAGCTGTCTGTTTCAAGCAAGAGTGCCAGAGGGTAGATTCAAAAAAGAGCATCTTCCTGGTTCCTCAACTTGAGAAAATGGAAGAATAAAATGTCCAGCCCTGGGTGGTCTTATGGAGCTTAAAGATCAATCCTGGGTTATAAACAGCCCCCGTCACCATGAGTTCCTAGTTGATTTACTATCCCCATTGCACTCTTCTAGTACCAGGAAAATGGAATTACCCCCTACTAAGTTTCTCGCCACTAATAATAAGAAGTCAAGAGGTTACTTAACCTTCACAACTGCCATAAGAGGTGAATAATAGTATTTACATTTAAAAGACTGAAACTCTGAAAGGTTGGAAAACAGTAAAAACTTGAACTGTACTGTGTCTCATGCCAAAGCTCATGCCCCCCTCCTCTACACCATACTTCTTTGTGATTCATTTCAATATCAGCATTAATATTATTCTGAAAATGACCCAAATATCACTAATACCTAATATTTACTAAGTATTTATAATATGCCAGCTGTTTTCATACATTAACTTATATATTTCCTACAACAATCTGTGGAATAGGTGCTATTGTCATCCTCATAACACAAATGTGAACACTGAGACCCAACAAGTTAACCAACAGTTTTGTCCAAGGTCAAATGACTGGTGAGCATCAAGGTTCAAATTCAAATCCAGACAGCCAAGCTTCAAGTTTCATCCAAGGTGTTCTTGACTATAACTAAAGATGGATGTACCAGACAGAGCCATGATTCTCAGCATTCATCATACAACATTCTCCCCGGGAGATATGGCCTAGAATTATAAACTTCATTAGGGAAACAAAATGATTTGCCCAAGATCACATAGCACCAAGACCAGAACTTAAACCAGGGCTTTGTTGATTATTAATAATAACAGGTACTATTTACAGGGCGCCTGCCAGATGCCAGGCACAGAAGTAGGTACTTGATGTCTCAGAACAACCCAACCAAGTGAGTATTATTTTCTTCTTTTCATAGATAAGAAAATCAGAGTCAATAGTTATGGAAATTACATGAAGCCAGGTAGCCAGTAAACTGGGAATTTGGGATTTGAACCCATATATTTCTATCTCCAAAGCCCATGTTCTTCCAAACACCTCAGATTATTCCCTGGTGCCTCACTCAGTCTATTGTTCCCTCCACTATTTATAATTTATTGCTTTTACCCAAAAAGAAATAATTTATTTCCCAAGATCTTATTTCACAGCTAGGGTATGCACAGGTTTTTTTAAGATGGAACAAAAACATTGCAAGGAACAAAGATCTTCTCTAAGACTTTTTTTTCCTTTATCAAATTGTATCTAGCATTATTTCTTACAAATTACTATATTTTTTCTTCAGAAGAAAATGCGCCCACAGATCTTGGAATTTGTGAAATGCTCATTATATGCCAAAATCTTAAATTAGATGTTCTCTAGGTTGAAGTGAAATTATCTCACAGGAACAGAAATTTGGTAGGTATTTTGATTCAGATATAAGGAACTGGAGAAATCACCCTCAATTTGAAAGATGAAGATGAGAATTTTGAATATCTGGTGACTTTTTTTTACTCTCACTAAAAAGGAACAGAATACTCCTGGTCCAAAGGTACCTTCACAATCATCTACCCCAATCCTTATTTTATTGACACATGCTTGTTTATTCAGAAAAAGGATTTGAAAGAAAGAACATACAAAAAAGACAGATGAACTAGAACACTAAAGATAAAGAGATAAATAAGAACCACACAGAGGAAGGTAAGAGATCATCGGGAGACTAAAGAAAAGATCATAATTGTGATTGTTTATCGGCTCCATTTTGGCAGCAAAGGCAAAAATAGAAAGTGTTATTTGCATATAACAATTTATCTTATATAATAATGTGAAGAGAAGAGCCTATATACAACATATATGGTTCAATATTATATATATGAAAGGCTAAGGTAGTGCCTAGCATAAAATGAGTTGCTTGGTAAACGTTTAACTTTTTCCTGCCTCCCCTTAAAAGAGTCTTTTTTCTTTATTTCACACCAATTCAAGATTAAAGAGTACTATCCCTTTCTCAAATAATATGGTTTTGAGACTATTTTCTCCAGGGAATTGTTCCTGAACACAGTTCTTTCCTTAAAATAAGTAAATTAACTCCTATAGGTAAGACAAAATTCAAAAAATAAGGGATAAATTCCTAATAACCTTAAATTGCTCAAAGGACTAGATTTAAGAAAAGAAAGAGGATGAGGCACCTGGGTGGGTCAGTTGGTTAAGCATCTAACTTCAGCTCAGGTCATAATCTCTAGGTCAGTGAGTTCAAGCCCCACATTGGTCACTGTGCTAACAGCTCAGAGCCTGGAACCTGCTTCCGATTCTGCATCTCACTCTCTCTGCACTCCTCACCCCTCTAACTCATGCTGTCTCTCTCCGACTCTCAAAAATGAATACATGTTAAAAAAAATTTTTTTAAATAAGAAGAGAAAGAGGAAAGGAAGAGAAAAGGAGAGAAAGGAATGGAAGGAGAGGACAGTAGAATATAATTATATAAAATCAGCACCTGTGTGCATATTTATAAAATTGTACATAAATTTCCTCAAGATCTCAAGATTCAGTTGACAATATTTTCCCCCTAACTACTCAAGACAATTCACCCACAAGCACCCAGAGATTCCAGGAAAGCCACACTTATTTACCTATAAACATGGATGAGGACTAGTGACATGCAGGCTGTGACCATTCTTAAGAGCTATACGCATTTGAGGATTTCAGTACTTAATCAAATAATTTTATACATTTTAAGTGTTGGTTCACTCACTCAAAAGTTTTAATAAATGCAAAAAGGGCTGAAGTATATGAGAATTTCAGACCCTATAGATGAAATCCTAATGAAACAGAGACAAGGCTGCCCAATTGGCATGCCACTTCCAAGGGTACAGGTGTGCCAGCAGGGCACAGGTGATCTGAGAAAGTGGCCTCTCAGCCTCAAGGCTACTGGACCAAGCAACCTTGCTGGTTTCCCCAATGTGTAAAAATTCTATAATTTTCTAGGAATGAGAAAGGATGGGAAAGCATCAAAACAACAACAGTGAAGACGGAAGAAACATTGATGAGAAGAATGATTTGAAATAGAAGGCAGAAAAAGTCATTGGAAAACCAGTTGCAAGTAATGATAGAGATGTAGCCAATTCAAAAGAACACAACGATTAGAAATATAACTTATAGTTGTGAGCATTTCCAGACAAAATAATGGGGTGAAGAGTTAAACAGGCATAAAAGTACATCAAATGGTCTAATGATGGTAAAGTGCCTGAAACAACAACTTTATTATAAAGTCTGCATCTGGGATACATGCAGATGCATATTTTGGTTTGGCTCAGCTTGGATCTTTTTCTTGCAACTACACAACTCAAAACTGCATATATTTCAACGTACCCTAAGATGAAACCACTAACCGGACACAGTTAACCAGCTTTTAATTATATACACAGCCAGATTTTAAAATGCATTATTTTTTATTGGTAACTATAAAAATCTGCTTGAATACAAATATATATACTATTCTATGAACTGATAATTAGTAGTATTTATTATTTTAGCGAGTATAAAATTCAAATTTTAGTCCTTGGGGCTAAGGAAAACAAAAGATTGGCTAAGTTACAGACTTTTATTTACGCTTAATTTAGATAATCATATGAAGGTTATTTCTTATTAATATTCAATTCTAATTCAAACAGCAAAATACCTTTGAGAATGTTTACAATGGTTGGAAATCAAAGTACTTTCCTCATTTTCAAAACTTTTTATTCAATCCCAGATGTATAGGGAAAATCATTCAATTAAACCTCCTAAAAACTATTTTTACTTTTAAGGTATAACCAGTCAAGACATAAAGTCTTCACAGTCCTTGAATACTCTTTGCATTTCTTTATTTTTAAAGTAATATCAGAACTGAAAGAATAAAATCAGTTAGTTCCGAAATCACAATTTTAGTTGCTTAGTTTTCCCTAGTCCTCAACATCAGAGTATTTTATTTTAACCAATATCCAGATAATTAGCTAATATTAGAGTCATAAAGTACCACCAGTATTGCCGTCGTCATTGTTGTTGTTGTTATTATTATTATTATTATTATTATTATTAAGGAATTCTATAGAATTTTTAGGAATGTTTGTCAAAGTTACTTTTCTGTTATCTCTACGTAAAATAAAGTTAATTCAATAAAAATCCCAAAAACCATACTAACATTCTAGTATGTTCTTATTCATATTTGTCTTACACATTTTTATTGTTTTACATAATTAACATCCTATAATTTTATATCATGCTTCCTAACCTAATATTATAAGCATTTCCTATCTACTTTATTGTATTTCAACTACATTATTTGTAATAGTTACTTATTAGTTCATCTTACAACTACATTATAATTTATTTCAGTAGTCCACTACTGTTAAACATTTTACAGCCATTTATAATATTTCATTACTGAAAACAATACAGACTTCCCTACTCAAAATATTAAAATGTGTACTAATACATAACAAAAAATCAAAATATAAAGCTATTTTAACACATAGTCAAGTGTACAAGATAGGAAAATTCCTAGGTGCCAGAACCAAAGAGAAAACTAAAACTACTAAGAATAAAGAGGAGATGAAACCACTCACCAGGGGTATCAGAATCAGATATAGGCTATAGGGGCTGGAAGCTGGAATTTAACATGTTAGGAGATAGGAGAGGAGAAGTCAAACCCACAAGAGTCAGAACTAAGCTTTGCATAAAACCAGGAGCCATAAAAGGCTGTGCTTTCTTTCTTTTTTTTTTTTTTTTTTTTTTTTTTTTTTTTAGTGTTTATTTATTTATTTTGAGAGAGAGAGAGAATGATCAGGGGCGGGGGAGAGAGAGAGGGAGAGAGAGAATCTCAAGCTGGCTCCATGCTGTCAGTGCAGAGCTCGATCTCACCAACCATGATGAGATCATGACCTGAGCTGAAATCAAGAGTAGGATGCTTAACCACCGAGCCACCCAGCCACCCCAGCTGTGCTTTCTATTCTACAAATTCTGCCTGCCAGCCTCAGAGAGCTATAAGGAAGTTTGTCTTGCATGTAGAATAAGGGTGAAAAGGAACCACTGGCAGGAAAGCAGAACACCAAAGCTGTGTCACTCATGGGTATGAGGGTCATATTCTCTGGGTATGGAAATCCCAATATGAGAAATAACTAGAATACTTTGTCCCAACCTGTAAAACTCATAAATTCTTGGAAGAGACAAATACAAAATCATTCCATAGGAATGACTCCACAGGAACAAGTCCACAACCCAGGACACTAGGACTTCTGTGTGGACAAAATGTATTAAAGAACTGCTGACAGTAAAAATGATAAGCCCTAAACAGAAATGAGCTACGCTGAAGCAGAATGGGTAGATGCAACTAATGGGATAATCTGAACCCTAAGAACAGATGACAATAGTCCATAATAAACTTGTAAATCAATATGAAAGTAAGTTTCAAATGATCAAAGAAATAGAGAAAACAATAGAAACTGTCAAAAACAGATGATTCATTCTGATTGGCTTGCCCATTCTGCCTGTTGGTCTCCCCAGTGCCCCCACACCCATTCCCAAGAATCCCTTCTTTAAATAAACTAAATGCACACACACACAGATTTTTAAGAGATTTTTTAAAAAGAGATTCTAGGAATAAAAATATATGATGAATGTAATTTTTTTAAGTGCTAATGTTTCAGTTCAAAAGTCAGTGCAGCTGAGCAAATGGGTGTCTGTGAAAGGTCACTGAGTGGAGGGCACAGTTACAATGAGAAATGGGCTACATACAGGTAAGACTGGTGCAATAAATAAATATATTGAGGATAATGGGAGTCAGTTTCCTCACTGTTGGAGAATGTAGTGGCAAATGCGGAAAGAGAATAAAATAAAATGTATTGAAAATGAAGGTATCAGTGAAACTCTTTGGTGTCAATATAGACAATTTGGGAAGTAAATATAGAATTTGGGAAGTAAATAAATATGTATACGTATGTTGATTTATGTACATGGAAAGACAGAGAATGAAGACAGAGAGAGAGAGAGAGAGAGAGAGAGAGAGAGAGAGAGAATATGAATGTGATAGAACTTGGGAATAGTGGCAATGATTATACCTAACACTCAGATCTTAGTTTCTAAAAAACCACTCTCCACTGAAAGGAGCCAGGTTCCTTGGAAAAATGGCTGCTTCAGGGACAATGGCAAAAAACAGTATAAGGTGAGTCTGGAACATCTTTAGGACAGAAAGTAAGAAAAGGCTCAAAGAATCATGGGGAAATAACAAAGACAGAGACATCAGTGTAAAGAAATTCCTAGACAAATTTTGGACAATTTTGACATCAAAATAGAGAATTATTGCAGTGGATTATAATCCACAGAATAAAATAAGAATTCATGAGTCTATACTGCTATAAATAATTGAATATCTAAATGTGGAAAAAAATAAAGCTTTTCCTTACAGTAGACATCCAATGAATAAATGGAGATAGAATAAACAAATCAGCAAACTACAATTTCATAACCATCAGAGTAATAATTAATTGAGCCAAGAAACATCAATGGCTAAAGCTACTGGGTGGAAGTTTAATGAAGAATGGGGTATGTATATAGTTTCAAAGTATTTCTCCTCAAAATCCCTATTAATTACAAAGAGATAAACAGTACCTTAACAGTGGAAAATCCTGATAGATACCACCTTAGTCATGATCATGATTCACTAATAACAGGACAAATCAAAACCACTTGCTACCCGATAGGATGCAATGAGAAGAATATGGTATTACTTCTGTGATACTCCTATCAAAATACATATGAGCCTGACCATGATGAAACATCAGAGACACAAAACTGAAAGACATTACACAAAATAGCTGGACTAGAAGCTTCAAAAGTTTCAACATGAAAGTCCAGCAAGACTGAGGAACTGTTCCACCTCAAGAAGGCTAAAGGGATCTGAAAACTGTACACAGTACATGACTGCACATTCAACCCTTTTACTATAAAGAGCAATTATCGGGGCACCTGGGTGGGTCAGTTGGTTGAGATCCTGACTCTTGATTTCAGCTCAGGTCATGATCTCATGGAGTGTGGGTTTGAGGTCCCCATCGGACTCTGTGCTGACAGCATGAAGCCTGCTTGGGATTCTCTGTCTCCTTCCCTCCTTGGCCCTCCCTGCTCGCATTTGCACTCTTTCCCTCTCTCTCTCAAAAATAAATAAACTTTTTTTTTAAAGGGCATTATTGAGACAACTGGCAAAACTGGAATGGAGTCTGATTAGATGGTAGTAATGCATCTATGTTAATTTCCTGATTTTGATGGTTGCTTGTGATTATGGAGGAGAATTTTCTTGTCTATAAGAATTACACATTGAAATAATCATGTAATACGGTATCACTTACTCGTAAATGTGTCAGGAAAAAAAGTTCCTTATCCTATTCTTAAAAGTTTTCCCTAGTTTTGAAGTTATTTCTTATTTAAAAAATTGAAATGCTGGAGTGCCTGGATGGCTTAGTTGGTTAAGCATCCAACTTTGGCTCAGGCCATGATCTCATGGTTCATGAGTTCAAGCCCTGCATCGGGTTCTGTGTTGACAGCTCACAGCATGGAACCTGCTTCAGATTCTGTGTCTCCCTCTCTCTCTCTCTGCCTCTCCCCGACTTCCACTCTGTCTCTCTCTCAAAAATAAATTGAGAGAGAATCTCTCTCTCTAAAATAAATTAACATTTAAAAAAAGATTTTTAAAAAAGTTAAAAATTGAAATGTTATCAAAATGACACCAGCATTCTTTACAGAGCGAGAACAAACAGTCCAGTGATTCATCCCTTTTATAGAACACCCATTGCTCATCCCAACAAGTGTCCTCCTTAATGCTCTTTGCCCATTTAGCCCATCCCCTCATCCAAAACCCCTCCAACAACCCTCAATTTGTTCTCTGTATTTAAGAGTCTCTTGTGTTTTGTCCCCCTCCCTATTTTTATGTTATTTTTGCTTCCCTTCCCTTATGTTCATCTGTTTGTATCTTAAATTCCACATATGAGTGAAGTCATATGATATTTGTCTTTCTCTGACTGATGAATTTCACTTAGCGTAATACATTCTAGTTCCATCCACATTGTTGCAAATGGCAAGATTTCATTTTTCATTGCCAAGTAATATTCCATTGTATATAAATATACCACATCTTCTTTACCCATTCATTAGTAGATGGGCATTTGGGCTCTTTCCATACTTTGGCTATTGTTGATACTGGTGCTATAAACATCAGGGTGCATGTGCCCCTTCGAAATAGCACACCAGTGCTAAAGGACCAGCCAGTATCCTTTAGATAAATACCTAGTAGTGCAATATCTGGGTCTATTTTTAATTTTTTGAGGAACCTCCATATTGTTTTCTGGAGTGGCTGCACCAGTTTGCATTCCCGCCAGCAGTGCAAAGGGGTTCTTCTTTCTCTGCATCCTCTCCAACATCTGTTGTTGCTTAAGTTGTTCATTTTAACCATTCTGACAGATGTGTGGTGTAGTACCTCATTGTGGTTTTGATTTGTATTTCCCTGATGATGAGCAATGTTGAGCTTCTTTTCATGTGTCTGTTAGCCATCTGGATGTCTTCTTTAGAAAAGTCTCTATTCATGTCTTTTGTCCATTCCTTCACTGGATTATTTGTTTTTTGGGTGTTGAGTTTGTTAAGTTCTTTATAGATTTTGGATACTAACCCTTTATCTGATGTGTCATTTGCAAATATCTTCTCCCATTCCATCAATTGCCTTTTAGTGTTGCTGATTGTTTCCTTCGCTGTGCAGAAGCTTTTTATCTTGATGAGGTCCCAATAGTTCATTTTTGCTTTTGTTTCCCTTGTCTCTGGTAAGGCAGTTGCTGCAACTGAGGTCAAAGAGGTTTTTGTCTGCACTCCCCTCTGGGATTTTGATGGCTTCCTGTCTTACGTTTAGGTCTTTCATCTATTTTGAGTTTATTTTTGTGTATAGTGTAAGAAAGTGGTCCAGGTTCATTCTTCTGCATGTCGCTGTCCAGCTTTCCCAGCACCATTTACTTTATTCCATAGGATATTCCTTCCTGCTTTGTCAAAGATTAGCTGGCCATATGTTTGTGAGTCCCTTGGTTCTCTATTCTGTTCCATTAATCTATGTGTCTGTTTTTGTGCCATACCAAATGTCTTGATGATTACAGCTTTGTAATACAGCTTGAAGTAAGGAACTGTGATACCTCAAGCTTTGGTTTCTTTTTCAGGATTGCTTTGGCTATTTGGGGTCTTTTCTGGTTCCATACAAATTTTAGAATTGTTTGTTCTAGCTCTGTGAAGAATACTGGTGTTATTTTGATAGGGATTACATTGAATATGTAGATTGCTTTGGGTAGTATCGACATTTTAATAATATTTGTTCTTCCAATCCATGATCATGGAATGTTTTTCTCCTTATTCTGTGTGTCTTCTTCAATTTCTTTCATAAGCTTTCTATAGTTTTCAGTGTATAGATTTTTCACCTCCTTGGTTAGGTTTATTCCTAGGTATTTGATGGGTTTGGGTGAAATTGTAAATGGGATACATTCCTTAATTTCTCTTTCTGCTGCTTCATTATTGGTATACAGAAATGCAACCCATTTTGGTACACTGATTTTATATCCTGTGACTTTGCTGAATTCACAGATCTGTTCTAGAAGTTTTTTTGTGGAATCTTTTGGGTTTTCCACATAGAGTATCATGTCGTCTGTGAAGAGTGACAGTTTGACTTCCTCCTGGCCGATTTGGATGCCTTTTATTTCTTTGTGTTATCTGATTGAGGAGGCTAGACTTTCAACACTATGTTGAATAACAGTGTTGAGAGTGGACATCCTTGTTGTGTTCCTGACCTTAGGGAAAAAGCTCTCAGTTTTTTCCCCATTGAGGATGATATTAGGGGTAGGTCTTTCATATATGGCCTTTATGATCTTGAGGTATGATCCTTCTATCCCTACTTTCTTGAGGGTTTTTATCAACAAAGGATGCTGTATTTTGTCAAATGCTTTCTCAGCATCTATTGAGATGATCATGTGGTGTTTATTCTTTCTTTTATTAATATGATGTATCACATTGTTTGATTTGTGAATACTGAACCAGCCTGCATCCCAGGTATAAATCCCACTTGTTTGTGGTGAATAATTCTTTTAATGTATTGTTGGATCCAATTGGCTAGCATTTTGTTGAGAATTTTTGCATCCATGTTCATCAGGGAAATTGGTCTGTAGTTCCCCTTTTTAGTGGGGTCTCTGGTTTTAGAATCAAGGTAATGCTGGCCTTGTAGAATGAGTTTAGAAGTTTTCCTTCCATTTCTATTTTTTGGAGCAGATTCAAAAGAATAGGTGTTAACTCTTCTTTAAAAGTTTGGTAGAATTCCCCTGGGAAGCCATCCAGCCCTGGACTCATGTTTTTTGGGAGATTTTTTGTTACTTATTTAATTTCTTTACTGGTTATGGGTCTGTTCAAATTTTTTATTTCTTCCTCTTTCAGTTTTGATAGTTTATATGTTTCTAAGAATCTGTCCATTTCTTCCAAATTGCCCAATTTATTGGCATATAATTGCTCACAATATTCTTTTATTATTGTTTATATTTCTGCAGTGTTGGTTGTTATCTCTCCTCTTTCATTATTTATCTTATTTATTTGGGTCCTTTCCTTTTATTTTTGATCAATCTGGCTAGGGGTTTATCAATTTTGTTAATTCTTTCAAAGAACCAGCTCTTGGTTTCATTGATCTGTTCTACTGTTTTTTGATTTCAATATCATTGATTTTTTGTAGGTTATGTATCAGAGACCTTTCTTCCTTCTTTAGGAAGGCCTGGATTGCTATATATTTCCCTCTTATGACAGCCTTTGCTGCATCCCAGAAGTTTGGGGCTGCTGTGTTTTCATTTTCATTGGCTTCCATGTACTTTTTCATTTCCTCTTTAATTTCTGGTTAACCCATTCATTCTTTAGTAGGATGTTCTTTAATCTCCAATTGTTCATGGTCTTTCCAAATTTTTTCTTGTGGTTGATTTCAAGTTTCATAGCATTGTGGTCTGAAAATTGCATGGTATGATCTTGATCTTTTCATACTTGTTAAGGGCTGATTTGTGTCCCAGTATGTGATCTATTCTGGAGAATGCTCCATGTGCACTCTAGAAGAATATGTATTCTGCTGCTTTAGGATGAAATGTTCTGAATATATCTGTTAAGTCCATCTGGTCCAGTGTTTCATTCAAAGCCATTGGTTCCTTGTTGGTTTTCTACTTAGATGATCTGTCCCTTGTTGTAAGTGGAGTGTTGAAGTCCCCTACTATTATGGTATTATTATCAATGAGTTTATGTTTGTGATTGATTTATATATTTGGGTGTTCCACTTTGGGGGCATAAATGTCTATAACTGTTAGATCTTCATGGTGAATAGACCCCTTAATTATGATAAATGTCCTTCATCTCTTGTTACATCTTTATTTTAAAATCTACATTGTCTGATGTAAGTATGGCTACTCCTGCTTTCTTTTGGTGACCATTAGCATGATAGATGGTTCTCCATCCCCTTACTTTCAATCTGAAGGTGTCTTTAGGTCTAAAATGGGTCTCTTGTAAACAGCATATAGATGGATTTTGTTTCCTTATCCATTCTGATACACTATGTTTTTTGATTGGAGTGTTTAGCCCATTGACATTTACAGTGAGTACTGAAAGATATGAATTTAGTGCCATTGTGTTGCCCGTAGTGTTGGAGTTTCTCATGGTGTTCTTTGGTCCTTTCTAGTCTTTATTGCTTTTGGCCTTCTTTTATTTTGTTTCATCTTTTCTCCCCTCAGAGAGTCCCCCCTAAAATTTCTTGCAAGACTGGTTTAGTGGTCACAAACTCCTTTAGTTTTTGTTTGCCTGAGAAACTCTTTATCTCTCCTTCTATTTTGAATGACAGCCTTGCTGGATAAAGAATTCCTGGCTGCATATTTTTCTGATTCAGCATGTTGAATATATCCTGTGCCTCTCCTTTCTGGCCTGCCAAGTTTCTGTGGATAGATCTGCTGTGAACCTGATCTGCCGTCCCTTATAGGATAAGGACTTTTTTTTCCCCTTGTTGCTTTCATAACTCTTTTCTTGTCTGTGTATTTTGTGAATTTGACCATGCTGTGCCTTGTTGATGATCGGTGTTTGCTGAATCTACTGGGAGTTCTCTGTGATTCTTGGATTTTGATGTCTGTGTCTTTCCCCAGATTAGGAAAGTTTTCCACTATAATTTGCTGTCATAAATTTTCTACCCCTTTTTCTCTCTCTTCATCTTCTGGGACTCTTATGATTCAGATGTTATTCCTTTTTAATAAGTCACTGAGTTTTCTAATTCTTGTATCATGCTCTTTTGCCTTAGTTTCCCTCTTTTTCCCTGCTTCATTATTCTCCATAATTTTGTCTTCCATATCACTGATTCGCTATTCTCCTTTGTCCATTCTTGCCACCATGGCAGCCATTCAAGATTCCATCTTGACTATAGCATTTTTTATTTCATCTTGACTAGATTTCACTTCTTTTATCTCCACAGAAAGGAATTCTATGTTTTTTTAACCCCATCTAATTCTATTTCTAGAATTCTTAATGCTAAGAATTAAAAATTAAATCTTAATTCTAGTTCAGACATCTTGCTTATATCTGTGTTGATTAAGCCCCTGGCTGTCATTTCTTCCTGTTCTATCTTTTGGGGTGAATTCCTTGATTTTGTCATTTTAGAGGAAGAAAAGGAATTAATAAAATTAAAAATCAAAAACAACACAAAAATCAAATAAAGGAAGCTAGATTCTAGCTGTGTTTTCATCTGGTTGTTGAAAGAAGCTTGATAGAATAGAGAAAAAAGAGGGGGAGAAAGAAAAGAAAAGTAAGAGAAAGTTTAAAAAGTAAAAAAAGCATATATAATAAAATAGAATAAAATAAATGAAGTGAAAAAGAATAAAAAGATTTACAAAAAATAAAAAACATAATAAAAAGAATTTTTAAAAAATTTTTAAAGAAAATAAAAACAAATTTTCTCTTTCTGTATCCAAGAAAAAGGGGAAAACAACATTTAAACACAGAAGCAAAAACATGGAAAAAAAAAACAAAAACAAATAGATGAACGAGCAAATAGAATGAAACCCAAATGAAGTTATATCCCATTTCCCCTAGAACCCAAACTATAAAGCACTCTACACTCCGTACACTAAGGAGGTGGAGTGACTTGTGCTGGTCTTCTAGGGAGATGTGCTTGGAGGTAACAGTTGGGCGTGGTTTGGTGTAATGGCTCCCTTCTCCACTAGGTGGCACTGCTTAGCTTACTGGAGTGGATCTCTGTGGCGTGTATGTACATGTGCGGGAGTGGTGGAAATGCCTTCACTCAGCACCCTATTCCCTGGCACAGGAACTCTGCGTTCTCACTGACCTGCAATCAAGCACCCCAAGCACACCTTCTTTATCTCCATCCATTCCTCACTTCTATTCTATCTGTGTCCAAGCTGTCAGCCTGCCAGGTGAAACCTTCCTCCCAAATTCTATCTCAGATAGGGCTGTGTTTCCAAACCCCTCATCTCAGAGAACTTTGTGGCTTGGACCTGCTCCAACTGTCTGGGGAAGGGTCTCACTAAGCAATGGCCTGGTGCCAGCTTGCCCCAGAAAAGGTTCATGAGATCTTGCAGCAGCATAGGTTCAGAGATTACGGTAAATCACAACACACAGCCAGCACCAGGTTTCACTGCACTCTGGTGCCTTTGTCCCAATACCAGCAAATGTGGCTGCTCTCTGGGGTGTGCTGGGACCTTTGCCTGTGGTGAGGCGTATGGCCTCTACCAAATGCACTCCAAGCAGGGGAACATTTCTCCCTGTGTGGCCCACGGACCCTCAGACCTCACTGCCTGCTCCTGGGGATTTGCTCCTGAACAGTGCACCGTCAGGTATTGTGCTCTGAAATTTCTACTCTGTGCTCCACCATTTATAGAATCTTAGTGGTATTGAAATCCTCTCCTTTCTACCCATCAATGGTTTTCGGGAACAGACCTCTTGTTCAGTCCCTTGTGAGTGTTTCCACTCTTGCTCTTGCTCTCCAGTGCTTTTCCTGCATGAACCTGGTGTGCTGCACCCTCCCTTTCCCCTCTTACTGTCCTCTCTCCAAAAATAGCTCCCTACTCTTCATGGCTTTTCTCCCCCAGTTCACCAATCCATACTGCATACCTGCCCACTTCTGTGGCTCAAGTTATGCAGATTATTGTAGACACAATAACTTTTGATGCATGAATAAGTAAATTAAGTTTTTACTTTACAAACTTTTTTTTTTTTAATTTTTAACTGTATACCTCTTAAACTCTACTCTGCCATGCCCCGCCCTATGGATGATGCCCCAGCCACACTATTCGACCAGCTCCCAAAACATGTCAACCTCTCTCTTGTCTGAGGCCTTTGCATGTGCTGTTACCTCTGTAAACTGGTCTCTCACCGGTCTCCCAGTGGTCTCCCCACACCCCGTTATAAACACACTCTTTTTGGCCTTCCCACAATTGCCACCTCCAGAGAAGTTCTTTCTTAATTCCTCTCTAGGTAGCCTCTCGCAGAAGATCAACTCCCAGATGATAAGCTACACTCTGCAGAAAACTTTCTACAACTTTCTCTCCTAAAACAGAAGTGTAGTGTCACCTTCTTATGTTAATTTTTATAGCAAAGACTTTTTCTTTTGACACATTATATTCAATTTTTTTCTTTCATAAACCAAGCTGCTAAGTGCTACTAAAACATGTAATAAAAAAGGTAAATGGCCTCTGTATTAATCTTAAGTACTGCCGCCTGTAATATGATTTTTAAAACTATATTCTCAAATTATATAAACCCCGTGGGGCTGATTGTCAATGTCTTTCATACATAAGAAAGCCTCATTGCGGCTGTCATACGTCATATGCAAAATGTTTTCTTCTCTTAAAAAAAAAACACTTTGTTATAAAGAGACTTTTGTGAAATTAGTGCAAGTGAAAGAAGCCACACTAACAGTGTTTGACCATAACCACAGAAGAAACACTTTCTTATAGCACTGATATGCCTCACATAAACTTCAGAATATCCACAATTTTCCTGTTGACAATCATCTAATACTGGTGAAAGTTTTTGTCATCCATTTTTTTGCCATTTCCAGTAGGCAGCGACCTGGACTTCCACAAAGCAACCTGCTATAATGGTCCGGTCATGGCTGCCAGGCATGAGCTGGTAAATTATTCACATTACCAGATGTGACTGTCGCACTTCAGTTTTGCAGAGTGTTTTACAATCCTTTTTCTTAGTCATAACTCATAGATTTGTGAAAGAGGCAGTTTCTGTCATTTTTGCTTTGCAACTTGGATGCTGATCCATGGAAAGGTTAAATAGCGTTTCCAAGGTCACCAAGAGTTTTCCTGACAGAGCCTACTTAAGCATTCATTGCCTCTGACACAGGGCTCTGGGGAGAAGGAAACAGACGAGGTGAGGAAAAGCCCTGGGCTACGATGAGAATGCAACATCAGAAGCACATCACTGGGGACAGGGCTTCTCATAAACTGCTAAAGACAACCATACTACAAATGCCCAATTATGTCCAAATCTTGCTAATTTTAAATAACATCCTCAAAATTCCTGAAGCACAGCAAAACTATAAATTGAAGTATCATGGAAAAATGTTTGAAAAAAAGTAAACTGACTTTTTAAATATGTGCCAAGCAAGATACACTATTTATTTTCTATTTATACCATGTTGGTACTAACAGGTGTAGTTTATATTTACAAACACTAATACAGTCTTGTTATACGTGCTTGGAAGCTTTAGGCATTGTTTGCTTTTTCTAAGGGTCACAATAGGACCTTACCGTCAAAAGAAGCCTCTCATTTTTCAGAGCAGCGCACTGTGTTCAGAAAAGTTAAGTGCCTTGTGTAACATGGCGAAGCTACCCACTGCATCTTGCCCTCAACTCAATGCTCTGTCCCCAGGCCACACTATCTCCCTCTGGTCTTCCTCTGGTGGACATTACTGATGTCTTTATATATGTGGTAAACAAGATCCATGAGGACATTTCAATTTGGGGAACGGCATGAGTAGAGAGAATCAGCAACAAGAGCTACTAATTAACTACAGGGGATTTGGTGAAAATGCTGAAAATACCCTGAAATCACATGATCTGAAGACTTTTAAGGAGAGGAATTCATCCTTGCTCAGTAATCACCAATCCCTGTGTACCATATCCTAAGAACATGGACAAAGAGGAGGCTGATATCCCAGATTAGCTCTGGAGGCAGGCTATGACTCCAAGCCTAGGTTCTTAGTCCTCAATTATTTGTTTAATCAGTCTGCCTTTTGCACAATGAAAGGTGCAATAATGGCTATTTCTCATAGAAAACAGAGTAAAAGTATACAAATCAAATCTCTAGACTTTACTCTGTTTATCTCCAATACTATTTCCAGTGCAATATGGTTCATGAATACATTTGATCATAAGAATTTGGCAGCTCTTGGGAGTTAATGTTGCTTAACCTGAGGTAGAATGGATGTCAAGGCAGGGCCTAGGACTACTCAGCAGACTTGGACCTTCAAGAAATTTCTTTCAGTCACACCAACCTCAAAGCAGTCTTAGCATGGCTAAGACTTTTTACTCCTGCCTTCAGCAGCAAGCCACAGACTTCTCACTGTGGGATGTGGGAATTTGGTTTGTTTTCCCTTAGCCCTGTGACTATGACTTTCCTAGTGAGTAACTTCACTGCCTCTCTGCTAAGTTCCCCAATTGGTCTCCACAGAACAGATTTGGCACCCAAGGCAACACAGTTAGGCAGACCACAAAGTCTCCAGAATGAGGAAATGTTGGAAGCAGATAATATATTCAGCTGAGCATTCTTCCTGGCAGTGTGAGCGAGAGCTTGATTTGGATCTTAAAAGCTTGGTGGCAACAACAAATGAGCATTGGCCTGGAAAATCTGCTTCCTCTTAGGCAAGACAAGGTAGGTAATATGAAAATAAGTTTAACATATTTGCAGAATCTATCTGCATTTTAAGGGGGAGGGGTGTGATACTACCATATAGGCTACTTTCATGGCATCATTCAGCTCTGCATCCCTTGTGTGTAATCCAAAGCTCTTTGCATCTCTGACTGTTTCCCAGTACCTGAGGGTCAAGCATCCCACTGACAGCTTAGAAATAGAAGCCAAAAAGATTTGGAGCTGGTGTGGGTGACTGTCGAGCACAGATGGCCAGTTATCAATATAATCTGTGTATCTGGGAGGCAAGTGCTGTAAGGAGGCAGCTGCTAAACCAAATCAATCAAACCATAGTTCTTAAGAAGAGAGAGTATGTGTATTGGAAAAGGACAGAAGTTATGGATGCATGCAACTGTACAAGGCTATGATCTATGGTTAAAAATCAGGATTATATGCACTAATTAATTGAGAGTTTCCCAAAGGGCAACCCTATCTTATGGAGGGTCAGAGCAATAATCCATTTCCAGGGCAGAGGCTGGGGGAATGTTGTGGGGAGTCATTTTGCAAGTTTAGCTTCAACTGTCTCAATCCATCGTTTTCCTGGTATGCCAGGGTATGTTACATCACTATTGATGCTCTGTGCTTTGGGATAAGACAGCAGGTCCAGGTTTAAAAGAAGATATTGACCTGCCATTTTCCAAAGGAAGGTGAGCATGGAATGCTTTTACTCCATTTATTGATCACTTAGCTCTGTGGATTAATCTGTACAGCTGGATAAATTCTGAATTTTCAATCTGTGGTGTAACCCATAATGTTAGTAGTGGAAAATGAGCCAACATTACTTTGTTCTGGCTATGTGAACAGCACTGAACTCTAATTGTGTTGCTCTATCTAAGCCCCAGAATGGAAACTGCCAAGATCAATTCATTTTGATAAATCAACTGTTTCTGATGGCCATCTACACTGAACTACAGCTGCTGTGGGTTTTTTTTCCCCCCCCTAACAAAATGATTATGAAGCAAGCATGTTCCAACTATTCCTCACATTGTTTTACTGAACTAATGAATTGCTCTGGGAAGCCTCTTATGAAGACTTTTGATCAATTATTGCATACAAACTGGTTAAAAGAAAATACATCATAATTAGGCTAACAAATCTGCTGTGATGCTGCCTCTCCTGATGAATGAAATCCTTGGAGATGGGGAAGGGGAGACACAGAGGGGTATTTGAACTTTTCTATTTATTGATTTTCATACTTTATAATATGATGGATTAACCAACACTGGCTCACAACTGCTCTTTGTCCAGAGTTTAAATGAAGAAAAAAAAAAATACCTTTTGGTTCCTTTAAAAAAAATCTCCTAGACGTGTGAGAGGAATAAGCATATGGTCTCCAGCAATACTACTGAGAACATTCACGTAGATCAAAATGAGGAAATGCATTTCAGCTGTCACTACCGTGTCATTACAGCCCCTCTTCAACTGCATTTATGTTGCCAACAAGAATCCTCACCAGATCAAAATGATTGGAATCAGGCCCAAGACAGCTGTGGCCTAGATAAAGCAAACCAAATGATTTTCAGTCTCCTAGATACCAAGAAACAAGATATGTCATCGATGGCCAGTTAGTGATCTTGTTCTACACTTCAGTACTGCTCATCTGAGCATGACACTTTCGGTACAGTCCTTGGACTATCGTTGTTGGTTACGGTTTAAAGAGAAAAAAAAATCCATTTTATTTAAAGCCTTTCACTGGCAAAGTTGGGGACTCAGACACCAAGTGGCACAGAGAAAAATTCAGGAGCCCATAAAAGGACCCAACGATCTAATCAACTAGAATGTCCTTTTTTCTAATAATTTCATTGTTCAAAAATTGAGGAGACATTGGCTGCAAACATTTTCTAGACTAGAGACGACTAAGTGACATCTGGAGTGTGACTCTGGATTAAAATTCAACCTTACATATTACATAAAAAGGGGGGGGGGACTACATGAAGAGAAAGTCACCAGTCAAACCTCTCACAAAAAGTTTTGTGCATTAATAAGAAATTACCCCTTTTGTAACTACCTATGTTTACAGACACTGGTAGCATTATGCTCTGAGATATACAGATTACATGGATAACCGGCCATCTGTCCTCGACAGTCACCCACATGAGCACCATGTCTGCTATAATTGAGTTGAGATGTCTTCAGACGACCAGAGTCTTAAAGAGTGAAATCACTCTTTAGTAATTTAGATCAGTGTTCCCCAACCTTTCTTATGTCATAGTATACATAAAGTTAATGTTTGTACAGACAAGGCTGTTTGAGGCCCTGCCACCCTGGAGACTGAGAGCATAAACATCCCAGGCACGCTATGAACTATTCACATGTGAAGTTTTCCTGTACAGCAGAGATTCTTAACCTTTTTTGGGCCATAGACCCTTTTAGTATCCAGTGATGTCTATAGACTCAGAATAATATTTTTAAGTACATAAAATAAAATTGAAAATGATTGAAAAGGAAACTTATTATATTGAAATAGTTATAAAATATTTAAAAACCTAATGTATGATATAGTATATGTGCTTTTTATTAAAGCATTAAAAAAAGAAGATCTAGGAAATTCTAGTAAATACTGTAATTTCAAAGTAGCTGAGAATGTAAGTAGTATTTCAAGATATCTATAATAATTCCATTGTGATATGAAAATATGTGTTATTTCTATTAAAGACAAAGCCATCCATGTTGCTAACACTACAATGATTTCTGGCGTATAGTCACAGTTGAGGAAAATGCCAAATTTCAGTGGGAAGTGAGAGAAAACGAGGATGTAATTTTTTCGAATCCCAACGCATGAACCCCTTGAAATTTCTCCATGGTTCCGAGGTTGAGAATCCTCATTTAGAAGAAGAAAGGTACAAAAAAACGAATCTTCTCTGTTTCTTTCTATTCCTCCCTTTCTCCAGACGTATTCTGAATCTCTTAATCCCCTTCTCTGTCCCCTTTTCCTACAGTTTCTATTTCTTCTTAGCCTGTCTTTCCTTACTATCTCCTCCCATTCTCTTCCTGCACTTCACTTCCTTTTCTCACTTTCCATAATCCACTCTCAGCATATGGTACACTCAGCATATGATCAGACTCCCCAGGAACAGGCTCTTGAATTGCTCTGCTCATAGCAAACAGTGGAAGTTTGGGCAAAGAGGGAAATGCACCATGACCTGCAGCCAAAGTAGGAGATGGATACAGCTTGCTCCAGGCCAGGCCTCCTCGTCATAAGTGAAAGAAAGAAAGCAGCACACAGTTCAGAACAAAATCAGCAATCGTTTGCTCACTTTGCTCAGTATATAACCAGCAAAGTTATCCAATCTCCAAAGTAGACTATTTACAGGCATAAGTTTTATCACTTAAATATCAAGTTCTTCCTATGAAAACTGAGATTGCATTAGTCAGTTAATCCCATGTCATTATAGAAAGTGGTATTAGCAAACCTAAAAACATTTCTGGACAGTCAAAAGGACTGTAAGGAAGCTCAGACACTTAAAACTATCATCCATATACCTCAAATACACAACCATACACTGGCACTCAAAAATGTAATCATATTTCACATACATACTTGCCACCCTCCTCCTCAAATAATATTCTAGAAGCATCTTATATGATTATTCTCTTAGAGGCCACTGAATTATCTGGTCGGTGTTCTGGACCACTGCTGAGTAATCTAGAAAACCATTAAGTCCTCCAATAAGTAGCTAAATTAAAATACTGAGTAAACACAGAAACAATAGGAAAACAAGAGACTCATAAATGAAATTTATTTTTAAATTGTACTGAATAGAGTTACCAATGAGGCAAGGGAATTCATTAAATGTTAAATATTTCACTTCAATAAAGCACGTGTAACAACATTTCCTGTAATTTTGTATAAGACCATCTGAACTAATTTTGCAACAAAAAAATCAGCCACCTGGGTAGAAAACTGAAAAAATAACAATAACTTATAGGAATGCCAATTGGGAAAAAGCACTTAATACTATGTCGTCTAGCCAAAAAAAAAAAGAGAGAGAGAGAGAGAACTATTCCAATTACTTCAGTGTTCTGACATGAAGCATTCTGCATTATTTTGTTCATAATTCCCCATGAAGAAGAGCCAATCAATCAGGAGGCAGGTAGAAAGACGCATCTGTGTCAAAGTCACACCTAATTTTGCACACTTCTTTCTCATATGACTCATCCCTTCCCAGACAACATAAAGTCTCCCTGCTTGTTGTTTCAAGTTCAAATAAACATGATGTCTCTGATTCAAATCTTGGCTCTCCTGACCAATTGTGTGACCTTAAGCAGTTATTTTTCCTAAGCCCCAGTTTCTTCAAATATAGAGTAATTCAAAGAGCAATTATGAAAATCAATATAAGCAATCCACATTAAGTTGTTAGTACTGAGCCTGGCATAGAAGAAATTCTCAATAAATAATATGATGAGAGTTTGTATCTGACCCACTCAACTGACAAGATCATATTTTCAAACTATGAAAAGGAAGCAGAGCTGAATTTGGTATAATATGGAATGCTGTTTACCTGTATCGAAATCTATTTTGTTCTCCTTATACTTAGTGAAATACATACCAATGGTGTGCCAATGCTGTGCTATTTTTCATACATCAAAGTTAGTAGAAGTATGATTTTAACTTCAAGTGTAAGCAGCTCTTATTGTGCCTAGGACTGTAGCATCTCCCTTGATACACAGAAAGAAAAATCACATCCACGTAGAGGGAAAACAGCTATAGCATTGTTTCTATTAGAGAATAAGTTAAATTTTGTAATTTCTGTAATTTGAAATCCTAAGCATATTGGCTTAGCTTGAGGATTTCCAAAACAATATTTTTTAAAGTAATAGTAATCTTTAAAACTGCAAAAATGTTTAAATTCCCATCTCCTTTATTTAGCCCATTCAAATATGATATCTATAAAAGCTTTGTGTTGTGGTAATAATCCCTTACTATTTCCTCTCTCTCCTTGGTCTTTTCATTTATTCATTTCCCATTAATCGTAACATTGAAATAAAAAGAGAATGAATTTTTTAAAGTCACTTTCCATTCTGGAGCTTTGTTAATTTCTTCTAAGTGCACTTTAGTGCTGTTTAATTTGTATCTAGGGGTAGCACACTATGACTGCACTATTTGCTTATTCCTCCAGACAGAAGCAATTAGTTGGGCTAGCCAAATCCTCCACCTGGCCACCATCAGCATATGCACAGCACCAGGAGAAAACAGGAGGCTGAGTGTTCCTTAGGGCCTGTTTCCTTTGGTATTCAAAACCCCCACTTTCTCCAATGGGCCTGTGGTTGTAGAGGCGTATTTATGGAGCTCCGATCTCTCTGATCCTATTCCCAGAAGACGATGAACATAGCTGTATCTCTATTCTAATATTTCAGTACCAAATGCAATTTTTTTCTATTTAAAAGCTATACTGACAAATAAGGAATCTTTAAAGCGCAATTACTAGTTTGGCACTGGTTGACATTTCTGGTGTGTGTGTGTGTGTGTGTGTGTGTGTGTGTATGTTGCTAATACCACCAAGCAATTTTCTGTGACACCAGCTGGGTGTCCTACAATTTAACTCAATTCTGACACTATCTACTTGGAGATAACATCAGATCCCACTGTGGTCCTAGGGGGCTAGAACCAAGGCTAGGTTAGGGGCTCAGCCCCACAAGATTGCCCCACACCAATTCTAAGTCCAGGCTCTCACCTGTGCTTCTGGCCAACTGGCTATAGATCAGAGGTTCCTATGCCCCTCTCCTTGGGCTCCATTAATTTGCTAAAATGGCTCACAGGACTCAGAGAAACACTGTACATACTAGATTACTGGTTTGTTATAAAAGGATATAACTCAGGAACAGCCAGATGGAAGACATACATAGGGCAAGGTATGTGGGAAAGGGATCAGAACTTCCAAGCTCTCTGGTCAGGCCATTCTCCCTGAATCTCCACATGTGCTCCAAACCTCAACCCTTTGGGGGTTTATGAAGGTTTCATTATAAAGGCACAACTGATTAAATCTTTGTCCATTGGAGACTGATTCAACCTCCAGCCTCTCTTCCCTCCAAAAAAGGTCAGGGAGATGGGACTGAAAGTTCCAACCCTCTAGTGAACCCCCTGGCAACCAGCCCCATCCTTAGGTGCATTCCAAAAGCCACCTCATTAACTTAAATTCAGATTGAAAGGGGCTTGTTTTGAGTATCAAGACATATTTATCACCCTTATCTTAGGCAATTCCAACGGTTTAGGAGTTCTGTGCCAGGAACAGGGACAAAGACCAAATATATATTTCTTATTATAAATCACAGTATCACATTACTGGAACTTGATGTTTGTTAATGTTATATAAGAAAAATCTAGAAAAAAAAAGTAAGCTGCTAAATACCAATCATGGCTCAACCATGATTATGTATGTCAATCCTTTGGAAAATACATATATTGTACTATGGTAAGACTGTTTTTGCAAAGTCACTGGACAACTCCATACCCCTTTGAATTAGAATTTGTAAGTCTGAAGTATAACTTGATAAATACCTATGTTGAAAATGGCTTTTCTCTTAGATGATAGGATCATTAGTTTCTAGACTTTCTTCTCAATACTTAAACTAGCATTTTCTCTAATTTATAAGAAATTTCATTCCATACTTGTCATGTGATGAGTGCTCATTGTGATTCAGGAAAGTCTGAATTTAAAAATTAAATCATGCCTCATCTGGGAATCTGGTACCCAAGCAAGTAGCCATTTTTAAACTAAGTAATTATCATATCCCATTCAACTAAAGCAAACATTAAGCATCTTGTACTATATCAATAGTGTGAGAAAATGTGCAAGAATTTTAAATGTGTAGGACACAGCACATACTTTTTATTCCATATAAAGTGCTTATAATTAATCTAATATGTTTATTTTGAACAATATTTACACCTTTCTACTTGGGTTTTAACAAGAGACATAGTGTTCAAAAGAGCTCCTCTTGGAGGTCTTGGAACTTTCACCTTAGAGAATGATTCTTCTAGTTCTTGGTCATTTTTTTCTAGTTTCAGAAGCTGCTAAATACCAAACCCCACAGGTGATTCAGGAAAAATACCCACCAAGTTATTCCAACAAACAAGCAAAGGGAAGTCCCAAAGATCTTTAAATCAATTAACCAAAAGTTGCCATTTCTTCTCCTAAAGCAAATTAAGTTTTTTTTAAATTAGTTGTGAAAATCATCTGCTAAATAGCTTCTTTCTTTACCATGTACAATATAAACCTGTTCACATTTGTCATCTAGGTGCCTAGCTCAGTGCCCAGAACATGGTAAATGCTACATAAATATCTTTGGAAATAAGAAAAGGCTAGTTTAGTGATGAATGAATGAATGAATGAATGAATGAATGAATGAATGAATGAATACCATATCCTAAATCTTAAATCACTCACTACCTATTTAGTAGAAATGTCCTGAGAAGTATTGTTGTTCTTAATGTTATTTTAACATTTGTCATCCTAACATTTTCCTTATTCATACTGTCAAAAATGTGCAAATGTGGAATTATGCTCTACATTGCTCTGCAGTGTTTGAAGTCAGGAAACAGAGCAAATCAAGATGGGAAAATTTTTCCAATCTCTTAACTTCTCTGGTAAATTAATAAACTACCCTGAATGTTGTTCTGAATTTAGAAAGGTTTTAAAACAAATTACTTTTTTCTTCTCTGCCCCTTTAAGAATCAACCTACATTCCAGTTTTCAAATGTGAAATGCCCTTCAACCATAAAAGGACAAAAAGAGAAGGGATGAGATGATACACTCAAGGACACAGTTTTAAAGAATTAGATTGCTACATCACCTCACAGCAGACAGTCTGGAAATGACAATTGCTAGGCTTTTTGATGGTATTAGCAGAGTAGTAAATATAATGTATATGTCATTTTTATTCCAGACAGGAAGACTGGAGGTAGTTACCAGTGAATGACAGTAAATTGTACCAGATGCCAAGTAAATTTTAACAGCCTTTTAGCTGCACTTCTCATATTCACATACTCATTAGTATTTTAATTTTTAGGTATATAACTCAAGGTCTCAATACAACCCCATGTAAAAAGAAATTTTCAAAGATGTCTATAGAATAACATCCCGCTCTTGAGACAAAAATCCATAGTTTGATCGAGAAATTATTGTGTTGGTACCCAAGAGAAATGAAAACACATATCCACATAAAGAATTAAATATGAATGTTCTTAGCAGCATTACTCATAATTACCAAAAACTAGAAACAATCCAACTGCCCATTAACTAGTGAAGGTATAAACAACATGTGGCCCATCCAGACAATAAAATATTACTCAGGAATAAAAAGATATGAACTAGTCATAGATGATACATTATAGATGAACCTCAAAATCATTATGCTAAATGAAATAAGCCAGGTGCAAAAGACTCATATTCTATTATTCCACTTATTTGAAATATCTAGAGAATAAAAACCTAAGAGATAGAAAGCAGATCAGTGACTACCTGGAACTAGGGGTGGGAGCAAGGATTGCCTGCAAAGGAACCTAAGGATCTATCTAGGGTAACAGAAAGGTTCTAAAATTGAATTCTGGTTACAGTTACACAACTTTGTAAATTTACTTCCTCATCAATCCTTAGTTTACATGACCTCTCAGCAGTTTAGGTCTTAGGGTTGATGCTATAATGCATTGAGATTTGGGGAGTTATTGGAACGGGTGAATAGATTTTGCACCTTCACCTCTCCAAAGGCCCCATCAATTCCAACTGCCTACTGCACATTTCTACTTGGATAACACATTGGCATTTACATTCATAATGTATTTCATCACATCTAAATCACCATCATTTATAAAATAAACCATTATTTTGTATACAAGAAAAAAGTCACCAATTTGATGACATTCTATTCATTGTAAGAACCCCAGTTAATTGAGACATATGAAAAGGTGGGGGGGTTGGGGGGCGAGGCGCTGGTTTGCAGGGAACACTGTGTCCTGGGTTCAATGAACTCTAGTAAGGAGGTAAAGGATTGTTTCAGCTGGAATTCAGAAAGGAAGATATTTCAAGCAGCTGGCAGAGCTTGAACAAAGGCACGGATGTTTGGACAACTATGGCATCTGGAATGACGAAAGACAACTTGAAACAGATCTATTATCAAGAAGATATGAACACTTAAGCAGGCTCCCAACAATTATCATAATCTCCTAACCCTGAAATGCACTTCAGCATCCACACTCAAACTCTCACCAAAGCACAGTCTTGTTCTAAATGAAAATGCACCATTCACTTCATTCCTGAAACTACCCTCTTCTAAAATCACCTAGTAAGGAGTTACACATTTTAAGAATTCTGTAACTCAGAAATTAGCAAATTACATTAGCTTTTTAAGATTGTTTCTACTTTTTTAAAAATCCTAAATAAAGAGGGGCACCTGGGTGGCTCAGTCAGTTAAGCATCCAACTCCTCATTTTGGCTCATGTCATGATCTCAGGGTTGGTGAATTCGAGCCCCACAATGGGCTCTCTGCTGACAGTGCAGAGCCTGCTTGGGATTCTCTCTCTGTCTCTCTCTCTCTCTCTCTCTCTGTCCCTCCCCCACTTGTGCGCTTGTGCTCGCTTGCTCTCTTTCTCTCTCTCTTTCTCTCTCTCTCAAAATGAATAAATATAAATTCTAAATAAAGAGTTTTCTTTTAAAAATATGTGTTAAGAATGAAAGAAAAAAAGCACATCAATAAGGAAGAATGTCTAGTACTTGCACAGGCAGGCCAAAGTCCAGAATGTGTTACAGTCAATGGGAAAATGTCAAGGATAACAAAAATAATTTACCTGGATCATAAAGTGACAAGAATTAGCAAGAAATGAGTCCCTCTTCCTCTCTTCACTTTTGGGAGACAGTATCATCACTAAATAACGAAAGAAAAAAAAAGGAGACATAAATACACAAGGCCTAGTTCCTCCTGTTCTAGTTTGTCTTCACCTGGAAAGCAAAGAGGGACTCGAGCTCAGGAACGATGAGGAACAATAAGAAGCATCCAGCCCATTTACTTTGGTCACAGCCTCTATGCTCAGCTGGACTGTGCAGGGAATTCAGTTTCCCTAAGGGCCTGAAAGCCCTTGTATATGTTCACAAGGAACAAATGCATGGAACAGTAAAGAAATCAAATTACTTCTATTCAAGAAAAGCCCATCCCCCCCCCCCCCCCCCACTTCATAACTGCTGCCCTCTTTGTAGGCCACTTGTCACATCTCAGCTTCCACTCCTCAAGCCATGCTTAAAATTTCTTTTGTCCTGGGTAAAGTTGTCCCACTTCATCTCACAAAACTGCAGCTGCCTACGAAGCTGCCAACCTCTCTGTTCTGCACAGTTCCAAAGAATAATCTACTGGAGCAAGCATCGTTTTCACGCTAGCATCATGTAAGTACCTTACTGTCGCTGACACCATCTTGTTATTTAATGCTTTATTGGCTCTTACGTATGCCGACACAGACATCAAAAAGCCAAAACCAATGTCTAATCTAAACCTACTACACATATGCTTTTTTCCTGATTTGCCTCTCCATCTACAGCCTTACTAAAGTTCAAGTAAGCCATAGCTAGATTTGAAAGCAAGCTAATCCCATCAGTGGACCCAACAGGAGAAACTTAGCCCTGAGGTGACATTACCCAATGTCTGAAGACATGTTTGGTTGTCAGAGGCAGTAAGGGAGATTACTACTGGCATCTAATCAGCACTGTCAGGGGAAAGTGCTAAATATCCTACAAGGCACAGGACAGGCTGCACAAAGACAGTTATCCAGCCCAACATGTCAACAGTGGTAATATTGAGAAAACCTACAGTAGTCTACAAAATGTTACCAATTGCATGACTATAAAGTCATTTTTCATTTGACATGTATTCTTGGTATATAGAGTTACAGTATCTGCCTTCAAAGATTTAACAATGAATGAGCCAGAATGCCTGTTCTTCATACCTACCATGCATACATTTAACCACGTTCAGAGATCACCAGCCATCAGATAAAATAATGCATGTTAAAAACACACTGACTTTTTTTATTATTCCCAAAACACATGTAAGCTATTAATGTGAATAAATCATTAATAAGTCATTTAATAAATTCATTAAAAAGCAGTCACTAATGGTTCCTATGCATAATTTTCATTTATCTGCATTAAACATGATACCTGCATTAAACATGATATCCCCTCACCATAACCAGAATGTATGGAGTCTCTCTTTTACATCAGGAGATCTGAGCCACAGACCTGACCCTACATGGCTGGAGTATATATTCTGGATCTGCCTGATGCCCATTATGATGCTCCCACACCATGCTACTGGTTTATGTGAACATTTTGTTTGTTGGATAGCATGCTAAGTAGAAACATGAGCAAATGCATGGTTTCGAAAAGGAAAAAAAAAAAAAAAACTAGGAATAAAAAAGAGAGAGAAAGAGCTTTTTTTTTTCCCCCCAATCATCACTGCTTATGCCAGAGATGTTGGGGAAGCTGTGTCCTTCCTCTGCCTCTGAGGCCCTTCCATTGTCCACAATTTGTGACCTGATCCTATATTTTTTATCAGCTTGTCTGTCAGTTAAAATTTGCCATCAAACAAAACTTTTACCAAATGCTACCCTTATGCCCATTGGACTTAAACCAGCTACTCTTCCCACATTTTATACTCTGAATTAAATTGTGTGTGAAAATTACCTTTTATTGACTTTAGTGAGAGCCTTATACAAACTGAGGGCAGATTTCAACTGCCCACTGCCAAAATAGCCCTCTGTCCCATCTGTTGGATGCACATATCATTAAGACTTTTATTAGCCTCAGAAATAGAGAACTCATTTTATGGTGTTAGCTAAAAATCTACGAAAGTCCTTGAAAAGCAGCTCTTACTGGTCCTGGTAACCACTGAATTTCAGCCAATGCTGCTACAGAGCCAGACTAGCCATAGACATCAAAAGTTTAAAATGCATGTAAATGATAATACCAAAAGGTAATTTCATTGGCTATAAATTCATACTTTACATTAAAGTGCTCAAAGAAAGTGGAGACTTTTCAAAATTTAAGTTTTTAAGGAGTATTAAGAAAATTTCCTCAGAAACTCTGGAAAAAACATAACGGCTTACGGAAAACACCGTGAAGTAAAGACATGGCATAAGAGTCACCATCAGAAGAAATCAAGAACTTTCTTGGAAATGAAAAAGTTGTAAAAGGCTTAACCATTAGGGGCCCAGGGAGAAGTAATGACCTTTTACCAGAAGAAGAGAATAAAATCATGGAAGCCTAATATGGCTTTTTACAGTTCTGCTTACAATTACGCATTAGACAATTTACCCCTTGTGGATGAGTTCCTAAAGCCTGCTGAGATGTTGCACTTGGAGAAACGAATACATGCTGTTTTTTCTTCTGTTGTGGTTCATTTTTATTAAAACACGAAACCTACAACAACCAAAAGAATTTTTCACTTTTGCTGAATTTTACTCTTTCCAAGAAGACTGACAGCATGGATGAACATTTGTCCAATATTTGTAGTAAGTCCAACAATAAAAGACAATGGCTTATACATTCATGCCCAGTCAATGTCCTATGGGCTAGAATTCATAAAACAAAGGCAGCAGATGGCATACCTAAATTTAATTTGCTATTTGATTTATCCTTGCGTTACCATTCTGAAATGCAGACACTGAATGTTTTCTAACACCGTTAGAAAACACAAGATCATGCTTTGAGCAAGTTTATCATATAATCTGATGCTGGATCATCAATCCTGAAAATAAAAACTGTAGCCCATCCACAGAGGCACTCTTCTCAGATGAAGAGGGACCTGTCAACAGCCAATATTCCATGTATCGGGGATGGCATTTCATGCAGTTTGTAATCACCACTCATGGCAATAAAGCAATACCAGACACCATCAAAAGGAAGAATGTGCCTTTGATACTGCTGTTCTGATTTGAAATTAGGAAGGATATTTTCATGTGTTTCAGCCTTACGTCCCAATGTTTCCTGAGAAAACTGATGTTTTCTTGGATTGATTAATGTGATTACCTTTCCTTGTGGCTTCTTCTCTTGAACACTTTGCTACCATCTTTGACTGCCCATTAGTATAGATACAGATGAATATTCTGGGCTACCACATTCTAAAATGAAAACTTCTTGAGCCTTATGTTACTGCTTCTGGCAGATGTCAAAATAATTCCTGCTGACATCATGTTTAACAGACTTGCCTCCAAGTCAGATCAATGTTGGGGAACAGCATGCAGTGCTGCAAAATTAGGTCATTAATTGTGAAGCAACTTCAACCCTCCTTGCGTTTGGAGACCAAAACTTCCAAGGTAAAAGGAAACTGAACAATCTAAGATTCTGAATCTTCTTTTAAATCTCAATCAAGGTGTCAAATTAGCTATTTAATTCTCAAAAGTCTTTTGAAGGATCTTATTATTTTAAAGTATGGTGATAAAATATCTAGTTCTTCAAAGGGACTGTAAAACATTCCAGCGTTAAAATATATCCCTCCCAAAGGGTGAACATCCAAGTGCTAACATCCATTGTACTCGTCATCTTTTAAGCACTTAAATGTCAACTTTTTCAAATGACTCGAGGAGAATCTGTGGTCAACCTGTTACTCTCAACCATGTCAACCAGACTGGCCATCATAGGTTAGCCTATCAAATGACCTCATAGTAATATAATAAAAAGCACAAGAGTCTCAATGAGTCAGAATCTGAGGACAGAAAAAACAATCTGGTGGTTAGAAGTAAACTGCCAAATGACAGCATCAGCTGTATTATCTGTGCGCCTGGAGGTTGCCCTTCCAAGCTAATTTTAAGAATAAATTGAAATTGAACTGGAGCCATACAAAGTAGAACACAGACCTTTTTGAAGATTCATATCAGGTAAATATTAAACAGGTTGTCAGAAAATATTGGCATTTTGTTTTTTGGAATTGATTTTATGCTTTTACTTCTCTACCCATACAGAATTTTAATTAACATTTATTTATTAAAACCTGCCCTTTCCTCAAAAGGTTTTAAGCAATTTGACGTTTTGTTACGGCATTTTAAGAATAAAGATAATTCCCCACTACCTTACAAACTAGCAAAAAACAAACATTTCTCATATTTGAATTAAAGATATAAATGTACGTCTTCTTACAAGTTTGTTTCCAATAAAGTAAAGATGTTAATATGGAAATATAACATTTAATTTATTCATTTAATAATTCAAAATACCTTGGATTTTTTTCCTAAAATCCATAATCTAACACACAAATCCAGTATCAAAATATTAAGATAGATGGCCTATAAGAATTAACAAAGATAAATGTAGGTACAAAAACAGGTTGATTTATTTGGCACCATTCCAATCTACCTCCCTACTCTTCTGTCCTGATTAATTGCCCTCAGCAAGGAGCTGGAGCCTGGTTATGCTGTTTTCTTAATTCCGGTTGATGGAGTGTTGATACAAGGATAGAAGGAGAACCAACTGCCTTCAAACTAACCCATTCTTCAAGAGTTAATCAATCACAACTTGTCCATTTTAATTATCTCCCAAATTCCAAATAGAGATATGTTTGCAGTTTCCAAATATTTGCTTGATTAAAGATGTTTTCCTTGTTTCAACAAGGAACCTCAAATTGATGAGTCAGGTGGTAAGATTTATGGGGTGAAGTTGTCCTGTTTATCTTCCAGCTTTCAAAAATACTGGTCTACAATTCAGTAGTAAACAACATTCCCCCAGAGATATGCAGACCACATCCATTAATGATGATAATCATGCTTAAAAACATATGTATAAACATACATCAACATCAGTAAATGCCAGAGAGAAAAACCAGCCAAGAAAATGTTTACAAGCCTCCTTCTTCACATCCATAAAAAAAAAAAAAAAAAAACAGCTTGTTTGCATATTAAATATAATTACACAAAGCTAACAGGCCATTGGTGCACCTGGATAACATTTTCTGGTTGTTTTTGCCCTCCTTGGAGCAATACCAACAGATTGGGTCATCAATCAGTTACACCCATCAAGTTATAGGGAAATTCTGGCTGCCTCACAAACAACTGGACAATTCAGTTAAGGTAAGGATTTGAGCAGAATTTTGACTGAACTAATCATTTCTTTTGCTAGATGGAAACAAAAAAAAAGCTAACTTTTCAGAAATAATTCTCCATTTAGGAGCTTCGCCTCTATCATCTGAAATCCTATTGTGTTTTTAATATCAGAATCAAAGCACCAAAGTTCTCCTTTCATAGTAAATGGTCTAGCAATTGATGATAGAATATGATGATAATGACGATGATGATGATGATACAAGATTTACGAACAAATAATTTTTATATAAAATTCCTCTTGTTCTGGGGGCGCCTGGGTGGCTCAGTCAGTTGAGCGTCCGACTTCAGCTCAGGTCATGATCTCGCGGTCCATGAGTTCAAGCCCCGCGTCGGGCTCTGTCCTGACAGCTCAGAGCCTGGAGCCTGTTTCAGATTCTGTGCTCCCTCTCTCTCTGACCCTCCCCCGTTCATGCTCTGTCTCTCTCTGTCTCAAAAATAAATAAATGTTTAAAAAATTTTTTAAATAAATAAAAAATAAAATAAAACTAAATTAAATTAAATTAAATTCCTCTTGTTCAATATCAACAGACACAAATACATGTACAAAATACTTGAACCCGTCCAAGTCATTAGAACTATTTTCTCTGATTAAACAGAAATTACACATTCCCTAATTTATCTCTCTTCCCTTATATCATTTTGTCCTTAACAGTGAAGAAGAGCCCTCACCCACTAGTTCTATGTAGCACACAAGTTGAGAGAACAGTTTACCCAGAATCATCCATTGACCCAATTGTTAAATCCACACTCTAAAACAAAGAAGGAAGATGTCAAGAAAACTACTCCTTTAATATTTGTGCCTAACCACTTGCATGCCTGGCACAACAAGGCTTGAAGAGCAGAAATTAAGTCCCTTTCATCTCTGAATGCTCCACAGCACTTAGCCTAGTGACCTTAATGCTGAAGTCACAATAAACTCTTTGTCCTTGAACAAAACAGACTAAGAATCCACGAAACCATACTCTTTAGTTAATGTGATTCCATTTGTGATCTCAGTCTAAAGCTTCCCAAAATGTGTTCCCAAAATCACTGGTCCTAAGTGATGCTTTTGAAGAAAATGTACCACAACCAAACATACCAGAATGCAGCAAACGTCCTAAGTCTTCCAATTTCAACCAGAGTTAACCAACCCAGTGCTCTACTGTGAGATACTTGGGGAAATGCTGTCAGAGCCCCCTTTTTGATGATTTACCATACACATTAAAGACTCTAAGAACCCTACACTAAAGGAGCTTGTTTTTTTTAGCGTAAAGCAAACACATCTGACCTCAGAACCCCTTCCTATTTAACACCATGGAATATGTTTGGAGAAACGCTTTTCCAGAAACTGAGACGTCATATAGGATGAATTATAACACCATGGGGCAGTTTACACACTCTCCCAAAATCTCACACCGTTACATGAAACACAGACACAAAGGTGCTTTCGGACTTATTAGTCACCAAGCTGCGAATAAAAAATAAGAATTTAAATGTATAAACATGAGATAGGAAGCAGAAATCTCAATATCTACGGACAAACTATTACAGCTAACAAAAAAATTTTTAATTACTAACTGGAAATCTTAATTGCCCTCTACTTGCATTCACAAAGCATCAACTGAAATAAATTCTCTAGTATGTTTAAAGTTCCAAGTACAACACCACAAGTCATCCACAAATGATTATGCCCTCCTTTAGTGTATATCTGTAATTCTTTTTAACTGTCCAGATCTGAACTGCTTCTCTAAGTTTGTAGAATACTCTAGCTAAAGAGCCATACAAGGCTCCCACTATGAAAGTTAAAATTCAGAATCCCACTTTCCCAGCCTCTCTTGAAACTGGGACACTGACCTAAGATCTTGACTTTGACTTGGGAACTGGTGACAGATACAAGTGAGGACTGCTCAAGATTCATCCTGGGAAGGGTGGCAATAGCAGCAGTAATAGCTGTATTAGAAATTTTGCATGGGGTGTATGCTAAGGTTCTAGGAGTGGTCAAATGACTTAGGCCTGGCCAATCAGCACATCCCATCATCCTGACCACAGAATTGCTTCAAATATAGGCAGATGCATGTGCCAAGTAAGTCCACTAAGATTCAATCTGAAAATCTGGGTTAGATTTTTGAGAAGAAACTACCTTTCCAATAGAACTGCCAATTCAGTAGGATGTGAAACTGAACCTAACAGTGGCCTATTATCACATGGCAGAATTCACCAAAAAGAGAGACGTGTAAATCATCAACTGAACTTGTGAAGCCAGCATTATAGCTAAACACTTCACCTGCATGAATGAGTTTTCCGTTGCATTTAGCTAGTTTATTGTTTAGACCAGGGTTGTTATGCATGATAGAATTCCCATAGACTCCCTCCTTGCAGGCCATGATAGAGTTTGTTCAGTAGTTATCTGTTGTCACTGTATTACTGCCTCAGGTGAAGCGAAACAGTCAATACTGAAATTGAAGAAGAAAGCCACCTGGCTTTCTAAAGCAGACATTGATGGCTTATGGAATTTTTTCAGCTGGTTGGGTCTCATACCCTGGGGAGGAATGGCTGAGGTCAATGTTACAGATTGGTTTCATCATGCTGCTTAGAGTCCTGTGGATATTAACCTTAATTAAATGCCACATTAGATAAATTGAATGGATTTGGTCCTAGCCCCTGTCAGTCAGATTGATCAGAGTGACCAACAGAGTAGCATACTCATGAGGAAATTCACCAGAAATCAAGAGGGTATAGAAAAGGGTAGGTATTGAGAGACAATTCTCCATGGATCCCTCTGTTTCTATACATCCCAAGACAGCTCTTATTCTGGACTATCTTTTCAAAGATGTTTAAATAGCAAACAGCTTGGAAGACAGAAGTGACATCTCCCTTTGTGGCAAAGGAAAGTTCTGTTTGCCCTCCAGGATAATAAAGCAAACGTCAAAGGCAAAAGTTGAACAGATTTGCTAGCAGGCCCCTCATGAGGTTGAGAGTTTCCTAAACTCAATATTCCTCAACTGTGACACAAACCTCTGTACCCAGCATCCAACTGGGACACCTTCACATTTCCCTATGGGACTGGAAAATTAAAAGATGGATACAACCATAAAGTCTATGCTGTCTGCTATGTCATGCATAATAATGCCCTTTGATTCTGACCCAGGAATTTCATGTCTTCTGCCAGCCTCTATGAAACTGTGGAAGGACAGCTTATCATCTTATAAGTAGGATAAAATTTCAGACCCTTCCATTTTTTGACAAAGACCCAGATTAATATACAGAGATAGCATGCGTATAAGTTCAAAGTCTAAATATTGTAATTATATCAGTTCTCCCCAAATTGATCTATAGATTCAATGCAATCCCAATCAAAATCCCAGCAAGATTTTTCATAGAAATTGACAAGTTGGTACCAAAATATAAATGGAAATGTGAAGTATTTGGAATCAAACTTAGAAAAGAATAAAGTTGGAGGACTTATTTCATGTTAAGACTTACTATAAAGTATAATAATCAAGACATTGTAATAGTGGTATAAAACTAGACAAGATCAATGGAATATAATAGAAAGTCCAAAATTACACTCCACATATATGGTCAAATGAATTTTGACAGAGGAACCAAAGTAATTAAATGGGGAAAGAAGTCTTCTTAACATACAGTAATAGATATACTGGAGATCCATATTTTAAGTTTGTTGATCCATACTTCACACCATAAAACCCAAATGACAAAGCTCTTTTAAGAAACATAGGCAGGGGCGCCTGGGTGGCGCAGTCGGTTAAGCGTCCGACTTCAGCCAGGTCACGATCTCGCGGTCCGTGAGTTCGAGCCCCGCGTCGGGCTCTGGGCTGATGGCTCAGAGCCTGGAGCCTGTTTCCGATTCTGTGTCTCCCTCTCTCTCTGCCCCTCCCCCGTTCATGCTCTGTCTCTCTCTGTCCCAAAAATAAATAAAGGTTGAAAAAAAAAATTTAAAAAAAAAAAAAAAAAAAAAAAAAAGAAACATAGGCAAATATGTTTGAGACTCTGGGATAGGCAAAGATTTGTTGGAAAGCATGTAAAAGGCATGAACTTTAAAAGGAAAACGTATATAAACTGAAGCTTCATCAAAATTTAAAACTTCTGCTCATAAAAAGATAAAACTGAGAAAATGAAAATGAAAGCCACCTACTGAGAAGAAATACTTGTCATACATATTTCTAACAAAGGACTTCTATGCAGAATATATAAAGAACCGCTACAAAGCAAAAATAAAAAGCCAAATAACCAAATTTTTTCAAAAAGGCAACTGACCTCAATAGATGCTTGACAACAAAGAATTATAAATGGTCAATACATATATGAAAAGATATGCAACATCATAAATTTCAGGGAAATAAATACAAATTAAAAGCACAATTAGATACCAGTGCACACTCACTCGAGCAACTGGATACTGGTACAAGCTTAAAATGGTACAACTACTGTGGGAAAAAGTTTGGCAGAATCTTAGGTTAAACCTTCACCTACATTATTATTTAGCAATTCCACTCTTAGATATTTACCTCCCCCAAGGTGAAAACCTATGTCAACAAAAAGGTCTGTACAAAAATTTTTATGGCAGCTCTATTCATAATAACACAAAATTGGAAACAACACAAGTATCCATCAACAAGAAAATGAATAAACAAATTGTCGTATATTCACACAATGAAATATTACTTGTTATTAAAGAATAACAAGCTAATAATGCAAACAAAAATACTAATATATCTCAAAAACATTATCTTCAATGAAAGAAGCTAGACACAAAGGAATATTTATGGTATGATCTCATTTATATGAAGTTTTAGTACAGGCAAAACCAATGTATGAAGCTAAAAATCCAAATAGTGGTTGCCTGAGGGGAATACAGAAATACTAGAAAGTTCTCAAAAGAACTTCTTAGTTATTTTGAGAGTTCTGATGAAAATGCTCTAAACTTTGATTGAGATGTTTGTTACATGAGTATATATACATTTGTCAAAACTCATCAAATGTTACACTTATATCTATATAATTTATTACATATAATTCTCAATTCAAAATGAAGAATATACTACAAAAAATTATCAAATATATTTTTTAATTTAAATTCAATTTAGTTAACATACAGTGTAGCATTTGTTTCAGGAGTAGAACCCAATGATTCATCACTTACATAAAACACCGAGTGCTCAGCCCAAGTGCCCTCCTTAATGCCCATCACCCATTTAGCCCATTCCCCCCTATGCCATCCACTTTCCCTCCAGCAACACTCCATTTGCTTTCTGTATTTAAGGGTCTCTTGGGGCACCTGAATGACTCAGTCTGTTAAGTGTCTGACCTCGGCTCAGGTTATGATCTCACAATTCGTGTGTTTGAGCCACACATTGGGCTCTCTCTGCTCTCAGCATAGAGCCTGCTTCAGATCCCCTGTCCCCCTCTCTCTCTGCCCCTCCCCCACTTGGGCTCTCTCTCTGCCTCTCTCAAAATAAATAAATAAACTTTTAAAAAAATGAGCCTCTTATGGTTTGCCTTCCTTTCCATTTTTATCTTATTTTTCCTTCCCTTCCCTTATGTTTATCTACTGTGTTTCTTAAATTCCACACAAGTGAAATCCTATGATATCTGTCTTTCTCTGACTTATTTCACTAAGCATAATACACTCCAGCTCTATCCACATTGTTGCAAATGGAAATATTTCATTCTTTTTGATCACTGAGTAATAGTCTGGTGTGTATATGTGTGTGTGTGTGTGTGTGTGTGTGTGTGTGTGTGTGTGTGTGTGTCTTTTTTATCCATTCATCAGTTGATGTACATATGGGCTCTTTCCATAAGTTGGCTACTGTTGATAGCACTGCTATAAACATTAGGGTGCATGTTCCCCCCCCCCTTAAAATCAGCATTTTTTGTATCCTTTGGATAAATACCCACTAGTAGTACAACTGCTGAGTTATAGGGCAGTTCTATTTTTAATTTTTTGAGGAATCTCCATACCGTTTTCCAGAGTGGCTACACCAGTTTGCATTCCCACAAGCAGTACAAAAGGGTTCCCCTTTCTCCATATCCTCGCCAACATCTATTGTTTCCTGAGTTATTCATTTTAGCCATTCTGACAGGTGGCAGGTGGCACCTCATTGTAGTTTTGATTTGTATTTCTCTGATGATGGGTAATGTTGAGCATCTTTGCATGTGTCCATTAGCCCTCTGGATGTCTTCTTTGGAAAAGTGTCTATTCATGTCTTCTGCCCACTTATTCATTGGGTTATTTATTTTTTGTTTGTTTGGTTTGGAAAGTTCTATATAGATTTTGGATACTAACCCTTTATCCAATATGTCATTTGCAAATATCTTCTCCCATTCCATCATTTAGTTTTGTTGATTGTTTCCTTTGCTGTGCAGACGCTTTTTATCTTGCTGAGGTCCCAATAGTTCATTTTTGTTTGTATTTCTCTTGCCTCCAGAGATGTTGAGTAAGAAGTTGCTGTGGCCGAGGGCAAAGTAGTTGCTGCCCGTTTCTCCTCTAAGATTTTGATGGCTTCCTGTCTCATATTCAGGTCTTTCATCCATTTTGAATTCATTTTTGTGTATGGTGTATGAAAGTGGTCCAGTTTCATTCTTCTGCATGTACCTGTCCAGTTTTCCCAACACCATTTGCTGAAGAGACTTTTTCCCATTGGATATTCTTTCCTACTTTGTCTAAGTTTAGTTGCACATACATCTTTGGGTCCATTTCTGGGTTCTTTACTCTGTTCCATTGATCCATGTGTCTGTTTTTGTGCCAGCACCTATGTCTTGTTATTACAGCTTTGTAATACAGCTTGAAGTACAGAATCGTGATACCTCCAGCTTTGGTTTCTTTTTCAGGATTGCTTTGGCTATTTGGGTTTTTTTTCTGGTTCCATACAAATTTTAGGATTGTTTGTTCTAGCTCTGTGGAGAATGTTTTTGTTATTCCGATAGGGATTGCACTGAATGTGTAGATTGCTTTGGGTAGTATCGACACATAAATAATATTTGTTCTTCCAATCCATGATCATGGCTGTTTCTCCATTTCTTTGTGTCTTCTTCATTTTTTTTCATAAGCTTTCTATAGTTTTCAGTGTATTAATTTTTTACCTCTTTGGTTAGGTTTGTCCCTAGGTATCTTATAGGCTTTGCTGCAATTGTAAGTGGAATAAATTCCTTGATTTCTCTTTCTGCTGCTTCATTATTAGTGTATAGAAATGCAACTGATTTCTATACGTTGAATTGATATCCTGCAACTTTGCTGAATTCATGTATATCAGTTCTAACAGGTTTTTGGGTGGAGTTTTTCAGGTTTTCCACACATTCATGTCATCTGTGAAGAGTGAAAGTTTGACTTCTTACATGACAGGGATGTCCACTCTCACCACTGTCGTTCAACATAGTACTAGAAGTCCTAGCCTCAGCAATCAGACAACAAAAGAAATAAAAGGCATACAAATTGGCAACGAAGAATTTAAATTATAAGATAGATTTCATTTAAAACTCATTTACCTCCAAACTATTCAAGGCCTAACATCCAAATTAAATAGGTTGAACTTGAGATTATTTGCTCTGTATCCACAGGTGTTGAGAGAGATATCCTCTCAGACTTTACACACCTACCAAGGCAACAATGCCAGGAAAACCATTAATCAAGATTTGATAGTGCCTATCTGCAATCAGAAGAAGAAAACAAACAACACCTTGGATTATAAATGCAGGTGAAACACACCCAAAGGACCAAGTCAGTCACAATGTTGGCGCTCTTACTTCTTGTGACTGTGGCCCTAGCATCTGCTCACCATTCCGGTGAGCACTTTGAAGGGTAAGTAAGCAACTCCTTATATGAGCAAGTCCTCTTCCTTGCTATCCCCCAAATTTGAATGCATTACCAAATTTTACATTTTCTCTTCTTCTTCTGCTACCTCGCCATTCAGTGAGAAGGTGTTCCGTGTCAATGTTGAAGATGAAAATCACATCAGCTTACTCCATGAGTTGGCCAGCACCACCCAGGTAAATAATGATCCAACACTATAGGTTTGCTTCACAATTACTTTAAAATCTTAGAGTGCACTGTGATTCCATCAAAGGAAGAATGACTGAAATATTAACTATAGCAAGAAATAACCTGAAAAACATTTAATGCCACAATACCTTTTTTTTTCCCCTGCCTAAATTAGATTGCCATAGCCCTATAGTATTATAAATCCATGGTAACTTTTGAAGGAGCTGACAGGACATGACAACTGGATGAGTTGGAACAGTCGCAAAGGTCACAGAACATCTAATGTACAGTCACTTCCCTTCTAAGGCAAAAGTGAAAAATGATCAACTTGGATATTACTGAAAAACTGGGCTTCTGTCCAACTTGAAATTCATTTCCACATCCCATGTATCATCTGTTCCCTTTGATTTTCTTTCATTCCAAATCAAACAGCTTGAGTTTTCATGACCTTGCTTCAGGTCCTCTTAATGATATGACATGAAGGAGTTGGGGGCAAAGAAGGTAAAAAGCCATGAATGATTTCCATACTTTTCTTTTACTTTCAAGAAACCAAAATCTCTATGCTACTTAAAGTAAATCCACTGAATACGGGATGAGAACTGATATTTTTAATTATATATATAGTGTAGCAGGAAGCTATTGTTGACCACAAATAGCTCACTTGGGCCAAAGTTGTTTCTTCATGAAATATAAACCAAAATAATTTGCTAGACCCCTAAATACCTATCTATCTATCTATCTTTTTATAGGGTTTTTTTTTTTCTTTTGGCTTTTAAGGTATGGACCAAAAAAAAAAAAAAGAAGGTACAGTGTCATAATCTGAAATAGATTCAAAAGTTTAGAATTGAGGGGCGCCTGGGTGGCGCAGTCGGTTAAGCGTCCGACTTCAGCCAGGTCACGATCTCGCGGTCCGGGAGTTCGAGCCCCACGTCAGGCTCTGGGCTGATGGCTCAGAGCCTGGAGCCTGTTTCCGATTCTGTGTCTCCCTCTCTCTCTGCCCCTCCCCCGTTCATGCTCTGTCTCTCTCTGTCCCAAAAATAAATAAACGTTGAAAAAAAAAAAATTTTTAGAATTGAAAGAAAATAAGGAGTCATGTATTCCGGCCTTCCACTCAAACTGGAATTTCCTCCATAGAAATACCATCCCTGGTTGCTAGCCTTAATAAAAACTGTTTGAGAACTTTTAAGGATGGAAGGAATGCTGCTTTTCAGAGTAGCCCATTTGCCTCACAAGTCAACTGTTACATGAAGCTGAAAGCTACCTTCTCTAACTTTGGCCCATTGGACTTAGTTGAGCCAAATATTGTCTTACCTCTAAGATTTACCTTTTCCAGGCCTTCTATCATTTCTCTTAGCACTGGTTTACACTGATCATTCCTGGTCACCTTTGGATATAGCTCAATCTGTCTGTATTTCTTTTTTAAAATGTAGCTTTCAGAATTGGCACTAGACTTCTAGGTATGCTCTGATTAATACAGTCTACAGGACAATTGCCTGTCTTCATCTGTAAAACAGACATTTGTTAATGGGGCCTGAGATTCTTTTAAACATCTTGAACAGTTAAAGAATACTCTTAGTTTATAATAAGCCTATGGCCAATAGAAACCAGTAGGTTATTCTTTTTTCACATGAATCTTTCTTAGACAAGGTATTATTTCTTCTTGACTAATTTATTTTTTACCTAAATGCAGGATTTTAGATTTACTGTGTTAAAATTTATCTTTATAGTTTATTTTCAGCATGATGAGATCATTTAAAAAACTAATTCAGTCATCCATGGAAATAATTCTTCCCCCTAGCTTTGCATCACCAGCAAGTTTGACAAGCACTCCTTCCCAACTTTTATCTTTGTCATTAATAAAGATAAATATTAAGTCAATCAGGGGTCAGCACAGAATTAGAGGCCTCCTTCATGGTTCATTCATTCAATACATATTTATCAGGAGCCTCCAATATGTTAAGTATTGAAAGTGATTCATTAACCAACTATCCTCAGATGTTTACTCAATTACCCACATTACTGGGGTGTCAGCTCCAGCTAACACTGTGCTTTCCAGCTTGTAAAGAAGAATATAAATGCAGAGACTTTACAAATGCTTTGCTAAGATCTAGATTCAGCATTATATCAGGCTAGTGGTCTCTTTCAGTAAGAAGATGAAGTTAATTAGGCCTGACTTACTCTTGCTTTAAACTATGCTGGCTCCCAGGGATCACAGCTTCCTTTTCTGAGCATTCACAATCCATCTGCTTTCAGTTTACTCCACAGCTTTGCCAGAATCCATGCTAAACCCCACGAGCTCCTGCTTCTGGAATTCACCTGTTTTCCTCCTTATGAAATCCAAGATTTACCCCCTCTACTCCTCAGTGATTCCTTCAAGCTCTGATTCCTCCAAGATTGCTGAAGAAGTTCTGCAATCACATGTGCTTTATTATTTTAGTTCCCTAAAATTCAGCATTTTACAATAGTCAAGAGCAGAGAATCTGGACTCAGACTCCTAGATTCAATTCCTTGTTCAACCACTTGCTAGCTGGACTTTAGACATCTCTCTGGATCTCAACTTTCTCATTTGCCAAACGAGAGGAATAACAGTATTTACCTTATAGGATTGTTATGAGATTTAAAAGACTTGATATCAGTGAAGCACTTGGAACATAGTGATAACTATTTAAGTATTTGTTATTATTATCATCACTACAACTGGAATATAAATGCAATTTACATGGCCAGTATAATCCCCTGTCTCCTCATCTATCTTGGGCCTCTATGTTCTCTTTCCAAAGAAGGCATTTCTACTAAAAATCGTAACATGTGAACAATTCTTTACTTATGGCAATTTCATCTCTCAGTGGAAGTAGAAGAAACAAGAAATGGTATACCCCCTCGGAAAAGTCAAAAGCCAAACAACAGTTAAACGGGAAAACTTTCTTTTCTTCCTGCTGCAAGCATCATGCTTTATCTCTAAGCAATGGGACTGCACATTTCTTCTTTATTCATTTTGTTTCCCACATGAATGAAAAGGAGATATTTTTTTCTCCTTAGCAATCTTGCAAGTGCAGCATATTCTGTACTATAGCCTTCCTGATAAGATCATTACAAGGGCATCTAGTCTTTGTATTCATCCTTGGCTATGTGTCCTTCCTCCCAGCTTTTAAACATATCTTTTCACAAGTTGAATACACTAGAGAGATCTGTGATGACATAGGACTCTAGCAGCCTCCCCTTTTCATCTGTAATTATATACTAAGGGGTTTATTTTATCTCCTTGTAATCAGAATTGCACTTTTTCCTTTATTGCAGGCACTAACCATAAAACCTATCCTCTTTGCTCTGTGCTTTCTTGAACTCTGTTTCTCTATGATGAGGTCCATGTTCGTCTATATGCCCAGAGTAACATGGTTACAGTCTTCCAGTGTTCTCATCACTCCCACTATACTACTAAGTTGCTCCCTACTGTCTGGAACTATGCCTGGATTAGAAGTCAACCCTCCAAACAAGAAAGGAAAATTCCATCAAGATAAAATAGTCTATCAGATGTTCAACTTATAGTCAAATGCAACGTGAAGAAACAAACTGTGTAAATTTGTAAAGAACCAAAGATCTCCAACACCACTATTTATTCTTTTAAAAGCCTAAAAGAATTTACAGTGGACATACTTAATCTTGCTTTTGTGCTGGTTCTATAAGATATTTTAAGAAAGACTCTTCAGTTATTAGCTAGCTGCCTTATTAAGTTAACATTCCCACTGTGCTATCACTTAAAGATATTCCTTTATCCTCCAACAAACGCTCTTTACAGTTTTTTTAACTCAGCTTCCTGGATTTATAATTTTATAACCTCAGTTTTACAAGTTCTTAACATATAATCCAATTCCCCATATCTCACATCATATATTTTACTCTATTTCCATATTTCAGACATAGATCTCGCTCACATGGTCTTGGTGATTACTGAAATGTATATTTATCTCCTTGTGAGAATATTTTGAGTTTATTAATTTTATCCATACTTGATACATTGGTAAACATCTATGAGGCTATAGAGTTCTTCCTGATTTTTGGTTCCATTTCTCCTAAGAAGCACTAGCAACTAACTCCAGTATAGTAAGTCTGCATCACAGCTGGAGAACTTCATAGCGTTGGATGCTGGTATATTTGCTGACAAATTTTCCCCATGTCAGACTGAAATTTATAGTACCTCAGGTTAGGTCTTCAAGTTTTCTGTAAAAACATATTCATGAGATTTCTCTGCCTCCATTTTAAAGAATCTATCATTGTCACTGCAGAATCCTAAAAGTCTCTATCTCTCTCAGTCTCTCTCAGTCTCGATAGACAGACAGATATAGAGATATAAATATAGACACATAGATACAGATATGTGTGTAGATAGGCAGATAGAGAGAGAGAGAGAGATCTCCCAATATTTCTGAGAGCCAAGACCAATGAGTAAGAAGTAAAAGATTAGGAAAGGCAGCTTTCAACTTAATATCACAAAAAAAAAACCCCACTCATAAAGCAATTAGGCTATTCTGAATTGGCACTGAATGTATTGAAGATTGTATCAGAACCATCACCAAGATATCATACAGGTACATGCTGCTCTAAGTGAAAAGCTAGTGTCTTAATACAGGTTCCTCAAAGTAGAATCTTAGACAAAGATTTGGGGGCCAAGTTTTTTTGGGGAAGTACAAGGAACACTGGTAAAGAAGTGAGGAGTGATGCGGAGAATGGAAGGCAGACAACAAAGGGGATACTATTAAGACAACTACCATAGACGATGATTAGAGCTTACTCCTACAGAGAAACTCCAAGAAAGGGTAAAATCGCCCACCTCAGAATTATCCCGCCTAAGAAATGAGAGAATTGGAATATTTACACATCCACTTCCCAGGCTCACTGGTTGAGTGCTTCTCTGTAAAGAGTTATTACTTTGCCACCTCCTGGCTGCTGCAACCTGTTAGCTTGGCTTTTTCCAGTTCCAGGGGAAAGAGCCTTCACAGAGATGAAGCTCGGGGCGGTAAGGGGTCCCCTGAGTACACTAAAAGGTCCCAGCGTTATGTGTGGGTGGGGCACTGTCAAGTTCCCTACTGATGTCTGGAAGACTTTGTGTACTTTACCAATTCAAAACCTCTGTATCTATAATAAAGATACACATCCCTCTCCCATCCCACCTTGGAATGACAAGCATTCTTAGGAACACAAATTCAGAGTTAACTTTTAAAAATATAATTTTTCCTATAATGTGCTTGTCTTCATTGCCCTTCTCTTTACCATGTTGGCTAACTAGAATTCATCACCAGACCCTTGTTTTCTCTGTTCTTATCATGGCATGCCTTTATACCTCCCCCACTATCTTTTAACTTTCATCTTTATTTTCTCATCTATGACTCACTAGATCACATTCTGTAGCTAATCCTTATCAAATCATCAGTACTGTCTCCCTTCAACACCTTACTGACAATCACACTTTTCTTCTGGAATCCCTTCTGATATTGTCCTAATGTCTCTGCCTCCTACTACCCTGACACTCCCTGTGGTCCTGACTCATGACTCAGCACCCACTAGACATCTACAATGGTCTCAAGATTACCAGGACAGGATATAGGTTATTGGATTCTCCATAGGCAAGTGTACCTGAAACTGAGTCATGTTATTATCTTACCTAATTAGTTTCAATTGAACAACCTCTAAGTCTTGCCCAAACTCCCTTCTAAGTTTCCAAGCAGTGATCCTAAATATCACCTGTCTCAGGCTGGAGACTAGCTCGTAAACATATAAACAGGGACTGGGTGAGACTCAGGGGCAGAGAAAGACCCACTGTCAGGATCACCTCAAGCTTCAAGGTCTTTTCTCAGCTCAAGGAAGAAACAGGAAAACAGACACCTGAGAGAGGCAACACACCCTTAGTTAATGTTTTTCCATGGGGAAAAAAAAAAGGAGATTTGAAACCATACATCCAAAAGGGAAAACATTAGAATTCTCAAATATGTCATCCTGTTATTTTTGTGCATAAATGTCTCTAAAACCTTCCCGGTAAAGACAGAAGCTATGTTTGATTCGCTCACTAATATATTCCTAGTTTCAGGCACAGAGCCTAGCACATAATAGGTCCCTAGTAACAGCAGATGAATAATTGAATGAATGAAAATGTCTGGATCTTTGAGAGCACTTTGTTTCTGGCCATGATGCCAAGATGACCACTGTGGAAAGAGGCATTTTTCCTCTCTGATATATCCTCCACAGGTCAGAGATGTAGATCTTGGTTCTGCACATTACAGTGGCAAGAACAGTGCTGAGTTCCAAGTACAAATGAACAAAATACATCAATTCAAAAGTAAAAAGGAAAGCTCAATCTCTTTCTATTAAATTTTGTGGTTCTAGTTAATTCATCATCATTCATTCCAGCACATTTATCCATTACCACAAACACCACTATGTCAATAAGCAACTGCTCCAGAAAATCAATAAATAGAAAAGAACCATTATAGAAAATATTGCAACTAACTAGCATTATGGGAAACAATTACATGTTCTTCATGCTTGATGATAATCAGTTAAGGCCATGTATGTATGTGTAAACATTGTTATTAACATCTAACTTTTGGTTCCAACTTGTTCACTCAAAGGAAATGTTTTTAAGAGATTTCATGGATGATTTCAATTTAAAAATAACTCAATGGAGAAGAGTACTAGCGTGCTTGATGATAATTCACTCATTGAATTATAGGTGTCAAATACAATATATCTTACTCTTTATTCAGATTGACTTCTGGAAACCAGATTCTGTCACACAGATTAAACCTCACAGTACAGTTGACTTCCGTGTTAAAGCAGAAGATATTTTCACTGTGGAAAATTTTCTGAAGCAACATGAACTACAATATGAGTAAGTTTATGTTTTATAACTATTAAAATTCTCTCCCATGTATGTTCTCATCTTAGCCTCTGAATAACCCTGGGAAGGCAAAACTAAGACCAAGAACAGGCTTCCCTAGGGCTCCAAAAAATAGATCATGGCAAAACTGGCCCTACATTCCAAATCTTAAGACTTTAAGCCCAGTAGATTTTTTTTTAGTTACTGTTCTAATAAAAATGGCTTTCACTTTTGAACTCCAATTCAGCAAGATACCTGACCTGCTACTGGTTTACAAATGATACACAGACTACAGGTCAAATCATGAACACTCTATTATCAATCAGCTAGACAGTTTTAGACCTAAATTACACCAAGCCTTCTTTCCAAGTGAGAAGTCCTTATGAATTAGGACTCTCATGCTCCTGACTTTTTGTGTACGCACACTGGACTCAATAAATATTTATTTCAACTTAACCAATTATTCCTATTTTATTATCATTTTAAATTTCTTCACCATGAAAAGTGTACTTCTTAATCCCCATCCTCTTTCTTCCCCATTCCCCCACCCATATCCCCTCTGGTAACCATCGGTTTTTTTCTCTTTAAGAGTCTGTTTCTTGGGTCACCTGGGTGGCTCATTTGGATAAGCAACTGACTTCGGCTCAGGCCATGATCTCATGGTCCATGGGTTCAAGCCCCACATCAGGCTCTGTGCTGACAGCTCAGAGCCTGGAGCCTGCTTTGGGTTCTGTGTCTTCCTGTCTCTCTGCCCTTTCCTTGCTCGTGCTCTGTCTCTCTCTGTCTCTCAAAAATAAATAAACATTAACGAATTTTTTAAAAAAGAATCTGCTTCTTGGTTTGTCTCTTTTCTTTGCTCATTTGTTTTGTTTCTTAAATTCCAGATATGAGTGAGATCATATAGTATTTGTCTTTTTCTGAGTGACTTATTTCACTTAGCATTATACTCTCTAGCTCTGTCCATGTTGTTGCAAGTGGCAAGATTCCATTCTTTTTTATGACTGAACAATATTCCATTGTATACATACACCACACCTTCTTTATCCATTATATCGAAGTGTATGGACACTTAGGCTGCTTCTATAATTTGGATATTGTAAATAATGCTGCAATAGAAAAAAAAAAGAGGTGCATGTATCCATTTGAATTAGTGTTTTTGTGTTTGAAGGGTAAAGAGCCAGTAGTGTGATTCCTGGATCATAGGGTATCCTATTTTTAACTCTTTGAGAAAACTCTATACTGTTTTCCACAATGGCTGCACCAATTTCCATTCCCACCAACAATGCAAAGGGTTCCTTTTTCTCCACATACTCTGTGAGCACTTGTTTCTTGTGTTTTTTTTTTTTTTTTTTTTTTTTTTTTTAGCCATTCTGACAGGTGTGAGGTGATATCTCATTGTAGTTTTGATGTGCACTTCCCTGATATGAGTGCCATTGAGCATCTTTTCATGTGTCTTTTGTCCATCTGGATGTCTTCTTTGGAGAAATGTCTCTTCATGTCTTCTGCCCATCTTTTAATTGCATTATTCATTTCAGGGTATTGATTTGTACCAGTCCTTTATATACTTTGGATAATAACCCTTTATCGAATATGTCATTTACAAGTATCTTCTCCCACTCCATATGTTGTATTTTACTTTTGTTGATTATTTCCCTCATTGTGCAGAAAGAATTTTGATATAGTCCCAATAGTTTATTTTTGCTTTTATCTCCCTTGCCTCAGGAGACATCTGGAAAAATGCTGCTATGGCCAGTATCAGAGAGATTACGGCCCGTACTCACTTTAAGGATTTTTATGGATTCAGGTCTCACATTACATCTTTAATCCATTTTGAGTTCATTTTTGTGTATGGTGAAAGAGAGTGGTCCAGTTTCATTCTTTTGCATGCAGCTTCCCGGTTTCCCAAACATTATTTGTTGAAGACACTGTCTTTTTCCCATGGTATATTCATTCCTCTTTTGTCAGAGATTAATTGGCCATGTAATTGTGGGTTTATTTCTAGGTTTTCTGTTCTAACCCATTAAGCTATGTGTCTATTTTTATGCCAGTGCCATACTGTTTTAATTACTACTGCTTTGTAATATATCTTAAAATCTGGAATTGTGATATCTCCAGTTTTTGTTTTTTTTTTTTCTTCCTCATGCTCCTTTAAGATTAAGGACCAGACTAGGGTCAGACTGAATGGTTCTTCTGTGCAACCTCAAGGCCCCACCACTATCTCTAACGGTAGAAGTCGTGAAGATAAGGACTAAAAGAAAGAAAAGTGATTCCTCAAAGGCCTAATACAGAGTTGGCTAAGCTGATGACCCTATTTCCTGTCTCCAAATACCACACTGGTCCATCTAAGCCTCTCCAGATGAGAATGTCTTCCTAAGTAGAGGCAGTTGTCCACTGTCGATACAACAAATAGATAGTAAATGCCTATATATACCAAGTCCAAAAAAGGACAGATATGGCCCTCCTCCCTTCAGAGGAAAACAGACTTTAAACAAAGAATTGCAAAATTGTGTAACAGCTGTCAAGAAGAGAAAAGAGCTGGATATATAAGGGGGGAAATGACCAACTCTAGGGTCAGGGAAGGCCACTGCAGGAAATGAGGCTTCAGCCGAGAACTTAAAGATGAGCCAGCGTTAGCCAAAGAAAAGAAAAAATCATACTCTAGGCAGAGAACAGATTATATAACCTATATGTAACCTTATAACTGGGAGAGACTCTGACCCGAAAGCATTTGCACTAGAGGGAAGAAAGAAATGAGGACTTTTATCCCAAATAGTTATTCCTCCAGGGAGTGGGTCAGTGAGAAGCAAACAGGGAGATTGTCAAGCTCCAGTCCTGAACATTCAAATGTTTATCCAAGAGCAGCCTACCACAAGCTCAAGTCCTCATTATATTTTGGGTAAATATACCTTAAAGAATTTCACAAAAAATCTTCTCTTGTTTTGACATCTTAAAAATATAGAATAGTATTTATGCTAGTGAAGACGTAAGAATTGTTACCTATGAGGTCTGTATGTCATCAGAAGTGGTGCGGCCTAACACAACAAGCAAGTGTTCCAGTAAAACACAGACCAGATCCAAATCCTGGGTCTGCACCTTCCTGGTTATGACCTTAGATAATGTGCTTCATGTTTGTGAATTTCAGTTTCCTAATCCATAATGTGAAGATATTATGCCTCTCTCAAAAATCTGTGAAGATGAACAAAACAATACACAAATAAGTTGCAACTGATACTACTATTGCTGTGACCGCTGCTATGGTTTACTATTGTACAAAGAGGGAGATGATACATTGTTTAAAGGTCAACAGAAACTGTTTTGCTTAACCCCATTATCATGGCTCATATAGCTTAGCTATCTGCTTCTGCCTGAGGGAAGTGTCAAAATGTGACCTTAAGAATTGACTCTTCAAAAAAAAAAAAAAAAGATATAACACAGTTAAGTTACAAAATTTGATTAAGATTCATGTCTGTGACTTTTTGCTCTTCTTATTACACTAGGAAGAACGTCAAAAATCCTAACCTTTAGTAGTCCTCAGCAATATTTTTTAAGTGACAGATTCTTTATAATTCCTTAAGAAAAACAGAGACCATAAGCTAACCCTAGCTACCTGAATCATGTCTAATTCTACCTATATCCCAAAGCAGTAAAATGGCTTCTAATCGCATTCCTTTTATCAGACAGAAAGTTCAATCCTTTTTTAGTGGGTAAACTTTTTGGGAACTGGATGTAAATGTTGTCTCATCTAGAACATAGGATATTCCCAAGAGCTAAGCTCTTGTTAATTTTTGTTTCTGTTTGCTGCTTAGCACATTTGTAGCATATAATTGTCTAAATATTAAATAATAATAAGTCCCTAGAAATCCTGGAGAAGCACACCAGCAATATCCTTGCTGGGGCTGCAAGCAGTCCCTGTGCATCCCATTATTACCTCATATGGTAACTAATTTGTGTTTAGACAGTTTCCTGTCGGCAAGAATTTGTAGCTGTGTTTACATGCGACAGGAACCAGCTACTGCACAACTTCCAACAAAAAAGCTTTGCAGATTTTTTCCACGGTTCCAAACCTTCTTCACCAAGACTTGTATCACTTTGGCAGCTTTAATCAGTTTCTGAGTTGCCATGGGAAAAAATTCACAATGTGTACACCAAGAAAAATCACTATTTTTATGCCTATGCTGTACACTTAGGTACAGAAAAACCAGGAATTAGATGGTGCAAATCTCCAACTTTTCATTCTGAAGCCAGGCTGACAGACCTTTTGGTGGGCAGCCCTTCACAGAACACCTTCCTACAAACTGCAGGATGGTTGTCTTTCCCCTATCCAACCTAGGAAGAAACTGATTGTTACTAACTACCTATACTGCTATTTTTCTGCGTATTTCAGATTAAGACAGAAACATCCTTGGATAGCAATGGGTACTTAACAGTGTTCTTCAAGAGCAATGGGCATGTAGTATGGGAACTAACTAAATACTCCTTTTTCAAAAATCTATAAGGGGAAAAAAGTTAGTCGTGTCTCTCCTTCTCAGACATTCCGTTCCTTGTTTTGTTGGGAGTCCCTGTAATCTAATTTGCTTGCATGTTTGTATAGAAGAAGTTGGGTGGCACTATAAAAGGAACATAGAAAAGTATAAAATAATGTACATGCCCCTGTATTTTGGAGCTGTAATGTAGTCCCTATTACATTAAGAGGCATTATTTTAATCTCCTAGAATAGAAGCTCATTATTTGGTAATAATATTTGTAATACAGCTAAAGTAGTGCTTTGTCCTAAATCTAATAAAATCAAATAATCACAAGGCTGGATAGGATCATTTCAGGTCAATCCCTTGCCTTCAGGCAAAAGTCAGAACCACATTAACCTCATTCTGATGCTCTTTTGCAACTTACTAGAGGGTACTTTTACTCTTGGGTGTCATCTTAAATTTAACAGTTTTTTAATGCTCCTTTGTCCTTAATATTGATGAAAACGTTTAACAGTTAACATAGGAATAACTCTCCCAGAATGTCTCATCTAACTACCAAACAAAACACTAATCTATACATAGTCACTATGTCTTCCAAATAATGTGAATTTTTGGATTAGGTACAGAGAAAGGATAGCCATAAGCAGGGGAAGGTCTCTTGTCCCTCTATTCAGAGCTAGTTGCTGATAGATCAGAGCTGGCCACAGTTTAAGGTCTTAGACGCAATTGTCTATTGAAGGTCTTGAGGCTGTGGAATGCCTGGGAGCATTTCAGTGATGATTTCTTTTCTCTGGGCACCCACTAACAAGCCATGTGACCTAGATGATATTGTACTCGCTGACGATGAAAAATCTTGTTACAGTGAAAGTAGATGCCATTTACGGTTTCCTCGTGGAGTTTTAGCTTTGCCATTCAGTCAGAGAAGTTCATCTTTGTTACACAGGATGTGTTCCTTTAAATGCATGATCTTAGAATGGAATATAGATGTTTTCTTAAAGGTTTTGGCCAATTTTATTTTTTGTTTTCAAGTTTTTGTTTTGCCTGCTTTGTTCTGGTTTTGTTTGTTTTTGGTTTTTATAAATATTGCATTTGAAAATCACTTTCCTAAACTATCTATTTTAAGTGTTTTCCTGGAGTTATGAAGGTGGTAACTGGCACTTTTAGCTTAATTTTTTTTTTTTTTTTCATAAACCTTGAAAGACATCTATGACCAAGGCCTATGAGTCCAGTCACTGCATTTTACAACTGAAAAGGACATTAATACCGGCTAATCAAATGCCCCCTTCTCAAAATTATGAAATTAGGCCCAGATATTAAATAATTTTTCTGAAGTCAACTTACCAGTTAGTCAAAACTATGACCCCTGACCTTTTGATTCCTAATTCTGGATTCTTCCTACTTCTGCCCTATCCCCTAACAATCCAATTTGGGTGTTGAATATAATTATAGAACATACTATAAACATTATTCTTAACTGTAGCAGGCAGAATGATGGCCCCCCACCCCGAAAATGTCTACATCTTAATCCCCAGAAGACCTGAATATGTCACATTACATGGCAAAGAGGAGTTAGAGTTGTAGATGGCGTTAAAGTTGCTAAACAGCTAAACTTAAAATAGGTAGATTATCCTAGATTGTCCAGATAGGCCCAACATGATCACAAGGTCCTTACAAGTGTTAAAGGGAGGCAGAAGAGGAGGTCAGAGTGATGTGACATGCAGAGGACTTGAGCTGCTGTTGCTGGCTTCAAAGTTCAAAGACAAGGGCAAAGAGCCAAGGAATGCGGGCAGCCTCTAGGAGCTGGAAGGGGCAAGGAATCAGATTCTCCCATACAACTTCTAGAAAGAAGCACCTTGATTTGTTGACACCTTGATTTTAGCCCATTGAGACCGGTGTTGGACTTCTAACTTACAGCACCGTAAAATAATAAATTCATGTTGTTTTATACCATACTACATTTGTGGTCATTTACAGCAGCTGTAAAAATGAGTATACTAACAAAGTACTGAGGGCTGCTCAAAGAGAAACTTTCTTTCTGCAAGCTAACTTTTTAAGTCTGCTCCTTTTCCCTTTTCTTTTCAATACCACCTTAAGACAGTTAAGACCTTAAGATAGTATTTGCCTGGGGGCACCTGGGTGGCTCAGTCCTTAAGCATCTGACTTTGGTTCAGGTTTGTGAGTTTGAGCCTGGCTTGGGCTCTGTGCTGACAGCTCAGAGCCTGGAGCCTGCTTAGGATTCTGTCTCTCTCTCTCTGCCCCTCCCCCATTCACACACACTCTCTCTCTCTCTCTCTCTCTCTCTCTCAAAAATAAATATACAAATAAACATTTAAAAACATTTTAAATGACAGTATTTGCCTCTTGCTAGGGAGAAAATATTATTTAGTATTAATTTATTGCATTTTCCATAAACAGACACAAGTTCGTTCCCAAGTTAACCAAACGAAGAAGAGACTAGGAGGGAGGTTCAGAGGATGTCCCTGACATACTTCATCAGAAAGCCCTTGGAGCAGCCACAGGAGAAGTAGACTTTTGATATGTGGCTGCAATTCTCTGTATGTCAGATAAAAACATTTCAAGGCTTCACTGTGGATGATACAAGTTTCTGCAAACTAGCTTCTGTCCATAATATTCACAGTGCTGTGATCAAGGACATTAATGCTCATAAAATTTTGTCCTTTCAGAACATACTTTTTACATTCAACAGTAAGTAGCAAAGACAAATGAAGTCACACATAATCCACACCTTCCAGCCTGCCTTTTATAATAGGAACTTTCACCTGAACAATCATTTATGGAAATAAGCAGGCCTCAAAGGTCTGTCACCAATTTTCATAATACTTTGCTACAGAGCCATTCTTTGATTACTTTAAACCAACCAAAAATAGGCAAGCAGAAACTAGTTCTTTAACCCCAGAATTTTTTGCCTAATAATAAATTTTTAGTTTATTAATATTTCTGAATTTCCACCCATCAAGACATTTTTCTCAAAACCTAGAGAAAGGCCCTCAAGTGACCAACTGTCTCAGTTTACCTGGGACTGACTGGTTCCTGGGACATGTGACTTTTAGTGCTAAAACCAGGGAAGTCGTGGGGAAGAAAGACCATAGATAGGGCTCAAATGCATACTTTTGTGTGGCTGCCCAAGGCCCTGATCCAGAATGCCCCCAGGTACCAGGGGAAACCATTTTCTGAATTTAGAGTCCAAGGAAATGTAAATATCTCAAGTTTGGCCTGAGAAAAGAGCCTGCCTTACCTGCACTCTCCAACGATATGTTCACTCTTTGTGATGAGCAGCTCTGTTGAAGGGCATCAGGAATGATCAGAGGACACATGTGACTCCGTGGAGAATGTACTGCACCATTTACTAACACAGTGACTCTAAGTTTTTGCACATGTTCACTGGGAAATATTCGTATGTTCACAGGAGCCTCCCCTTTGGTTTATTGCAGAGTATTGATAAGCAACCTGAGATCTGTGTTAGAAGGCCAGTTTGACAGCCAGGTCCGTGCCACTGGACACAGTTACGAGAAGTACAACAAATGGGAAACGGTATGATGTGCACATGATTTAGACAGACATTGTTTTGGGAACTGAACTAAGAATGGCACATTAATCCACAAATGGTTGCATTGGTAGATAGAGGCTTGGACTCAACAAGTCGCCACTGAGAATCCAGACCTCATCTCTCGCAGAGCCATCGGAACCACATTTGAAGGACGCACTATGTATCTCCTCAAGGTAATCATTTTTAACCATGACCTTGCCATGTCTGAGGGCTTTAAATCAACGAGTTCTAACACATTAACATCTGTTATACAGACATGCTCATCCCAGCATTGTTATAACTCTTTCCCTGTCTATATGCCCCAGGGAATCAAACAGATTCCCTAGCTTCTTTTATCATATGTGGATTTTTAAATCATTATTTTGATTTATTCGAAAGGAAAATGCAATAAAATAAGAGAAGTCCTATAAATTTAACCACATTCCTGTAAGCAATGTAAATGATCACCTACCTTGATGAAATTCTTCTCTCCCAGATGTTGTTTGCAAATCCATTTGCTAAAGACGTTCATAAACTTCACGTCTATCAGGCAACATTACAAAGCGTAGCAACAATTTGTTTCTGTCGTCCTCTAATGCCATTTTTGTCATGTAATTCTAATGAAGAAAACAAAAAGACAAGGAGTAAGTGGGAGAGAAAGAAAATTCTTACAAGATTAGCTACAATCATGATTACTTCTAATTACTCATCCAGTTGTCTTGGTCATGTCACCTAATAATAGCAGCTGAAAATAACCTCCACGTGAGTACAATTAAGCAGTGTAATCAGCATCTTCTGAAAAATATGAGCTTGTCAAGCTTAATAAAAATAATAAACAGCCATGTAAGCCTTCAGTTCAAACACTGTGAGTGTCTAGAGGCAAGAACATACTGTGCTAGTATTGTGTTTTAATTTAATCACAGGATATATCTCTTGCTGCTGTCAAGTTTCACCTGTTGAATCCAAAGCCCAGACGGGTAGTGAATGTTAACCCCTGAATGTGATGAATCACCGTTTCTCTTTTTCTTTGCTTGCAATAGGTTGGCAAAGCTAGACCACATAAGCCTGCCATTTTCATGGACTGTGGTTTCCATGCCAGAGAGTGGATTTCCCCTGCATTTTGCCAATGGTTTGTGAGAGAGGTCAGTATATAGAATGATTTTGGGCGGAGGGAAGTAGAAAGTGTTTTTTTATTTAACAAAAAACTTCAATTTCTTATAAGCAGGCTATAATAAGAGTAGTAACACAGAAAAAAAAATCATAATTACAAGTTCCCAATTTTAGGGAACATTTATAAGGTAAAATTTTAAGTTTTTTTTAAATTTTTTAACTTTATTTTGAGAGAGAGTGCACAGAGGAAGGGCAGAGAGAAGAGAGGGAGAGAGAAAGAATCCCAAGCAGGCTCTGCACTGTCAGCACAGAGCCCAATGCGGGGCTCCGACTCACGAACGAACCGTGAGATCATGACCTAAGCCAAAGTCGGACATTTAACTGACTCAGCCACCCAGGAACCCCTGTAAGATTTTAAAACAGTTATCAAATTTGATTTATTTAAATTGGACTCATCAGAACTTTCTCACCCACCTTTGGTGGAGAGACTAACTGGTAGTATAATAGAGAGGTCATTTAAAAGTAAATGTGGATAAACCACTAGCTTCGTCATTATCTTTTGGACAATAACTGTCGTATACTTCACAAAAAAAAACAACAACAATGAATAGTGGTCCCTACTCTAAATGATACTGTTTTTCAATCCTTGTAATTGTAATAAGATATATGTGAAATCCCTTTAACTGAAATTTTTTAAATATCCATGAGTCCATATTGATATAAACAAATTATTCAATAAATATATAAAAGGGAAAGAAGGAACAATCTTTCTTAAAGAAGAATTATAACTAATGGATATACAAAGGATGGACAAAAGAGAAAATTACCATTAGAACACCACAGTAATAATCATTTCATGAAAACCTACGTATGGATGCAAAAATTAGTGAGTAAAAGTTTAAAGACAAATAGGACATTTGCAGTTTCAAAGTATCTCCCCAAAAATATGTATTAAATTACAAAGACAAAGTTTACAGTAGAGAAACAGCAGAAACTATTTAACCAAATAGTGATCAAGGTTAACATCACTGGTAACATCATCAGCATAAGACAAAATCAATATCATGTACCACTGGGTATTATGTACGGAAAAGACACAATGTCTTTATGGTATTCTTCCTAAAAATGCATAACCTTCCTCTAATCATAAAGAAAAATTGAGACAAATCCAAATTGAGGGGGCTTCTGCAAAGTAACCAGACTAGTACTCTTCAACAGTGTCAAAGTCATAAAAAACAAAGACTGAGGAACTCTCACAGAGAAGAGGAGACAAAGGAAACATGACAACCAGCATAGTGTGGGATTGTATATTGGATCATAGAGCAGAAAATAATAGTGGAAAAACTGGCGAACTCTAAATAAAACCTATGGTTTAACTTATATTACTGTATCAATGTTAATTCCTTCACTTTGGTCGCTGTACCATGATTGAGTTAGATGATAACATTAGGAGAAGCTGAGTAAAGGGCATACGGGAACTCTTTGCATTAGCAACTCTTCTCTAAGTCTAAAATTATTTCAGAATTAAAAGTTTAAAATATTGAAGTACTTTTAAAATTAAGAATATTATTATATACAATATACGGTCTTTTGTGTGAAACACTTGTGTATATATTTGTCATGATCTTGGTTTCTAGACATGTTATGTATCCAATTGTCACCATTTAACTTCAATGGGTATCTCGCCATCTGCCCTCTGGAAGGGAAAAACTTTTATTATTACTTTGGTTATCTCTAAGATTAGACCACTAAAAAGAACACGGTTCTGTAGCTCCTCCAAACTAAACATCACATATTTTATCATGTGTTTTTATAATGAATATACATGTGTAGAGTCACAAAAAGTATATTAAAACTATAAATACATAGAAGCCCTAACTATTTTAAAGTCTACTCAAAAAAGCCTAGGGAAGAGTTGAATTGAAGTTTAACATGATACTGGGGCTGAGGAACTATGACTAAAAGAACATAATAAATGAGTATGAGGTCCTTCATTCATAGAGGAATGTCCACATTACTTAGCAGGGGTAGCTAGTCCCTTAACAGGGTTCCCTTCTCAATACAGAGGAGTAAGAAGGAGACTTTCATCTTTATGCAGGCTTTGGTGAGAGCCACCCAAAATCTACCAGTGTGAGCTCACTTCATAAAGGGGGGCTTCTTCATTCCTCTTCCTTATTGGACATTCTCTCTAGTGAGACTATCTACAGGAGGTTTCACAAAACTTAAATACATTTCTAGATGATAGCAGAAACACCCATAGCCACCCATAGACATTCCTTACTTACTAAAAACAGGTCTTACCTTCATATCCTACTCACTTTGAAAAAAATTTACTGCAGTTACTATTAGAAAATGAATGTTTTTTAATAGTCTAGTTTTATTAAATCTTTGCTCATCTTTAAAGTGAAAAGTTAAGTAAATAATTATTCGAGTTATATATGGATGTAATAGAATGTCCTGGAAACAGAGAAGAATTAAAAACTATTTTAATCAAAACTATGGGTAAAATTTTGCTAACTGCCTTTTAAATATTAAATAGCTACCTCAATAGGTAGATATTATTACCAAAGTCAATATTCATACAGTCTATGTAAATTTCACACATTCCATTTTTCCATGAAATTCTCTTCCTAATTCATACACAGGCTATTCGCACCTATGGACATGAGAGCCACATGACAGAACTTCTCAACATGTTAGACTTTTATGTCTTGCCTGTGGTCAATATTGACGGCTATATCTACACCTGGACCAAGGTATATGAACCAGTACTGAGAGGGGCTGATGAAATTAAAACCAACCCACTTTCTATTATACTTGACCTAACCATACAATCCACTTTCAGAACCGAATGTGGAGAAAGACTCGCTCCACCCAGATTGGAACCACCTGCATTGGCACAGACCCCAACAGAAATTTTGATGCTGGTTGGTGCAGTAAGTATCTAGCTGACCATTTTGCCATGCATCTGTTGAAAAGCCTGGGAGGACAAACAACATAGGAAAACAAAACAGTGTCTAAAATAAGAAAAAATGTCAAGGTTTACATTTTAGAATTCTAGCTTTCTGAAAGCACAGTTTATTTATTCACTCAAAAAAATATATTGTGTGCTGTATAGTGTTCCCAGCTGTGCTAGATGCTGGAAACACAAGGCTGAGCAATCCAGACAGAATTCTACTACTTTGAAATGTATCATCTATAGGAGACAGTCATTAAATAATTATTTAAATTAAAATGTGATATAATTACAATTTTGTGATTCAACTCTCAGAAAATGATTACAAGTAATAAGAAAATTTCTCATGTATGTTAGTTTCTCCCTTATTAATTTTCTTGCACTATATTGAGATTTCATTGTATAATACTACACAAAGACACACTGATAATTTCACATGCAACTTTTTACCCCATTAGCTTAAAAACATAAGACCCTAATCTCATGACTAAATGTATGTGCATGCCTTATATACCTACATGATCATGAGGGCGCCTATAAAAACAGCTTTTCTTTTTAAGTTTATTTATTTATTTTGAGAAAGAGGGTGAGCAGGGGGAGGGACAGAGAGAGAGAGGAGAGAGAATCCCAAGCAGGCTTCACACTGTCAGCGCTGAGCCCAACGTGGGGCTTGATCTCACAAACTGAAACAACGAGATCATGACCTGGGCCAAAATCGAGAGTCAGGCACTCAACCAACTGAGCCACCCAGGAGCCCCAAAAACAGCTTATTTTTAACTCTCTAATTTGGAAGTTTGAAACATGCTTTGTAAGAACTTTAGTAGGTGACCATTCCATTAATGACATATGCTTTTGTAGAAGTCGGAGCCTCTCGAAAGCCCTGTGATGACACTTACTGTGGACCTGCTGCAGAGTCCGAAAGAGAGACCAAGGCCCTGGCTAATTTCATCCGCAGCAACCTCTCTTCCATCAAAGCATATGTGACAATCCACTCATACTCCCAAATGATGCTCTATCCTTACTCCTATGATTATAAACTCACAGAGAACAATGCTGAGTTGGTAAGTAGTTGTGGTAGTAAATATGGTATTTCACTGTTGAAAATTTTTAAATCCTATTCCTGAGAAAAAAAATTATAAAAACAATTTCTAAAAGTTCCATTAATTTTTGGCAGTAGAAGCAAAGAAAAAACTTAGTACAGATTTATAAGGAATCTGGAATTGGCTGATAAATTGGCTAAAAGAGATATGATTTTAATGGGGGGAAACAGTTCCCAACATTTAAACCATTTTAGTCACTAATTATCAAAATGACAATAGCTACACTTACTCCTGCTTCACCACAATACTAACTACATGATGATTTCAGATGCATCTGGGATAATCAACAAGGTTGCTTCATCTCACACACAAACAGAAAGTCAATTCTGTCAAGTTGCCTTGAGCTGGATCTGACATAGGCAGAGCATGGCAGATGTCATTAGGAATTTGGCATATTTGGTTGATACTGGGTTAAGTGATAAGATCTTAAAATTGCTTATTCCACTGTTTGATTACATGAGACACAGTAGTAAAGCAATCAATGAATGAATAGTATGAATGGGTACTTCCTAGATATAGGAAATAATGCAAAAAAATATTTAAGTGTCTATGACACAAAAAAACGCAATCTTGTTAGAAAATCATGATATAAGCACATGAAATGTCAAATAATATAAGAATTTTATAACATTCACATTAACAAATATCACATATCAATGCATAATTTTTTAAAGTCAGCAGGTTTGAATCCTTCAAACAATATTTTCTAGTTTATGAAACATCTGGCTGCCATAAGTTGGGACCAATGACCTTAAGAACAAGTGTAAGATTTAAAGCATTTGAGTTATGCCAAAAAATAAAGGGGGGGGGGGGGGATTCCCACTTAGACAATGACATAGATATTTGGCTTACCTAAATGCATAAATTTGAAGAGCCAGTGACTTTAACAACTGGAAACTGTTGTTTTGTACTTTCAGTCTTTCAGAGACCAAATAAAATATGTAATACTATAAATATTTTGTGAAGAGCAAAACAGGAAAATAACTCAGGCTCTTAGAAAACTAGGTCCTTTTCATTAAAAAAAAAATCTATTTTTCAAAAAGCTTCCCATTTTCCCTGTCCACAGCCAAAAAAAACAAAGGAAAACATCATTAGCTGGAACCATTAACTATTTCAATTTTCCAATTATGCTCCATCTGTTAAGTGTTCCCAGTGGGTGCTCACAGTCCTGCTATCCCAGAGATGGGTGTGGTCAGATCCTCATTTCAATCCCAGATTTCAGTCCCTGAGGAAAGAAGGTGGGGCTATGTTGTTTGCTTTATTCATGTGAATATGTTTAAACTGTGCGACATCAGAAAAGAAAAAGACAAAGCCATATTAAGTGTAACAATAATCAATATATCCAGTTTGCTTAATATATCCAGTTTTAAACCCAAATTCTAAAAGACTAATGCTAACAGAAAAATTTTAAAGTGTTCTTTGGAAATGAGCTGCTTCACAAATCATCAATACTTTTTCTTATTGGGGAATAAGTTAATTCTAATTAACAAAGAATTGGAATAAACAGAATTATATCCAGTAAAATATTCATAATCTGGATACAAAAATACAAACCATACTACAAAAAATACAAACCATAAAATAATCTTATGTTGGATGTTTACTTTTATATTCACAAAACCAATAAATTCAAGAAAAAGTATATGCTACTTCTTACCCTTTCTGAGCATGACAAGATAGGTGGCTGAACTGCAAATTTAATTGTACTTATATCACAGTAATTGACTTAAAAGTTACTTTAATTTCCAATCATTTTTTTCTATGATTAAGCTTTTGCCTAGCGTCTTAAAAGAAATACTTAAGCGTCACTAGTAAAATCTAAAGTGAATGTTAATTTGATTATTTGATTCATTGGGAATCTGAATTTAATCCAGCACCCCAAAATAACTTAAATCTTTTGAATAACTAGAGATCCTTTCATCGTTTTCTTATTTTACATAATTCCAATTCACTAACTTCTTAAGTACATTCTGCTAGAGCAACTCATAACTGTAGTGTTAATGAGTAAATACACATAGCCAAAAAAGAATCTGAGTCTCTCATAAAGAAAAATGTTGGCTTTTTCACAGTTTTTATTTGTAATGAGGATATTAAGAACAAAAAGTAGAAGTCTTGATCTGGGTACAGTAAATGTTCCATCCAAATCTAGTGTTTTTAAATTAATTCTCAGCTAGAAAAAAAATGTGATCCCGCTGTAGAAAACTAAAGGTAGGGAAAGATTAACAAGATGAATTCTTGGCATACCACATTATAAATAACTTAGAATTTCTTAAAGTGGACTTTGTCTTACACAGAATTGAGTGCATAGATATGGATATGATTCTTATTTATCTTTACATTTATAAAACTTACAAGATTATATTTGTAGCAAAAAAAAAAAAAAAAATGCTTCAAGGAGAATAAGACTGTAAACTGAAGGAAATTATCCTGCACCTATATTAGAATTCTCAGTGCAAATTTAGGACACACGGCAATCTTTGATATCTGAGTCATGATAAAAATGTATGTGGCTTCATTTCTGAAAGATGTTACATGTGATTGCCTGACAATTACTCATATCATGAGACAACCTTCAAAGAATGCACAAGACCAATGAAGTAAAAGAACAAGAGAAGTAATAGCATGAATTACAAAGAAAGCTACCAAAAAATATGTCTACAGATCAGTAAAAAATATGAAGAATCATAAAAATATCTTACATGTATAATGCTTTCCAGTTTGCTAACTGCTTTTACACATACTACATCATTTAAAGAAAGAGTACAAAGTGCACTGTGAGTTTCCCATGGCTTCGTACACTATCCAGTTCCTCAGTGTTGACTTATTCAATATGAAGCTATCATTATCATCAGAGGAAGTTTTAAGGCCCACAAAAAGAATATACTTACATTTCCAAAATTCTAAAAGATAATGAAATGCTGGATCGTATGACCTCTTTATTGTCAGAGTAAATAAAAACTAGGAGAATTAATTGAAAAGGTTTTCAAAACTATATCTTTGCATTTACTGAGCAGGGAAGAAACTCCAAATCTTTGGTCCATCTTCCCCCCAAAAGGGTCTATGTGGCACTATTAATAATAATTATTATTATTATCATAATACCATTTCTAAGTCCAAAAGCAGGAACCCAGAATAATAACTGGTCAGCTAAGTATCTTGACCCGTTCCCCAGACTGACCAAACTGGAAACTGATATGCACCACACAAAGGTGCCAGGACATACCTCTCACACCACGTTTCTACATTAGAAGCATGGAACTGTACAGCTGGAAATCTTGAAATTTCTCTGGTTCTGCTTTCTCATTTACCAGCTGCAATAATGAAGGTTTTGCTAAGCCAACACCAGTAGTAGAGACAGCCTTGGGCCTAGAGCTATTGCATCCTGAAGGACTTCCTAGACTGCCCCAATTCCCAGAGACACCCACACATTGGGTAGCCCATGTAGCCATTTTGCAGAACATTCATCAAATTGCCTTTCTTCCCACAAACACATTATTACCTCTGTGCCTGGATACTGCTAAGGATTTACACTGGTCAGCTGAGATGCCTAACCTCAGGGCCCAGTCTTTATGACTCTAGCCCATACTTTCATGGGCATATACTCTCTAACCAGGAGAAAGATGACGGTCTTTCTGAAAAATTATTAAACTTGACCGAAAGAGAAGAATCCACTCCTAAAGCCTAACACCTTCTAGTCCAATGGCACTTCACTACCTCTTAATTAAAGTTTTAGCTAATGAGGTACCAAGATAGAAATCCACTGCTCCACCCAAGCATGTGAGCACAAAGCAAGACCATGATTAGAGATAAACATAAAAATCAGAGGGAAGAAACGCTGTGATTAGAAGGTGGATAATTGCAGGCCCATGTGCATACCCAATCACAGCTGTCCCCACGTCCCTGCCTAATAACAAAAATGACAAGGATATAGTCCCACTGTCAGGCAGGCCACCAGCAGCTAAGGCAGACCAGGACCTGAGACACAAAATATTCACCTCAGGTATTTTCTCAGAACTTTTAAATTTCACTTATAATACCAAAAAAAAAAAAAAAAAAATAGATGACAACCGCAGAATTTATTTAATTAGAGAAACTGGTTGTTGTTTTATGACTATACACTTTAAGTGACTTCTTGGCCTATTAAAGTTCTCCTACAGAGGCCTGGTCAGTACATGGCTCATCAGGTAATTACCAAAAATTTCACTGAGTACCTATCAAGTGCTCAGCGTAAACCATGGTTTTTGCTATCAGAAATGTCAGAACTTATTGAAATGTTAAGACTCAGATATCAGAAACCGTACAAGAGAAGTACAGAATGTGGAGTTTCAAACTAAGCACAGTAGTAGGAATGCAGGGCAGGAAAATGGTAATATGTGATAAAGCTATTCAGTGAAAGTTATAGAAAGGAGAAACAATTTATTCTGGGCCTTGAAGGATGGGCAGGGTTTGGGTGACAGAGGGCTGAAGAGAGCATTTTAGGCAGACAGAAGAGCCAACAAATGTGCAAGAAGGACACTGAAAAATGGAGAGGGAAGGAGAAGGATCAGCCTGTTTCAAGTGTTCTTGTGGAGGAAGAGCGGGAGTGAGGTAAGGAGATTTTGGAGGGACTTAAATGTCACAATGAGTCCTGTGTCATAGCAGGCCCTAGAGCCTGTAACCTGGTAAATATGATTGCCAGCTGAAATACAGGACTCCCAGTTAGATTTGAATTTCAGAGAAATAACAATTTTTAGTGTACATATCTTCCAAATATTGCAGACTTATACTGAAGAAGTATTCACTCTTTATCTGAAATTTAAATTTAATGGGGCATTCTGTATTTTTTGCTAAATCTGGCAACCTGGCTAGTAAAGTGATATTTTAGCAGCATTGACCTAGCAGCAGTGTTTAAGAGACACTTATACTATCATCAGCAAAGAAGATAGGCATTCAGAGAACCTTCAAAATGGTTGTCCTCCTTTTCAATTTTGTCTCTAAAATACACTCGTGTTTACCATAATTATGTCTTTTATCTGACTTTCCTGTAAACTAGTTTTGCGCCCCCTCCCCCCCCCCCCCCCCGCGGCCGACCCCCTAGGAGACATTTGGCAATGTTGGAGAGGCATTTTTGGTTGTCATAACTGTAGGAGTGCTATAGGCAACTCGTGGGTAGAGGCCAGAGGATGCAGATAAACATTCTACAATGCACAGGACAGCCCCCACAACAAAGAATTATCCAGCCCACATGTCAAGAGTGCTGAGGTTGAGAAACCCTGCTTTAAAACTAAGATAAGAACAAAGTCACATTCCTGGCTCAAGGCCCCTGGCTTTCACCCTCCTCACAAATAGTTTATAGTGTTCTGCAAATCTGAAGTGCAAAAGATACAGTACATTCTCATTATACAGCATTTATTTTTTAGTATTTATTTGGAAGAAGTACCACCTACACACATACACACACACACACATACACACACACACAAATACTCTAGACTTTGCAACTTCAGCTGACTCACCCTTCACATTTTCCTTGATTTTAAAGAGCTGAAAAGTATGTATGTAGATCAGCCAAAGAAAAAACTGCTTTACATCAGTGCAAGCATTCCCACTCTCCCCATGAGCTCTGCCAAGACGGGCAGGCCCAGCTCTCCCAAGCCAAGCCTTTCCCCTAACTCCTTGCCTTTCTCTAATCTCGGGCTTCGCAACCAGAGCCTGCACTTGTTTACCCTCCTGTTTTTCTCAGAAACATGTTTGTCTTTTCAAGTCCCAAAGGCCTTCTCCTCAGTGCCTGCCTGTGGGCCTTGCAGGCTTCTCCTCTTGCATCAAAATTATAAAAGTTAAATTCCTCATTGGTCCCTTGGTGTAAGTTACCCATTATCACAGAACAGAAGGAAGGAAATGGCAGTTAAAGATCATTTTGATGCTTCCATTATCACATGTATTCACCCAGAGGAATAATTAAACTCAGAACTTCCAGTTAGAAACAAAGTTCTGGAGAAAATTTCCTTCGAATTGGCTTATACCCCATAGTCAGTTTGGAACTTTTGTTTCCTTGTACTGGAATAATGGACCAGCGGAAGACCCGAAGAGGCAGCCCCCCGCCTCCCATGACTCTGGCTGGCAGTGAAGACCATGGGCACAGCCATGAGACAGGGGCTTCCTGATCACATGTTATCTGGGAACGCAGGTCAGTGGAAAAGAACACCCTCGCCTTATTCATCTTACCAGCCCCCTGGAGCTCAGAGCCTGAGAAACATTACACTAGTTGGTCTTTTGTCTCTTGGGCTTTGAGTTAGATGTGACACTTTAGACTCTCTCTGTCTTTTGCTCTATGACCAAGGCCTCTTTTTAAGAAAACAGGTGACAAAAGAGAACATGCATAAGACATGGTAGGAAACTCATATCTAAGGATTAATAAAGGCTGGCCATGTTTGGCCTTGACTGAAAGCAAAGTTTTCTCTGAGGCTGATTTATATTTAGCTTCCTTCTGTTCTTTACAATTGGTAAAACCAGCTCCAGCAACACTTCTTTTGAAGTATTCGAAGGCCACAAGGAGAAGTGAAAAAGAGCACAGGATTTAAAGCAAGAAGAACCTAGCTCAAGTCAGCCACTTATGGGGCTGCATGCCCTTGGGAAAGTTCTTTTATCCTCTCTGAGTTTCAGTTCTTTTATCTGTAAAATGGGGATAAAAATATCTAGCTCTTATCAAGAGCTCTTTGTAAAGTCTAAGGTTTTATGTAAATGTTAGTTCTTATTTTGAACCCATTGAGCAAGGATGTAAGATGTCCCTCAAATAACAGGTTGTATAGAAAGAGTCTTTAATTGGAGTTTCAAGATGTGGATCATGCTTTCTGATGTGCTATTGCTTCTGCGGGTCTTTCGTCAGCTGTCTTAGTCCCTTTTTACAGAAATGTACAAGGGAAAGGAGTTACCACTCTAACATTTTAGCGAATGCAGGAATTATCTGTCTTTTACCATTCCTGGCTGGGGTCAGTCACCCAGCTTGGTTGGAACATTCCCACTGAGCGTGCTGCCCCACGTGGCATTCCATTTTGCTAGAAAATTCTATGCTGATGAAATGTGGACAGATAGTGTTGGAAAGATAAATGAGTAACATTTGTGAAAGTATTTGAACTCTTCAAAAGAAAAGACCCACACTGATTCCAGGGATTTTTGTTAAGATCATTGGAATTTAAAATATGATATTTTGGTCAATTAATGTCTGTTCTGGTTTTTTTTTTTTTTTTTTTTTTTTTTTTTTTTTTGTCTCTTAGCTTTGGAGAGGCTGAGAGAAAGTGTCCACAGACTTCATTTTTTTTTTAATTACTGGAAATAAGTAAAATGCAAAGCAGACGTATCGTGTAATTGTGGCGACCCATCAACTATCACTACATGGTACCAACCACCCTCCCCACAAACATCCCCAATCTCCACTCACACATGTCCCAGCCTTTACAGAGCTCAGCATCCTGCACACCCACCCAAATCAGGCCCATCTGTAACGCCCCAAAGTCCTAGGATAAGACTCAATCAACCAACCATGTGCTAGATGCTATACAATCTGCTGCAGATACAAAGTAAATAGCCAAGAATCCCTTTCCACAGGGGGGCTTGCCTGAGGGGTGGGGCAAATAGATGCAAAAAAACAATTCATTATAGAATAGAGTGACAGGAACTCTGATAGTGGTATGAGTTTTCACAAAAGAGGGGTGAATCAATGCTCTCTAAGAGAGTCAGGGGCAACTTCACAGAGAAGGTGACACTAAAACTGAATCTGGAAGGACAACAGTAATTCTCCAAATCAACAAAGATGAGAAGAGCACCTCAACAAAGGGAGAAGGATACCCAATGTGATGGGGGTAAGAAGAGGCAGGCACGGGTAAGAAGTAGCTCAGGGAAACCTAGCTCGGAAGGAAGAGGAATGCACAGCAAGGGGTGCAGACTGGGAGAGGAGGGAGGGCCTAGCTCGCACTCTATGCCCAAAAGGAGGCCGGACTTCAACAGAAGGTGAGAAAGCCACTGAGAGATGTGGTGATGAGGTGACACTCAGAAGATGAGTGATGAGTAGGTATCAAGAGGTTAGAGCAACTGAGGACAAGGAGAGCAAAGGCTGACACAAACTAAAGGTTCCTGCAACGTGCACCAGTGGCAGGAACAAATTAACATCCTTTTTAAACTAACATCAATCTGAGATATTGGGGTCTGCAACAAAGGCAGAACAACTGCTTCCAGAAGATGCTTACGAAGTCTTAGAAAGCACTTGGTTATTATCACTTTGAGGAAAGGCAAACTGCACATTTTTGTATGGCCCTAATGGTAGTTATGACTACAATGGTAAGTTGATAAGTCAAAAGAGAGAACAGATCACAAGTAGGCCCCTTCGGTTTTGTCAGATAACTCAAATATTATGTCATACCAATAACCTTATTAAGAGACTTGAAGGTCAACAGGCACTCAGGAGTTTAACAGATAATGACAGTGACCTTCTTGTCTTAAATCTCCTCTAGTCTTCATAACTGTTCATGTTTGGAACTAATCCCGAAGAATCACACTTCTTTATTTCTCCAGCTTTTTTGAGATATAATTGACATATAACATTGTATCGGTTTAAGGGGTACAGTGTGTTGATTTGATACACATATACATTGGGAAATGGACACCACATTAGCTAATACATCCTTTACTTCACATAATTATCATTTTGTTGCTGTTGCTATTTTGTTGCTTTGTTGTTATGGTGAGAACATTAAAGCTCTATTCTCATAGCAACCTTCAAGTACAATACGGTACTGTTAATCATAGTCATAATGCTGAACCTGAGACCCTCAGAACTTATTAGAATTGTATCTCTAGCTAAAAGTAATAATTCAAGGCTTAAAGACAGGGAAAAAAAAAAACCCAGAACAGATGAAAAGCCTAAGAAAGGTAAGTAGGGAAGGAATAAGAGTTATTTAGGATCCGAGGTTCTGCGTTATAGAAAAATAACTACAGATATCCTCAGATGAATGCAAGTTAATGAAATTACAGAAGAGGAGAAAATATACAATTTACTTACCAAAAATAATTAGTACCTCACCATGTTTCACATCTGTAAAAGATGGTTTCAAATCTATTCTGAGCATTATGCAATTGTGAATAGATTATTCTCATTTCAGTCTGCAGTAGGCCCTGTACTAGAGGGTAGAGACGAGACCTGGCTCTAGTATGTTGGTCAGAATAAGATTCAAACAATAGGGCTACACATTTAGACCACAACAGTGAAAGATTCCATGCAGTAAGAGAAAGCATATATTCGTTTACCAGGTGGGGAAAAAAAGGGAAATGAAACCCTACAAGTTTCAAGTCACTGTCCCCAAACTCTGAGAACAATAAATTAGTTCCAAGAAACTGATTACCCCATTTCAGTGGACCAAACCAGAAAATCTAAAAAAATAGAATTATTCTACTTTATAATTCTTTTTAAATTTTCCAATTTACCACTTGGTTGATAAAGCATTAGCAATTTAGGAGCTGGAACCTTGAAGTTTTATAGCCATGCCCTGGTCATTTTGACATAAGATACCACTAAACTGGTTTTGATATTAGAAGAAGGACTAAGGGAAGTTCCTACTTTGCAATACCCGGAGTATTTTGATTTCATCACCAACCTCACAGCTTTCCAAGCATATGTATGAGACATAATCATGATGCCAAAGTATGAAATATGGCTAGTTTCATAACCAGAATGAATTATGGCTAATTCTGTAGTAAACAATCAGATTCTCAAATCTATTCCCAAGACAGCCAAGTCAGGCCTTGCTTTTCAAGTGATTCATTTAAATATGCAGTATGTCAGTGGATGTTAGGGAGTTAGGGAGGATTGGGGGTATAGAGCCCTTGCCCTTGAGTAGTTGGGTGCAGTGGAACAGAAAAGCAGTGGATCCTTGAAGAGAACGATGCTGCTTCTAAAACACACACACAAACACACACAAACACACACACACACACACACACACACACACACGTTAATACTTGCCACTTTTTTAAATTCTGGAATTCGAATGTTCTTCGTTTTGAAATAGATGTTGTCTAATTCTTCAGTCTAAAAATCTTCAAAGCCAGAACCACCCTCATCCCTGGAACTGCCGATTCCTAAGAATCTCTATGCTGGCAGCAAACACTATATTGAATATCCAATCGTTCATATGTGTAGTTTTTAATACTCTTACCCCAGCTCATATAATACTACTTTATCTTGACTTTATAACCTACCACATTTCCAGGTAGTTTTTGTTTTGTTTTGTTTTGTTTGGGGTTACTTTGTACGTATTTGATTTGTTTGTTTGCCTGCATTAGGTAGACAACCTCTTTGCACAACCACAAAGACCTCCTTGTCTCCAGCTTTTCTCTTTGTACAAGCACCAGAGACAATACAGATTTGCCACACTAATCCTCAGACATAGCCTAATTCTTAATACACAGTAACATTTTACTGTTATCAATGAATGTGATATCTGGGACAATTACAGATTACTGTAGCTTCATTTCTCTAGCCTGAACTAAGGTTTAAAAAAAAAAAAGTTTAACAAGTCTAAATAAGAATACCTGGGGGAAAAGACACACTAAGTTCTATGTAAAGAAAAAGAAAAGAAAGTAAGAGATTGTCCTCTGACTAAAATAGAACTTATTGCCGGTTACTGCAACAATGATTTGAAATAAATGTAAGGACCTAATTCTTAAATAAGAGGGCAAGAGTGCTAATTGTCCTCAGAGTTCCAACAATTAGTTCCTGGACAACCACTAAGTGGTAAGCCTTGGCCTGGACCCTGAAGACATGGAGATAAAAGACAGAAAAAAATCACTGAGAACTCAGAGGCCAGCAAATGGTGTTGCCACAACACAACACGTTTTGTGTGGAACAGAGGGAAGCTCGGAGTGAGTGCCTGGAGAGAGCATGAGGTAAGACATCCTCACCCAAGAATGACTTGGATCACGTGACTAGGTCAGCTAAAAACTCAGAATGGGCCCTAAGTAGAAAACTAACCCAAACTGTGTCTTGTGTCTCTTCAATGTCTTAAAAATAATGTACAGATACTTGTTTGTTTGTCAGTGTGTACTTTCACTTATTTACTGACTAACTGCTGGTTCTTTTGCAGAATGCCCTGGCTAAAGCTACCGTAAAAGAACTTGCCACACTGCATGGCACCAAGTACACATATGGCCCAGGAGCTACAACAATCTGTGAGTCTTGGCTTCAGAACTGTGCAAAGAGACCGCATGCCTAAAAAGGCGACAAATGGTTCCCAGAGACTTTCTTTAGATCATCTGAAGCATGTGGCTTTTGCCTGACAGTGAATTTTTTATACAACGTGTCGTCAGTTTTCTGTTCGGAAAAAATATCCCTTTCAACCCATAAAAACATTTGCTCTCTATAAACATCCATTGGGCTCCCACTACTATGTGCCAGGCCCACACTAGGTGCTAGAGAAGAAAGGAAGGATGGAGAGAAGGCAAGAGAGAAGGAGAAAGGGAAGGAGGGGGGACCAGCACAGTCTTCTAAGAACCCACAGTAGGGAAGCAGGAAAACTAAATATAGGGATGCTAAGTGCTAGGACAGAGGATGAGCAGAGAAGGAGCACCACCTAGGACCAAATAGCCCATCCCATGGTATCAGGGATGACCGCCCAGGAGAATGACTCAGAAGCTTTACCTGGAAGGACAACTGCCGATGACAAGCATAAGAAGGAGTGTTTCCCTGACTAAACAGACTGCAGGTGTGAGGGCTAATTCGGGCTCAAGCCACTTTCCAGGGATAGATGTGAGCCCCTCTGACCAGTCACTCGGTGTGTTAGAGCAAATGTCAAGAGACACACAGCAAGAGGGTTCGGTAGGGGCTAGACCCCAGAGTTCAGATTTCACTTAGATGCTACAGAGTTTGAGTGTCACTGGGAAGGCACATCCTGCAGGCCCCACTTTCCACTTCTACTTCTATTTTCCTTTGCCTGTGCATGATTTCTTTTTGCCCCAGATCTGAAAGGACTAAAAATACAAGGGAAAAGGGCCAGTCCTGTCATCACAGGGCCTCCTGTGCAGCTGGAGAGGCTCCAATCCTGGGTTGTTGTTTTCTTTTAGGTTTTATGTTGAATACAGTTCTCTGTACTCTTGGACTTTTTTCAACTGCTCTGAATCATATGGGGCATACTGTTTTCTTACAGGGTTCCAACAGAAATAGCCCACTTAGTCATATATTGTGAATTTCTTGCATGTTTTATTCAGACTAATTCAATGAAGGTTCTTTTTCCATTATACCATAAACCTCGGAGGGCAGAAGTCACATCTTGCCTCTATCCTGGCACCTCCAGAGTACAGCCCGTGGCCTGCTGCCCAGTGGGCTGTACAACTGTTGACGGAATAAACAGATCAAAGAATGAATTAATGAATTAATCAATGAATGAATGAACAAATGAGCTAATGACTGAATAAATATAAAATGCACGTGGCAGTAACATCATAACTGTTATTGAATGAATAGCTGAATAAATGCCCAATCTATGCCAGACCATATGCTAGGCCCTGAAGAAACCACTATAAAGGCACAGCACTGCCCTCAAGATGCTCCAATTTCATCATTCAGCCCCGTTTCCTCGGGATTTGGAGTTCTCGCCTATCACCAGTCATCACGAAGCTTACCTTATTTTCCCAGGACACAAATACTCTTTTTCCAGAAACTATATATATTTTGTCAACAAATTACATATGTTATAGTCTACTATAGCATACAAGCACAGTGGGAAGTTTATATTATATTATAAATTACATACTTCCTGGAGTATGAAACATGTCATTCCCACTATAATTAAGCTTAAAGGTAAGATTGTCCTGAGTTTTTAAAACACCCCCATAGCCTTTATAATCCAGTTTTCTAGAGTATTTTGCCCTGTAAAACAGTTGTAATTACAAATGAAAGATGGTGTGTGTTTTTTTGTTTTTCTAATTTTCTTCCTGGATTTTAAGTTTTTTGGTTTTTTGTTTTTCTGTTTTTCTGCTGTTTGCACATTGCAGATCCTGCTGCTGGGGGCTCTGATGACTGGGCTTATGACCAAGGAATCAAATATTCTTTTACCTTCGAACTCCGGGATAAAGGCAGATATGGCTTTGTCCTCCCTGAATCCCAGATTCGGCCAACCTGTGAAGAAACGATGCTAGCCATCAAGTACCTTGCCAGATACGTCATGGAGCATCCATACTAGTAGAAAATGCTGACAGCCTTATTTCCAAGTGCTCACTCTTCATTTATTTTCAATCCTGAGCTCTTATTTTTGTTTCCCTGTAAATTTTCCAGATCCTAATCTTTCTTTTACGCTATCGGTCTATTAAACTACTTGGATCTTTTAATACTTGTAATAATAAAAGTGAATCTATTGTAATTATAAAACCTGACAAATTGCCTACTTCTTTAGAAAAAAGAAATGATGTGAACCAATGACTAAGCAACTCACACAGGGTGTTGATGAGGATCAGCAATATAGGAGTTAAAAGTCCTCAGGGTATTTGCCAACTCTGGAAGACTGCAGACATGCACAGGTTATAATGAGGGCATATAAGGAAGGAGAAATATAAGGGGAAATTTAAGAAAACTCAGTTTGGTGAAAGACCCCATCTTGGTTTAGATTTCATCTCAGTTCATTTATTTTTTTCTAAGTTTATTTATTTTGAGAGAGAGAGAGAGGGAGAGGGAGGGAGGGAGGGAGAGAGAGAGAGAGAGAGAGAGAGAGAGAGAGAGAGAGAGAGGAATCCCAAGCAGGTTCCACACTGCCAGCACGGAGTCCAACATGGGGCTCAATCTCACGAACCGTGAGATCATGACCTGAGTCAAAACCAAGAGTCAGACGCTTAACCAACTGAGCCACCCAGGTGTCCCTCAGCTCATTTATTTTATGAACTGTCTACTACATGCCAAACACTTTGGTAAGCAATCAGGGACAGAACAATGAAAAAGGAAGACATTTCTGCCTTCAATGGACATTTGGGAAGACAGACATGAAATAATTATTTAATAGTTATTTAATAGTTCATGATTTAATTTACACTAAGCAAGTAAGTGCTAGACAAATTACATAAAAAGACCATTTAAAAGATCTACCTCCCTGGTGGGGGGGCGGGGGGGAGGCTCTCTCAGGGAGTGCTGGAACTTGAAGAATAAGTCACAAGTAGCTGGAGGAAGGGAGTGCCTCTTCCAAACCCTGTGACTATTCAGAACCTGTAAGAAGAAAGTCAGAGAGGGAGGAACCTAGAGAGTTGAGCGAAGAAGGGTTTGTTCAGGGGCTGAGGAGGGAAGTAAAGGCCATAAGGCACAGCAAAGAGGTTAAGGATTTAGAAAAATCAGTATATGAACAATGGGAAGCCATTGAAAACATTAGATTGCAAATGACACGACCAGAGTTTTTAAAACACCAGCCAGCTAAGGTGTGGAAAGCAGGTTGGAAATAAAACCAGAGGGTGTCAGGAACCCTGGGTGCACCTGTTAGGCCTGAAACAAAAGAGGCAAAAATTATTCCATGATTTGAAGTTTCCCAGAAATGGAACTGAACATGGTAATGTTAGAGAGTATTATGCGAAGTTCAAATTTTAAAATATAATAATAGGTATCTAGTTACAATTTGCAGGCATCTCTTAATTTATAATCTACTTTAGTACTCTACTTTAAAATATGAGCTAATTGCTTTCTGTGTGGATTCAAGTAAAATAGGATTCCATATCTGGCAAAATATATTAAAATAGTTTTGATACTGTTCTATTCAAAACCAGAACCCTTTGAAATCACCGAGGTGTGTTTCGAAGTTGTCAAGCCAAAGAATGATTAATTGCATTAATTGTCCACTAGGTGGTAGCAGTGCTGCTGCTACAATTCGTCCAGCAATCCTCGGCAAAATAATTTAGTAATACATCATTTAAAGAAGCAGAGAAACAGACACGTAAGTGCAAAAAAAGAAATTCCCATGAATTCTCAAGCACTACTGGCAGTAATAAAAACATAGATGTAATTTAGCTAAATTATCTTTCCCCCATGTTGTTTAAATTATATCCATGTTGGGAATTAGAAAGCTAACTCAGCCAGAGTTACCTAAGTGAAGTTACACTGCTGAAGGTATACCATTCAATCCACAGGTGGTTCCACAAAACACTCCCATAATCCACCTCTAGCAAGTAACACTGACCTCAAACTAAGGGATGCTGTGACCCAAAGTTCAGAAGTCATGTGTGTAAACCATAAAGAACCCTCCAAAGTCTCTAAATTAAGTGCTTTAAATTAGAAATTGTCAAAAATTCCAAGGAATTTTTAAGACAAATAAGGACTAGGAAAGTAAATACGCAAATAAGATCTCATTTAAATTCCCATGTATCCAAGATTTCTCGTACCAGAAACATTTTTGCTATACCTCTGGCTGACTGAAAGTCAACAGCTCTCTGGCTAGGGGTGCCACTTGCTTGAGCTAAACTGAGAAAAAAAACAGAAAGAGATTTCTGCTTTAGACCTTCCCAGTGCAATACCATATGACCTCCTGCCAGGTGGACCAGAAACTGTCCAGGGTTCCTGCCTAAACTGGCCTACCCAGAAGCCTCTGGCTGTAAGGGCACCTCTGCTCCTCCCTCCTTTAAATTTCTCCCACACTGAGATCCCAGGACAGGCTCTGAATCCTTCCTCAGTCCCAAGCTCTCACCCTGCCAAAGCAGCAAGTCTGGAATATGGGAATTCTACGTATCTAGAATAACATCCCGTGTAGTCACCGGTTTTTGCCACATAACCTATATGAGTTGATCAAAAGAAAATTTCAGGCACAGAAGAAAAACAGAAGGAATCATGACAGTCAATGAGGTTATTTGGGGGCCAAATGGGGTCTTGATGAGCCTCTCAGGTCACCTCATTTGAGCAGGTGGTCACTCCCCCTCTAGCCAGCTCTCACACTGCCTGAATCACACACCCACATCTTTGTCCAGAAATGCCACCTTCCCTTCAACGAATGAAGACAAGTATTTCTGCGGCATTTTGCAGGGAAGCTGCAATATTCAATATCCACAATGAAAGGCAACACATTTTTCTTTCAACACATCCTTTATGATATACCTAAAGGTAATCCAGAAGCTTCTTGGATTTGATTTGGAGAATCATTTGAAAGACTCTAGTAAAATCACAAGAGAATCTTCACTTTCGTTTTCTAAGATACATCTTTTATAGTGATAATGTTTAAATATATGCACAAAATACATAGTTTAAAAAATAAAGCAATATTTTAAACTGCAGCTAGGCATATACTACTGCAAAACTCCACGGAGTTCAAAGATCCAGAAGGGTGGAAAATTTTTGTTGTGTGAGGCATTCAACATTAAATCTTTCGAAAGAGATTAATTTGATCTATGAAACATCACACCACCTTACAGAGTCAATCCTAAAATGACACGCTGTCCGATAGCTATTCATCCTATACCATGCATGTGCCAAGATCGTTTGTAAATTTTGAGGCGATAATACAAGATTATACAGAACTATGCCTGCCAAGAAATCACACCAGTTCTGAGAAACAGCTCCAGAATATTCTTGAAATCCATCTACTGTATCTGTTCTTTAGAGGCTAACTAAAGCAGGGAGGATTTGGAAGTCTTAAAAAAAAAAAAAAAAAGCATCACATGTCAATGTCCTATTCTAGAAACAGGGAACAGAAATATGTAACAGATATTAAGAAGTCCAAGATTATTTGTAATTAGAGTCTTAGCCTGAGAGATGGCAGGATCCTTTCCTCCAAATAAAATACAAGCATCCTTCCTACTTAACCTGAAAAACAGACACACAAGCCTTCTCTACAGTTTTAAAACTAGTCACACACAAAAAAAAATGGCTTTAAGAAAATATATAAGAATGCTAGGATTAAGGGTGATTTCTACCTTCCTTCAAATTTTCTGTATTTTGCTCAATTATTTTCAGTAGGAATTTATTACTTGAAGAGTCAGAAAATAAAACTCCAAAAAGAAAAGCTGTAACATAAAAAAACTTTCCTGAAGTAGCCCCCAGTAAAACAAAAACAGAAAGATATTTCACCTCTAAAAAACACAGCCATCACTTTCACCCAGCACATGATATTTACTGACACTCCAGTTGATAGTGGCCAACTGTAAGTCTTTTTACCAAGTGCTTAGAAGGCACGGGCATATTTTTTTGCACCTACCATCCGCCAAGTCCTTCACAGATGGTATCGCATTTAGCCTTCACGGCCTCTTGCCCGATTCCAGTTTGCATCTCCATTTCACAGATGACGAAACACCAATGTTTTTGAGGTTATAGTATTTTTAATACATTCAAAATATTCTGTGTCTTGATAAGTTACAATGTAGCTTCAAAAACATATTTTATGTTATTAAGGACCACCCGCCAAGGTTCCGTAGCCAGATCCCCAATTCACCTCAGGTTCCAAGTGCAAATTTAAACGGATTTCTTCCATCATTCAATTCAAACATATGGAAAAGCAGTATTTGAGAACAAAGAACTGGGTTCAAATCTCAACTCTGTGAACATACTAGCTCTTTGCTTGCCATCTGTAAAATGGGTATTCCCAATTGTAAAAGGTAGGTGAGTAGCATAACACTGCATCTGCCACAAAATGGGCGTTTAGTGTTAGTGCTTTTCCCACCCCTCCCTCCCCAACTAGCAAACACAGGGGAAGGGACGTTTCATCCACCAGAGAACCCTCACAGGAAATCAGCTGCTCGTCCAGATAAGAGCTGAGGCATAAAGCTGGCAGAGGGTCTTGGGGCAGGCACAGAGGGACCATGCGGTTCATCCTGCCTGTGGGTCTGATTGCTACCACCCTTGCAATTGCTCCTGTCCGCTTCGACGGGTAAATCTCCCCACCCTGTGTTCCAGGCTCTGTATAGGATGAGGGTGAAGGAATGCTGCTTTACAGTTCATGTGTTTCATCTTCTTGCATTCTCAAAGGGAGAAAGTGCTCCGCGTGAAGCTCCAGGATGAAAAACAAGCAAACATCATAAAGGACTTGGCCCAAACCAACCAGGTAAAGCATTTAAAGGGTTATTTTATCTTTTCTTTCTGTTCTCTAAAAGCTGCCTCTTTTGTATTTTATTTTTAACGCACACGGAGCTTCCCGAAACAAAGATGGAAGAAGTGGCAGGAGCTAGTTGGATAATTCAGCCAATTGCCGCTACTTCCCTTGTTTTTGCTTATTTTTTTCCCAAATTACCAGTCCTGTTTTCCCTCCCCAAAGCTTTGCAAACAACAGCTTTTTCTAGGGAAAATTGTGAAATAAGGAGACAGGCACTTGTGATACCTTTATGGGGGCCTCTTTCCCCTCCCTCCTCTTTGCCACCCTGATCTCCACCAGTGGCATAGTTTCTCTTAAAATTATGATAACAGGTATCTGGTTAACTGTTAACATCAAAGTAATGGTTGATAATACCAAGATGTGACCCTTCCCAAGAGTAGGTCCATTTTAAAAGGAAAGTTTTAAAGTTCAATCCTATTTAAAATTCAATCTAGGGGCGCCTGGGTGGCGCAGTCGGTTAAGCGTCCGACTTCAGCCAGGTCACGATCTCGCGGTCCGTGAGTTCGAGCCCCGCGTCGGGCTCTGGGCTGATGGCTCAGAGCCTGGAGCCTGTTTCCGATTCTGTGTCTCCCTCTCTCTCTGCCCCTCGCCCGTTCATGCTCTGTCTCTCTCTGTCCCAAAAATAAATAAACGTTGAAAAAAAAACATTTAAAAAAAAAAAATAAAATAAAATTCAATCTAAAGTTCAAGTCCTAAAGTTCAACCACTATTTTAAAATCCAAAAAGCTAGGAGCACCTGGGGGGCTCAGTCGGTTAAGCATCCAACTCTTGATTTCGGCTCAGGTCATGGTCTCACAGTTGTGGGATCGAGCAGCACATTGGGTTCTGCACTGGGCATGGAGCCTGCTTAGGATTCTCTCTCTGCCCCTTCCCAGCTCATTCTCTCTCTCTCTCTCTCTCTCTCTCTCTCTCAGAACAAATAAATAAGCATTTAGAATAAAATAAAATCCAATGAGCTAACACAGTCACTTTATCATTTACTCAGCTGCTCCCATACACTGTGCCAGCCACCTGATACATGTCACTTCAAATTCTCCACCAGATTTTCAGTGTCAGTGGCATAAACCCACTTAAAACAAAAGGACTGAAGTTCAAAGACAGTTACTTAAATGACCTAAACGACACAGCAGACTTAAACCCAGAACTGAATCTGGGATTTATTCCAGTCACACACACCCTCACCACCACATCAAACCAGTCAAAAGTTCTGCTCTTCTAATTCCCAAATGTGTTTCAAATCCACACTTTTCATTCCCTTGCCACTGCCAAATTCATGTCTGCCCTACATTTTACCAGGACACTTTCAATAGCCTCTTATCCTTCAATAGCCTCTAGCCCTGCCTCCCACAAACCAAATCTGCACTGCAACCTGATTGCTCTAAAACTTGATTATTATATTCCTGCACCTGAAGCTTTTTAGTGAGATGTCACCTAGTGTGGAAAGAGCATGGCCTTCAGAGTTTCAAATACTAGCCATACGCTAGCTCTGTGGCCTTAGGCAAGTTACTTAACCTCTCTGGATCTCAGTCTCCTCCTCGGTAATTTGAGGATAATAATCATACCTACTTCCTAAGGTTGTTATAAAGGCTAAGTAAGCTAAGAGTTAATGTTCAGAAGGGCTCCTGGTCATCATAAGCATGGTTAAAGAAGTTTCTGTTGGTATTGGTGTGGCATTTGAAGTCCTTCATAACCTGCCAAACTGCTAGGCTCTACGGTCTCCTGCTCCACCACCCTTTTCCTCACTCTTCAAGCTCCATGAACACCAAAAATGACTTTACATCATACTGCATCCCTCATATGTCCAATTTATGCTGTAGGAATCTGATAAAAGTAAACCAATAAATATTGGTTGGTTCATAGCAGCCTCATACTAGCACATAACTGGCTGGCCTAGAGGTAGAATGCGAATCAACTACAAAATAGCCAGGTGGACTTAGACATGTCTACAAGCTTGGAATGGTGGGTGGAAAATGCACCTTTCCTTCACATTTCCCACGTTGGGGAATTGTATTTCATTTGTTTTCACAATTATGGTTTTTTTTTTAGTTTATTTATTGTGGAAAGAGAGCATGCCAGCGTGTGGGGGAGGGGCAGAGAGTGAGGGAGAGAGAGAGAGAATCCCAAGCAGGCTCCATGCCATCAACGCAGAGACCAACGTGGGGCTCAAACCCATGAACTGTGAGATCCTGACCTGAGCCAAAATCAAGAGCCTGATGCTTAACTAACTAAGCCACCCAGGCACTCCTTGAGCATGGTTTTGAAGAACAACAACAAGAACTGAAATCTTCTCTTATTTATTTTAATCCAAATGTCATCCTTTTGGGTCCATTCACCGAATTTCTGAAATCTCAGCTAAAGGAAGAAAAAGAGAAGGGAATCAACAGTTGTTAAATGCCTGCATGTCCCAGATCTCATACGCATTTCACAATCTTTACAACACTCCCGATGGAGTCCTCTTAACCCTATTTTTGGGGAAGAGACTTAAAACCCAAGGAGGTTTGTTTTTTTTTTAAGTGTTATTTATTTATTTTGATAGAGCATGAACAGGGGAGGGGCAGAAAGAGGAAGAGAGTGAATCCCAAGCAGGCTCCATGCTATCAGCACAGAGCTTGATGCAGGGCTGGAACTCACCAACTGTGAGATCATGACCTGAGCTAAAATCAAGAGTCAGATGCTTAACCCACTGGGCCACCCAGGTGCCTGTGAAACCCAAGGAGTCTTAGTATTTCCCAAGAACATATTGCTAGAAAAATGACAGGGCTGGCGATTATGCCTTCTGTTGAACACAAACCTTCTAGGAATTTCAAAGTTTACAGAGGCAACTGGTTTTGAGACCTGACTCAGGGGCAGGGTGGGAGAGCCATTTTTGATCTATATTCCCAATTAGAGTCAGATTCTATGGCTAAATCAATTGTTAAACAACTCCAATCAACCCCAAGATGGTAGAATCAAACAGATAAACCAAAAGCTACTCTTTTTTTTTTTTTTTTGCATTTATACATACTATGTCCTGAAAAAGTGATCAGTACAAATGGTTTCTTTCTCACTCCCTAATATTCAACAGTATATTTGCAAACTCTCATAAGCTTATTAAGAGAAGAGTCAATACCTTAGCCACATTGAACCCCAAATTCTTTTTGTAGTATATGACACATAATTATTTCTTAAGAAATACGTGTTGAGTGAACAAGGAACTGTGACTAACATTGAACTCATCTCCACAGCTTGACTTCTGGTATCCAGATGCCGCTCACCACGTAGCTGCTAATATGACAATAGATTTCCGAGTTAGTGAAAAGGAATCCCAGTCCATCCAGTCTTCTTTGGATCAAAATAAAATGCACTATGAGTAAGTCCTATGAAATATTCCAATGTGTTAGATGTTCAAAGTTTGAGGAATCTTGAAATTGAGAGGGAAGTATTATATTTAATTGGGCCAAGAAAATGAAAGCTCTATGAGATAAAACTTATAGTTACTTCCAGACTATTGAGGCCTAATTATAGAGGGGATAAAATCAAACTTGGCCAATCAACTCCCATCTTTTTTTGTTCTGATCTGCAAAAAGGGCAATTACCTATATCTGCCATCTCCAAAACCCATCCCCTAGTAAGGATATCATGCACTGCTGCAGGCATAGATGGTTTCACCACACTCATCACCTCTGACAGGTAATCAACACAGAGCTCAGGCACTATGGTGAGCACTCATTCTTGAGAATTTGAATTCGCCTGCTAAATAAAAGCAGACCCAAATAACTGTGCTCATCTTTAAGTCAGAGATGTGGGAATATAAGATATATAATAAATAATTCTTTGTGAAATAAATTCTTCCTCAGAGAAAGCAAAGCAATGCAATTGAGTAAGACTTAAATTCAACAGGAGAGAATTCTCAAATGGCCAAAGAGACAGAAATGAGTCATTATGGTCACACAGAGAAATAAGGGAAACTTAAAACTCACTGAGCACCAACCATGGGCCACGCACAGTCTAGGCCCTGGGGCAGTGAACAAGGGAGCTCAGACATGAATATCACAGACCCAGACATAACATAAAAAACAAAATGTGTTTGATGGGCATTGAGGGGGGCACGTGTTGGGATGAGCACTGGGTGTTGTATGGAAACCAATTTGACAACAAATTTCATATTTAAAAAAAAGAAAAAAAGATTCACAGGGAACATAAAAAAATGTGTTTGATGTAGTGAGGGGTCCTGTTTTCACTCCATTAGCTCCTGTCATCTCAGCAATTCCTTTTAAAATATATATATTTTTGTATTTATTTTGAGAGAGACAGAGGCAGAGGGCAAGTGGGGGAGGGGCAGAGAGAGAATCCCAAGAATCCCAGAGAATCTCAGAGAATCCCAAGCAGGTTCCATGCTGTCAGCACAGGACCCAACATGGGGCTCAATCTCAAGAAAAGTGAGATCGTGACCCCAGCTGAAATTAAGAGTTGGACACTTAAACAACTGAGCCACCCAGGCACCCACGAGCAATTCCCTTTACTGAGACCTTCACCACTCAAAACAGTGCTAAACACTAGCTCTTTCTTTTTGAATTGCTGTTTCATGCCTCTGCTACCCAACATCGAGCAATAACTAAAAAAGCCTTCTTCTGGCTGAGACATTGCAGAGCAGGATTTACTGCCACTTACCATGACTTGATTGTGTTTATATTGCTACAGTATCCTCAATAAATATAAACTCAATTAAAATTAAGGAAAGACAAATATAGGACAAGTAAGCAAAATTCTTTTTCATAGCTTAATGGATTAAAAAGTTAGCAGGCCATTATCTGTGATTGCTGTTGATCATTGTCTTTGTTTTTGCTGTTGTTTAAAGAGATTGTGAAACAAATGTAGAAGTTAGTAATTGAGGAGCACATATTCAAAATTAATTTATATAAGCATTTAACCCTTTGTAATGTATCAATACATACTTTTCTATTCACCATTAAAATTTCACCATTAAAATTAGAAATAGACACTTTTAAATGTACCTCGAAGATCTCATAAACTGGTAGTGTATTATAGACTCTGCTTATGCTAAAGTTCAGATGGTCTTCATTCTTGCATCTAGAAGAAATCACCCTTCCACCCTGGATACCCCATGGTGACCATGTCTCTTGATTCACTTCACAGCCAGTCTTCTTAAATGTGTGCCTCAATTACTATATTCATTTTACTTCATTACTATAGACCTGCCACAAATTCCTGTGATCAACTAATACTTACTAAGTATCCATCCTAAGCTAAAATAAATTTTAGTTTGTCAATTTTGTTTAATATGATTTGAATAGCAGCAGAAAAATGAAGTATTATGTCTTCCTTAATATTCTGGTAATGTAGACAAAAAGCTAGTTGCCTGACATGAGTATGGACACTGGAATAAATCACTGTGACAGAAGATAACCAGGCAGGTAGCACCTCTCTCTCTCCTCTTTGGACTTCCCGGTCTCTCCTAGCCTGAAACAATTCTGACTCAAACAGAGGTCTAAATCCAGATCCTCACAAATATAGTGTGCTTTTCACTTCGTCTTATGCCAAAATACTTCTTTGCTATCTACTTCAAGACCCAAAGTGTTACACTACCAATAAAAATTAGTTTTATCTAATTAGGACATGATTTCTAGAAATTGGTCCAAATTAGCCACAGTTGTGGGAAAGCCACATAATTACATAGTTACCTTCCTCAGAAATATAAATATGTAAAGTGATCTGTGCAGACAAGGACTACTTAAATCTTGTCTCCAAGTACTAATTATATAGATAATTTTATTTGCATATTAATTATATGTGTTACTTGGTGCCAGTCAGTAACAGAAGAGTGTTCTAAGAACAGAAACATCTGGTGGACCCAGGCAGCAGTCTGAATAAAACCACATTAAGAGGCTGGTTTGACACAATGATTTACTTAGACACCCTTCATTAGACAGTGCATATAAACCACTCCTTAGTTTAAAGTATCTGTGTAACTTTTTTTAGAAAATTAAATTACTAAGACAGATTTGATTTTAAAGTAGCATGTTTGCTCCATTTTTGTTTATACTTTTACAAAATCATAAAAGACCAAGTCCAAAAAACAAACAACATATACATACCAACAAATCTGAATAGACTGGTGAAAAAAATGTCTAAAGAAAAGCACACCTATTGGACTGAGTCTAAAGGAGCAGACACCATGTTTATTAGAGTCAGCAGTTAAAAACCCTAGTGTTTTTACCTTTTGCTTTACCTTTCAGATATTTGTATTTCAGATACATTTTAGATTATCTGTTCTTTGATCAAAAGTTAAAATTAGAAAATAAAGAATTGTTAATGAAAGGTAATTCAGAAAACTATCAATATATATGATGTAACACAAACACAATAAAACTCAAATTATACAATTAAGTGAAATCATATTAAGTGAAATTAAGTGAAATACACCTAGGATTATATATGCAAAAGATATATCTTTTCTTTGACCAAGAGTTAAAATCAGAAAATAAAGAACTGGTAATGAAAGGTAATTCAGAAAACAACTATCAATATATATGATGTAACACAAATATAGTAAAACTCAAATTATATAATTAAGTGAAATCTTATTAAGATCCACATAAGATTATATGGGAAATGCAAAAGAAATCCACATTGAACTGACTATTCTATACCAAACTTACTCATCAACACTTCAGATTAATGTCCAATTACCTAATAAAGCTTAGTCAGACACAAATTCATATTCCAAGTATATACACAGTCCTATCAAATAAGTATTTCAATCAAATAAACCATTCCAATGTCTTGTCCCATTCATTCTTCCTTCTTCTCTACATTTTTATATATCACTTGCCCAAGAGTAAAGCAGGTATAGTTATACCTGATACAAATGGCAAAGAGATGTTGGTCATGGTGGAAAGCAGAAGAGTGTGGTAAATAAGAATTTGGATTCTCCATGAGGCTGTCCGAGTCAAGTACCATTTAAACCACACATTAGCTACTTAAACACTGATGATTTATTTAACTTCTCTTAACCTCATTTTCTTCATCTTTATAATGGTATTTCATAGAGGTTTCATGAAGAGTGACTGGGACCATAAAATCGCCATTTGCCTGGTTCCTTTACTTCTATTTATGCAAGTGAGGGAAAGACCACTTATACATGTGTTTAAATGAGTGCACACACACACACACACACACATGCACACATACACACTGTATAATAAGGGATAACTAAAGGCTATCACCACATGCTCCCCTTCCCTCCTAGTGGATAAATTAGTGCCTTAAAGTTTATTATCCAACACAGAGGTATGCCTCAAATGTTGAGAAATCCATGTCAGTAAACGCAAAGTTGGATACATGGTAATTCAGGGGGCTACTAGGGACAAATGGGATCTTGTGGAAACATGAAATCATGCTATTTGAATAGCCCCTATCCTGATGGAACATTGGCATGGAGGAGTAGAGGCAATCCAGACCAGTTTATAAGGCACAAAACAATGACTCTGTCTCCCTGGAACACGCTTCCCCACTGCATGTACACACACACACACACACACACACACACACACACACACACACACACCAGAGCCTATGGCAGTCACATACATTGACCTACCATTCTCCATTTCTCTGTTACTCTTTAAAACTAACAGATGGAGGGAGTATTGAAATTGTCAAAATAGGATTCATCCTGCCTCTTCTCTGAACTTCTTATCTATTTCCTGACCTTGGGGCACAGCCTTCCAGGAGAGGTGATCAGCTGGGCGAATGCTGCATAGTATTCAGCAGACTAAGACTACAGATCCGAGGGCGATACCCAGGGAATTTCACTCCTTGTGCCTGGAGGCACTATTGTATAATGGCTCGAGAACAGTGAGGTCAGACACCTCTAGGTTAAAATCCCAACTTCTGCATTTTAACAGTTATGCCAGCTTTGGAAACCTCTATCTAACTTTCGGGAGTGAAAATGGTACCAAATTAATAGTGATGATTTGAAAATTAAATGACAGAATGTAAATACCGTGCTCAGCTGAATGTCTGGCACATAATACAGGTTCAATAAACATTAGCCATTTCCATCATTAAATCCTCAGTGATAATTATTTATCCTTTCATCTACATTTAGGAATTTCTTTAACAAATTAAGCAAATCTTGGAACACTAAAATAATATTTGGGAGAAAGTAATTTGGTTTCATCTGCTTAAGCCTGGCTGCTGGTTAGTGGAAGGGCTCATGAAAATAACATCTGGCCCTGGCTCTTAATTTCCAGCCTTAGGCTTAATTTCTAGTCCCTATCAGCAACAATCTGGCACCATTCTCATGTCCTCATGCAGCTGCTTTGTGGAAAGGTCGTATTTTAGCTCGCACGATTTTCTTTTGCTGTTGTTATCACAGAGGCTAAATTGATATGTGTAAGTCTAAAAATATTCTTAGATACGAGCTCCCTGTGACTAATTAATACTGCCTTATGTTACGAATCAACCTCTGGGACCATAAAATTTCTCTTTTGCCTGGTTCTTCTACTTCCATAAATGCAGGTAGAGCAAAAGCCTCACACCCTCTTTAGAACTTAAAACAATTAACTAAAGGAATTCATTGTCTATAGTGACCACCCATAATGTAATTTCCAATGGTTCTCTCAGGCTTCGTGAGCTTTAGTGCAACGTGACTCCAAATCTGTTGTCACAATTTTTCTTCTGAGAAATCCCAGATTCATCATAAGCCAAAAAGCCAAGCATACAGTGAATTAGATATAATGTGCATAATAATGTGTTTGTCAGTAATGTTAATGGGAATCAATATTCATGAGTAGCACTTGGTGTCATGTGCTAAATAAACTCTAATTAGAAGTATACCTCATTTATCTTCTGTCTCCAAACTCAGATCAGCCAGTCAATCAGCAAGAAGAAACCGACAAGTAGAGTTGGTGCTACAGTGTCACAGTTCATTATCATAAGAAATCGAAGTATCAGAGTCAAACAACTACATACCGCCAAAGCCTTGTTTAAAGACACGTTAAGTCTGTGAATTGGTTGCCAATTTTCTGACCCAACTTCCCTGGGAACCTATGGCTTGCCAATCGCTTCCCACAGTTCAATTCATTTCATCCTCACCACAATCCTGGCTGATGTTTGGTTCCATTGTAAAAGTGAGTAAACGGAGGTTCAGAGAGATAGTTAACCTCCCTCCCCCAATATCACAAAAAGTATAAGCCACAATGGGGTTGGAACCCAGAAATGACCATAGCGCCTCTTCCCACCAGGTCACCACTTCCTTACATGATAGGATTTATGGAGGTAAGAGTGCATGATACTGTCCTAAATGACTAGAATGAATGTTAAAATATAGATAGTATCTTCCTATATAGGACTTACTGCTAACAGAGGGAAAATACACATACATTTCATCCACAGCAGTAATGCTTTTATAAGAAGTCAATGGCAAATATGATAATCCAAATAAGGAAACTGCTCAAGTACAAATTCAAAACATCCCTGATTTTAAATATTTCACTGAAGTATTTCTATTATAAGCCATTGATCTCCGTCTGCCCTGTAAAATATAGTGAATACTATAGTTTAATATAGTTGAGGGATTGCCATTACCAACATAAATTTTCACACTGTGCTATAAAAGGATGATAACCAGAAGGGCTATTTACATTATTAAAATATATTGGGTCTTTGGATTTGCACCAAAGGACCACTGACCTATGTTTGCTAAATCCTTCTATTTATGTAGTTTATTTTCCTTAAGCTAACACTGACTGATAGTATGCTTGCTTCCCACAAGCCATTTTACCTATGTCCAATGTATTCCTTCTAGATTAAACAAGCTTTTTAATAATTATATCTAAAATAATATGGGGACACCTGGGTGGCTCAGTCAGTTGAACATTTGACTCTTGATTTCAGCTCAGGTTATGATCTCACGGTTTCTGAGATCGAGCCCCACATCAGGCTCTGTGCTGACAGAGCAGAGCCTGCTTGGGATTTTCTCTCTCTCATCTCTCTGCTTCTCTCTCTCTCTCCCAAAATAAATAAATAAACTTAAAAAAAATTGTAAATAAGAAGAATGAAGCTTTATGTGAGGGTGTTTGTTAATCTCTTAGGCTGTAATATATTTAACATTAAGGAATCTAATATAAAATTCAATGCAACTGTACATCAATGGATAATAATTTGATCGTATCAACAGACATTGCCATATTAATCTCAAATGGCAATCAACATTATATACTGTGGTGAAAGATAGATTTTCTTGTTGAAACCGGGAAAAAAAATAGAATGCCCTCTTTCACCACTATTATTTTCCATTGTTCAGAGTTTAGCCAAGGCAATAAAGCAAGGGGAAAAAATAGTTACTGGAAAAAAGTACAAAGCATAATTTTTTGCATAAGAAATAACTACCCTAAAACCCTTATAAAACCCATAAAGACATTGCTAAAAAATCCTTAGAAGTAAAAACATAGTTTTTTAACTAATAAGGTAGCTAATATATAAGTATAACCAAAGCAATAAGTTTTTTAATATATGAATAATAACCAGTTCAAACGTTTAGTGAGAAAAAAAAGCCACTCACAAGGCTAATAAAAATATATAAATACACAAAATATACAAAATTTTACTGAAAAATCAAAAGACAGCTATATTATGGTCCATTATTAATAAGATTCTTCTCAAATTTATTCTTAATTTAATATATTCTAATGAAGAGCCTATATTTTTCTAATAATTCTATTAATTTCTAAAATGATCCTGAAAAAAAAATTTATTAAAAACAGGTAAAATTACTCAAAAATTTGGAAACAAGAATAAGGAGACACTACATTAAATATTAAAATTCAATATTAAAACTATTATTTAATATGGTTTGGTTCTTACACAAGAGCAGGAAAACAGATCAGTGGAGCACAAGAGAAAATCCCAAAACAGACAAAATATACAAAAATATTTGTGTATATATGAGATGACAATGGCATTTTTAAAATATAAATCTTAAAGTCAGACAAGGTTGCATTCAAATTCCCAACCCCAACATACACAGATTATGGGTATTTAAGCTTTATGAGCAATAATGACCCCATCTGTAAAAGGGTAATAATATAAGCAAGATAAAAATAATGTATGTAATGTACGTAAAAAAATGTATGTAATAATATTAGCAAGATAAAAATAAAATAATGTATGTAAAATAAAGAATGGAACATATGAAACAAATGGTTAATCAGGTGGAAATGTCATGTAGGCAATTGGACGCATAAGCCCCGGGAGAGGCAGGGGAAGAGCTAGGGCAGTGGTAGATTCAGGGGAGAGTCCAGAACTGGAAATACAAATGTGGGAAACCATTAGGTCACCATTAGAGCCACGGAGCTGAATGAGGTGATGAGATGAAATAACTCAGGAATAAGATGAAAATAGAGAAGAGGGTAAAGGTATAAGACTTTTGGATCCCCAATATTAGCCTCCTAAGAATTCTTCCTGCATCTTATTTCACCCGCTCCATATCAGCCTAACCATTTTCCAGCTCTACAGCTATGGACAAGTCATTTAAACACTTTGCACCTTGGTTTTCTCATCTGTAAAATGGGGGTAATAATTTCATGTGACAATTAAATGAGTTAATGTATATAAGGTGGTTAGAGCAATGACTAGCACATGGTAAGCGCTAAATAAGTGCTTACTATTATTGTTATTCAAGTTTCTCCCAGCTCTGGAAGTGTGAAGTGATAAGGGATGGTCAGCAAATTTCTACATAAGAATATCCACTATTGACTGTATTGTGTGTATGTGAATGTGTGCGTTTGAAGAAAGTTAGAGAGTGATTACAAATCAAGGCTGACCAACAGTAATATAATGCATGCCACATGTCCAATTTTAAAGATTCTAATAGCCACATTAAAAAAGTTAAAAAGCAACAGGCAAAATTTATTCAGCAATATATTTTATTTAATCTAATATTAAATCTAATACTGCAAAATATTATTTTTCAACATGTAATGAATATAAAACTCATTAGTGAGGTATTTTACATAATTTTTATACAAAGTCTTCATAATCTAGTGTATATTTTACATATCGGCAACCTCTTTTTTGGACAAGCCCCATTTTTAAGTGCTCTAAAGCCATGTGTGCCCAGACCACCACATTGAACAGCACAGCTCCAGATAAATGGGAAGATATGAAGCCATACATATGACATTTATAAAAGAGATGGTTAGAGAATAATGAAGAAACAGGACAACCCTGATCAAAGATAGAGCAGAAGGAAGAGAAAATTTCTGTAAATGAAAGATAACTGTGGGTTTTTTTCCTCCAGTAAATGTGTATTTTATCATTCCCCTGTCACACAGAATCTTGATCCATGATCTACAAGAAGAGATTGAAAAACAGTTTGATGTTAAAGAAGATATCCCAGGCAGGCACAGCTATGCAAAATACAATAACTGGGACAAGGTATAGTATAAAATGCCTGTACTTCAAAAAAACTGTAACCCTCAATATTTGTTCTCATTTATTTTTTTTTTTATTCTAATTCCTCAAAATTGGTTTTGCTCTTAAGATTGTTGCTTGGACTGAAAAAATGGTGCATAAGTATCCTGAAATGGTCTCTCGTATTAAAATTGGAACCACTGTTGAAGATAATCCACTATATGTTCTCAAGGTAAAAATAATTCAAGAACTACTGATTCTTAATATTGTTGAAAAAACACTAATTTAAAAGTTACTTTGAGGGGCGCCTGGGTGGCTCAGTCGGTTAAGCGGCCGACTTCGGCTCAGGTCATGATCTCGCGGTCCGTGAGTTCGAGCCCCGTGTCGGGCTCTGTACTGACAGCTCAGAGCCTGGAGCCTGTTTCAGATTCTGTGTCTCCTTCTCTCTGACCCTCCCCCGTTCATGCTCTGTCTCTCTCTGTCTCAAAAATAAATAAACATTAAAAAAAATTTTAAAGTTACTTTGACACAGCTAGTGAATTTTGAGACAATAAAGTCTTATCTTTTTGAAGAACATATAAGCTCTAAATGTCCATTCAAAAATAGAAGTGATAGGTGGTTTTAGGTGAAACCAAGAAAGTCCTTGAATAAACCATTTGTGGGACACAACGGACAAACTCAGACAAATACTTTGTCCCATATCTTTATTATAAGAGTTTATGATGTGCCTGGTGTATAAAATAGTGTTCCATCCATTAAAATTCAGTGAAACTGATGACTAAGTGTTTAAGTCAGGGTGTGTTTAAGTGTTTAAGTTAAGAGAAGTTTAAATATCACAGAATCATAGGGTCCCAGAACAGTAAGTGAGGCATTTCAATCCTATGTTAATAGAGAATTCCCTTCTATAATGGAGCTGACAATTGCCATTCAGCTGCTGCTGGATGCTTGCACATCCAGAGACACTGCTCCCTGAAGCATCCCCTTAATAAATGAGAAGCCCTTCCTTACCCTGAATTCCCATCCATTCATTCTCTCCAACTAGCCAAAACAAATCTAAATTCCCTTCAAAATGACAGCCCTTCAAATATCCAGCCACCATTCCTCTTCCCCACTGCAAACACAACTACAAAATCTTTTCCACCCCAGGCTAAACATCCCATTTATGAAGCCAGAAAAACAAAAGGAAATGGCCAAAACAAAATAACCTATCATCTATTTCTCAAACCAAAGGATATTAACAATAAAATAAGAAAAACAATATATTGTGATTGTTAAAAACCATAAAAGCAACTCTAACACTAGGAAAAAATTTTTTTAAAGATATACTATATAATTGATTATGAATTATGTATAGACACTTCAGGATATAGAGTGAAGTGATCCTCCCTGAAAACAGTATGTGCATAAACAGTTATTCAACAGAAGGCAGGGGAAAGAATTGCTTTGAGCACAGGAATGAGTTATTGGACAACAAGGGATCAATGTGTGAGTTCATGCAAAATAATATCTCAAGTTTAATTTTAAATAGATTGGGAAAGGGGATGAAAGGAGAAAGGCTATTTTTATGGATTGTGGCATTCATGCACGAGAATGGATCTCCCCAGCATTCTGCCAGTGGTTTGTCTATCAGGTAAGTGAATCGGAACGCTCATACAATTCTCCTTTGATTGTCAAATCTCCAGCACTTCACGGAGTGGCAACACCCCTTTCCAAATGAATGCAGTTCCACTTAACTAGAAGGGCCCACATTTGGTGCTGTCAGGAAATAAATGCTCTGGATTTTACTCATCGTTGGGGTTTTTATAAAATTGACACCTTCCTTCAAAATTCTTGAATTCCAGCTGACAGTTTACAAAAGTAAAAGAATTGGGGGGGGGGCATGATATGGTTTCTCCTATAGTGAAGTATGGATGATCTGAAACTATCTTCATATTACAAGCTACAATCTTTGCCTTTCTTCAATGAGCTCAAAGCATATAGACCTCTAGCTCCTGTTTAGATAATTAATTGGCCAATCAATTGGCACTTGGAATTTTCATAGTTAATTTCCTTTCCAAGTGAAAAATAACTCACTTTTTTTAAAGGCAAATTCAGTTTATAAGTTGTTGTTCCTCTCATTCTAGTCTATTCTGACTCCCACCATCTAATAACTTTCTCTTTTCTGCCAGCTTTTGCATACAACATGCTGATGTAATATGAATGACAATGGCTTTCTGGGCATAGATACTTTCACTAGGAAGGAATCTGCCAGGAGAACTGATTTATCTCTATACTTGTTTTAGCTCTTCCAGCTGAGGGCCAAGAGCTACAAAGGAATACATGTGATAGGGCTGCAAAAAATCTCTTGGCTCTGGAACAGATGTACCTGGAAGAGATTTTCCAAGAATGAGAGAGATTTTAGGTAGCCATAGAAAGTACAGATAATTAGATAAATTTCAATCTGATAAGAGAAAAGGAGTTGATTGGCCAATCTAAATGCTTGAGCCTTTTATTAATGGAACATTTTTATTTAATCCTGTTTATAATTAATTTATGAATTCTCTCCAATAGTTACAGATTCCTATGTTTATAAACTCAATCTATATTTACCTAGAGGATGTGAGGGAAAGAATCCATTTAGAACAATATGTACTGCTAATTTTTCACTTGGCCTCCATTCTTCCTATAAAACATCTTGCATGCTGTATGTGGAATGCTACTGTCTTGACAAAATGATCCTTTAAAGAATGTTCAGTTCAATTAATTTCACTAGTCTGAATAAGTGACTTTTATATGGGTCACTTATTTTTATGCTATTTAGGGGAAATATGTTTGAAATCATGTGAACTTGAGTAAATGACTTAAGGAGTGATAGTTATTACTATTATAACCACAGCTTTCCACATGGTGTTAAACTTTACACCAATGGTTTAATTTTTTCCTACTCCTACAGGCAGCCAAAACTTATGGCAAAAACAAAATTATGACCAAACTCCTGGACCGAATGAATTTCTATGTTCTTCCTGTATTCAATGTTGATGGATATATTTGGTCATGGACACAGGTAACGCTCTATGGTCTCTTGTTCGCATTTGGACAATACAGTATTTACCAACTTGAATGCACATTGATTGCTATGTATTAAGTTGGATAGCCAGTTAATTCTAATTCAGAAAAATATATTTTTAAGAATTTCAATTTCAGACTAAGGCAAGCATGATTTCCTGGTTGCAGTAGGTGTCCTTGAAATAATAAGAAATTTTTGCTGCTGAAGCTGGTGAGGAAAATGAAATTAAGCAATAATTATAAAGGAAATGTATGTTATAGGATATGGCAAAAGCACATTCCACCTAAAAATAAAAGTCATTTAAAGACATTATGAACACACTGGAGCACCTGGGTGGCTCAGTCACTTAAGCATCTAACTCTTGATTTCCACTCAGGTCAGGATCTCGTGGTTCGTGAGATCAAGACCCACATGGAGCTCTGTGCTCACAGCACAGAGCCTGCTTGGGCTACTCTCTTTCCCTTTTTCCCTGCCCCTCCCCCGCTCCCTCTCACATGCTCTGTCTCTTTCTCTCTCTCTCCCAAAATAAATAAATAAAACTTAAAAAAAAAAAAAAAAAGATATTATGAACACTGACCTCAAAGCAAAAGGCACTGTATTCCAATCTATCTGTAACAGAATTTGATGTGGAATAACTGTATCAAAAAATAAAGACTGACACAAATAATCTGTCCTTTAACGGAATCCTTCATTGACTCACTGCTGTTAAAAAAGATTCATACTGAACTTTCAGACAGATACTATCACATCCAGTTATTTTCTGGAAATTATGCTCTAACAGTCACAATTTGACCTGTATTATACCTGAAATCTATAAATGGTGAAGAATGTAATGAAGTTATAATTTAAATCATAGGTAATTTCAGAACATTGTTGATAATTTTCTAGTACCGAGAACTAATCAACAGTTTTTAAAGCTAACTAAATTATCCTATCAAGGCCTTAGAATATTAATATAAAAAACAATGTTGCTGAAAATGTTACAAGTTATAAGAAAACAATATATTTTTCTTCATAATAAAGAGCTTCAAGTTAACTAGGTATGTTTCAAATAAAACTGTAGACACCTGCAGAGAGGATCTGAAATGATCAAACTGAAAAATGCAAATTGATCTGATGTAAACACTTCCATCATTCAATCCTGCAGAATCGCATGTGGAGAAAAAATCGTTCCAAGAACCAAAACTCCAACTGCATCGGCACTGACCTCAACAGGAACTTTAATGCCTCATGGAACTGTGAGTAGTAGACCTGATCTCAAGAAAAAGAGCTATAAAGACTGTTCAGACACCAAACTCAGTTAAACCACTTATTTATCTCAGCAAATATTATGTATTCCCTGAGTGTTAATTTTCTAATCTAAAAAATAAAGATAATAATCCCTACCTTAGAAACATTATGAATGTTTTGTTATATGGGAGGAAGTAGGGATGGGGTTGTTTATCAAACCATCTCTTACTTAATATATCTAGCTTGCTAAAAATCAGACACATCCAGATGCATAAAAATTCAGATAATCTGAAGAGAGGTCTCGGGTCCCTCCTCTTCCTGGTCTGATAAAAGCCAAGAAATACCAGTGGTTAAAACCAACACAGAGATAGCTCTTCAGATGTTTGTGAAAAGAAACAGCTGGGGGCAAAGAAAGTGAAAAGGCTTAACAGAAATGCAATGATAAGCAGAAGTCTGCTACATCAGATGACAGTTGCTAGACAAATATGACTTCATCATTACAGTCAAGGAAAAATTACCACTACCCCAATTCATAAATTTTTTCTGTAACTAATTTTGTTGAAAATACGACCTCAGCTCTTAATTCTATTCTACCATAAAAATTATGAGAATAGCAGCTATCCCTAAGTGAGAGCTGCCTGCTGAACCAGGATGAAGAAACTCAGGCTCAAAAAATGAAATTCACACCAGTCCCCAACAAATTGTGGAGTAGGGTTGAACTGGAACTGGGGTCTATCTGGCTCCAGGCCCTGGGCTGCTTCTGATGTATTATTCCTGTGACCCTGGGAAACAGAGGCAAAATAAACAAGGCTAAGAATATTCCATTGGGCTGGGTCTGTCACCCTATGAGTTGTATGTACAAAAAGTTGGTCTGCAATGACTATGACACCAGAGAGATTGAGGCAGTCCTGTAAACCCAGGAAATGAAAACGTTTAAAACATTTTGCAAGTCCACATCAGAAGAGACAGGATCTTTACTGATGGGGAGCAAACTGCGATCTCATCCTCCACATCCACTGCAGCTTTTCCGAACACCAAGGACCCATGTGCAGAAACTTATCGGGGCCCAGAACCAGAGTCCGAGAAAGAGACCAAAGCTGTCACTGACTTCATTCGAAGCCACCTGAAATCAATCAAGGCCTATATCACCTTCCATTCCTACTCCCAGATGCTATTGTTTCCCTATGGATATACATCAAAACTGCCACCTAACTACAAGGACCTGGTATGTAGAAAAAAACCTATGGTTTATGCACTGACACACACCACCACTGACTTCCACGAACAACTGTTCTTTATGAACAACTGCATTACGGTGAAAGAACTTCACACTTTCATACCAAAGAAAAGAACTAATAAAGTTTACCTTAGAGTTAAAATCATAATTCCTAAATTAATTCTTCATGTGATAAAAGGATATAAAATCTTTCAATGTGATTCTAAGATAAAGCCAGTAGGAAAAAATGTGTGGGCAATCCAGAGGAGAATTCCATGAATGCATAAACTGTTATCCAAACATTCATCATGGGTCATACTATAAAACCACACACAGCAAAAGTCTAACAGAACAGCAAAGATATCTGCTATTCCTATCCCTAAGATGCCATATTTAAGAAGATTCATTGTATTTTTATCCTCCTGATCAACTTGGAAACAATATTAATTCTTTTACTATCCAAAGAAAGAACATTATAAGTGTTTGTAAAGCCTCCTCACTGAGAATGCACTGTCTTTCAAGAACAAAAATCTACTATGTATCCTTTTCCTTTGCATAAAAACTGATTTGATCATGTTAGCTTAAAACAAACAAACGAAAACTCTGCATATGGGTTCCAATGCATCACAAGAACTGGAAGTGTGAATAGACAAAAATCCATAAAAAGGGATATTGTTAATTGCTGTAAAAGAAAGGAAATAAAGTAGATAAAGTTCAGTGTCCCAGATCCCATGGGGGCTGATAAATATAACACATTTGGTAAAAGCTATGGAGGGTTCCAATATTGCCTCATATTTTTAAAAGTATATTTTTTTAAAAGAAGTCACAATTGTCATTTTGACTTCAGCCAATTGTATTCAGCACAACAGCATTTAATTTCAGTTGAAGCAGAGATTTAAACTAGTCATTAAAACCATCTGTATATATACAACAAAGAAAATATGCAAGCAATATGCGGCCAATAGTCATTTATTGAACCAAAATAGCTGAGAATCTGAACTCCATGAGTTTGATTAGTTCACAAAAATATACGGCAATGCAATTTCAATCTGCCCTTAAAAAATGGTATTATGAATTAAAAATACAAATACATATAACAAACCACTTTGAGTAAAGAGTTCCTACACAGCAACTAAACTGATTAAGAAAAAAATTTTATCTTTTGGTTATATACATTACAGACTAAAAGTAAATCTTCATTTAGGGTACAAATACGTTAGTGACTATATTCCACTAAAATTCATTCCAATAATCATTCTCATAGCACAAAACACTAATGTGTATTAAAGGTCATGAAATGCATTAACTCTGGAAGAGAAACTCTAATTTAACGACTATTTTAAAGAGGAGTCAACCATCTTTTTCTTCCCTTGGCATGCTAAAATCCAATGTGGAGAAAGTCCTACGATGATATGATGCCCATAAAAACAAAGGAAACAGGAACATGGGAGAAACTGACTTTGGAAAAGACAAATATCTGAAGCCAAAAAATATCTGAGAGGAAGTAGAAAGAATATTATTTTTAGAAGAAAGGACAAAAACAAGAAAGCGGGGGGAGGGGGGAAAAGGGAGGAAACAAGGGAGAGAGGAAGAAGACAGAGAAAAGAAAGGGTAGAAATACAAAATGAGACATGACATGACTGTTTATAACTTATTTCACATTTGTCTTCACATTGTCTTTACAATGACAATATATCTTCCCAAAAATAAATTTCTCACAACCATTGATATTATTTTCATCTTCAATTGCAAAAAAAAACAGTACAATTTATTTTTTAATCCCCAATAAATTAACAGCATTTACATAGTTTCCTATTATTCCAACACTAACTTCCCTTTTTCTCCAGGCCAAAGTTGCAAAGATCGGCACTGATGTTCTATCAACTCGGTATGAAACCCGCTACATCTATGGTCCAGTAGCATCAACTATCTGTAAGTCTTTCTTATTGTTTACTGTGCCATTTTCCCTAATTCTTTTTTATATATATTAAAGAAAATTTTAGAACTTGTAAATTAGAACATTTAGAACTGATAATTTAAACCTCAGTTTTAACAGGTGATTCTGAATTATATGTGAGTCAAGGGAACACATTTTTCCCTTTTGTGGGGATAAGATTTTTCTAGAAACAAATTATACTGAACTTTTACAAGGATACAAGGTCAATGGAAGTTGTTTTATCAAGATAAATTTGCGATTTAATTCATCCACCTTCCTGTTCCCAACCAACATTTATCCTCACTGGAACTCATGAGAATTAGTTGGGGCAAACTCAACAGTTTTCTGTGGTTGTTTTGTTTTGTTTTGTTTTTAATTGGACTCTCTTTTTTTGGCCTTGTCCCTATGCAAACACAGTCTTCCTCCCTAGCTCCTGGTGGGAAAATGGGCTGGCCAAAAGTTTCAGCCACTTTGATCACGTAAAAGCAGTTTAATGTCTCTTTCACTAGTCCCTTCCTACTGTGTTAAACTGAAATCTATATGGTGGATTAAGAAATAGGATGTAAAGGTTCTAGTTCTGTTGCTTTTGTTTTAGTGTCTAAGTACCACATCTTCAATTTCAACTTATGCCCACGTATCCCTAGCTTAGCTCTTGTTTCAAATACAACTTAGTATTGACATAAAAGTGCAGGTCATTATGTTTATGCATGTCAATAATGCTTTTTTTCAAAAGACACATGTTAAGCCACAAGCATTATGTTATGTAGACTCCTGTGGACTAAAACCAGATTCCTAATTTGGTTCAGTTTTATTTTGACTTGTTTTGACTGTATTGCAGTAAGTTCCTTGTACCTAATGTGCCTTGAAAGGAGTAGACTTTTTTTAATATCAATATATTAAGAAAATGTCGTCAACAACAAAAAAATTATCTTGCACAAGTCCAAGAAGACTTCCAATTGGGAGAACTATAGATTGACATACAGTAGGTGGTATAGTACAATGGTTAATAGCACAAACTGAAGATATGCAGCTTGGGTTTGATTCCTTACTCAACTATGTACTAGATAGTGCCTTTGAGCAAATTGTTAATCTCTCCTTGCCTAAGTCTCCTCTTCTATAAAACAACAAATGGTACTTAAATCCTAAGGTTGTGATAGGAATTTATGAAATGAGTTAACATACATAAAGCACTTAATAGGGTGCCTGGTATTTAGCAAGTGGTTTTTATAAATATATATACATATTTTAGTAGGTACAGATGTACACAAATAAAAGGCTAAGTAACACAGTCAATAGATTAAGTTCTAGAAAAATGTATTCTTAAAGTGAGAAGCTTTCGGTGTTGCATTTATTTCATGCCTTATATAGTTTTTGCTTGAAATTTAAGGTTTTAAAGATACGAAAAGTGGTATCATAAAAGAAAACTTATTAAACTTAGTAACATCACATAATTATGAAAAATCACAAATTCTATTCATTCTCAATAACCAGTATTAATCTTAATGAGAAATGTCACATAAATTTGCCAAAACAGAATAGGCATACTCTTTAACGTCACAACAGTTTACTTAACTGCAAATGGAGAACTAGTACATCTAGAAATTGACCAAGTTTATTAAAACATCTAGCATACTCTAAACCACCATACAAGACACAATTCCTACTTACCCTAACTCCATTGCTATCAAACTCTTATTTTTATATGCCTTTTTCTAATGAACTTAAACCCAACTCTAGCTAAAAATGGCAGCCTTCTTAATCACTAAAGCCACTACAGTTATCTCAGCTCACACACTCCACAAACTCCCTACAATGCTGGACCCTGTCCATACCCCTTCTTCTTGCCATCCCTTGGCCTTCCTTACCAATGAACTCTCCTGGTTTGCCTCCCCCTCCTCCTTTTCTACTTGGTCTCTGCCGACTGCCTCTAAAAGTTGACATTTTCAAAAAAACAGGTACACTTCACACATACATCAGAAGATTCTCTCTTCAGGCCCCTCCTCCTCCTTCTGCTTTTTTCCCATCAGGGAAGTGCTCTCTTTCCTTAAAGGCTTGAGACTGCACTTGTCACCTGGAAGGCACCAGTGGCCAAGCTAGGGGGATCACTTTTCACTCAAGTAGTAGTTACCTGCAGCAATCAATGGGAGACCAGCAGCACTAGGGGAATCAACCAGACCAAATTAGCAATGCAAAGATTCTGAAAACCATATTGTCATCGGAACCACAAGTCACAGAAGAAGACCAGAGCCTGAATGCTAATCCTAAACACAGTGACTGACTGCTAAAATAGGTATCAGTTAAGATTTAAGATTTAACATAATAGCCAAAATGTCCAAATACAATCAAAAATCACTATCACACCAATAATGAGGAAAATAACAGCATGAAAGAGAAAAGACAATCAACAGATGCCAAAACTGAGATGATTTACACATTAGAATTATCTGACAAGAATTTCAAAGTCACCATCATTAAAATACTTCAACAAGTAATTAGATAGCCTTGAAACAAATGAAAATACAGAAAATCTCACCGAAAGAAAGAAAGAAAGAAAGAAAGAAAGAAAGAAAGAAAGAAAGACAGACAGACAGACAGACATAAAAAGGAACCAAATGGAAATCACAGAACTGGAAAATACAATAACTTAAAATATTTAAAAATTCACTGGAAAGGCTCAATAGCAGAATGAATATGATGGAGGGAAGAATCAGTGAACTTAAAGAAAGAATAAGCCAATCTGAAGAGAGAAAACAAACTGAAAAAAGATGAGCAAAGCTTCAGGGACCTGAGGTGCAATAACAAAAGATCCAACATTCAAAACATCAAAATCTCAGAAGAGAAGGAGAGTGAGAATGGAAAAAAAATATGGAAAAATAAAGACTGAAATTTATAAAAGTTCCTAAAAACATAAACCAATATATCAAAAAGCTGAGTGAATGCCAAACAGGATAAACTAAAAAAACTCACATTGAGTGCATCATAATTAAAATTCTGAAAACTAGAAGCACCTGGGTGGCTCAGTCAGTTGAGCGTCCGACGGGCTCAAGTCATGATCTCACAGTTTGTAGGTTTAAATCCTGCATCAGGCTCTATGCTGACAGCTCAGAGCCTGGAGCCTGCTTCAGATTCTATGTCTCCCTCTTTCTCTGCCCCTCCCGACTCGCATTCTGCACCCCCCCTTTCAAAAATAAACATTAAAAAAAATGTTTAAAATTCTGAAAACTAAAGACAAAGAAAAAACTTTTGAAAGCAACCAGAGAGAAACAATCCGGGGGGGGGGGGGGGGGAACAATTCAAATGATAGATTTGTTGAAACCATGGAAAGCCAAAAGGAAATGACGGTATTTTTCTAGTACTAAAAGACAAGAACTATCTACCTTAAACTCTATATTCAGCAAAAATATCCTTCCGAAATGAAGAGGAAATAGGGGCACCTGGGTGACTGATTTGGTTAAGTCTCTAACTCTTGATTTCGGCTCAGGTCATGATCTCAAGATTCATGGGGATCAAGCCCTGGGTTGGACTCTCTGCTGACAGCACAAGCCTGCTTGGGAATATCTCTCTCTCCCTTTCTCTCTCTCTGCCCCTCTCCCACTTGTGCTCCCTCTCTGTCTCTAAAAATAAACAAATAAACTAAAAAAAAAAAAGGAAAAAAAAGTAAAGAAGAGGAAATAAAGACATTCTCAGACAAATTTCATCACCCAAACACCTACCCTTTAAATATGGCTAAAAGAGGGGTGCCTCGGTGGCTCAGTCAGTTAAGCATCTGACTCTTGATTTCAGCTTAGGTCATGATCCCAGAGTTGTGGGATCGAGCCCTGGTTAAGTGTACAACTGTTGATTTTGGCTCAGGTCATGATCTTGTGATCAGGAGATTGAGTCCCGTGTTAGGGTCAGCACTGAACAAGGAGCCTGCTCAGGATTCTCTCTCTCCCTCTTTCTGCCCTCTTTCTGTCCCTCCTCCACTGATACAAATTCTCTCTCTCTCTCTCAAGTAAATAAACATTAAAAAAAAAATAAAAATGACTAAAGGAGGTTCTCCAAATAAGAAATAAATGGTAATAGGAGAATGCTTGAAACTGTAGAAAGAAAACAAGAACAATGGACTATGTGATGAATGAATGAACAAATGAATGACTATCTTCTCTTCATCATGGCGGAATGAAAAATTATAACACCATTTGATGTGATGCTCAATGCATATTCAGAAGTACTCAAGACAGCTATATTTAAAAAGTATAAATATAAAAAGAAACTAAGTGCAAGATTTCTATATGTCACTTGACATGGTAAAACACTGATATCAGCAGATTGTGATAAATTATGTATGTATATTGCAATACTTGGAGCAACCACTAAGAAAACTTTACAAAGTAATATACTCAAAAATGTTATTATAAATCAATCAAAATGGAATCCTTAAAATGTTCATTTAACCAGAAAAAGAAAAGAGAAAGAGGAATGAAAAACAGAGAGTCAAATATCAGACGATAAATATCAAACATCAAAATAAATATCAAACAATAAGATGGTAGATTTAAGTCATATCAAAACTTAACCAAAGATATTAAATAGAGACAGATTGGCAGAGTGGATTTAAAAAAAATGATTCAATAATACACTGCCTACAATAAACTTACTTCAAATATAACACAGATGGGTTGAAACTGAAAGGCTAGAAAGAGATATACCATACAAACATTAATCAAAAGAGAAGTAGCCATATTAAATATCAGATAAAGTAAATTTCAAACCAAAAACCTTTGCTAGAAACAAAGAGGGACATTAATAAAGATAAAAGGATCAATTCACCAAGAAAAGATAATGATCCTGAATGTGTGGGAGCTGCTTTCTAAACAACATTTATGATGTTTCTCCCAATAACTTCAAAATTCATTTCCTCAAGCTCCGTCCTAAATGTGGTTGATGCTAAACATCCTTTTGTCTCCCCTCCTTTATCCTTTCTTTTCCTCATCACTATCCTCTCTGAGTTCCTGTTTCTATTAATAATGTGTGGATTGTCTTCAGCCACCCAGACTGAAATCTCAATCATTTTGATCAGATTTTGTGACTCTTCCATTCCAGTATTTGTGACACGGACCACTCAATGCTATGCCCAGTGTGATGACTCTACACAAGTTCAGGCTTTCATTTCACAATACCTCCTAACTGGTTTCTACTTTTTCCAGTCCTAAGTATGGCACTAAAATAACTATTATTGCCTCCCAAACAAAACACCTTGTCCTGATTTATCAGGTTTTCTGAGCTTTGCCCACAAACTCTCACTTCTCCATTTGTTCCAGTCCAGCTGAACCTCTCTCGTCATAAAAAGGCCTCCATGCTTTTCCATCTTCATAGCTCACTGGCCAGAATGCCTTTCTTCCATTTCCATCTGGAAAAACACTAGCTTTTCTTCAAGGCTCTCCATCATAAAGGCGGTATTTAGTAGACATTGAGCATAAAATGTCAACCTCCTCACCAGACATAATTTTTTTTAATCTACGTAAGAGTCAACATAAAGATTATACTGTTACCTTTCTTATGGTACTTACATATTCTTCCCTGTCTCTATTGATTTGCATCTTTGACTTCTCTCCCCTAAACTGTAAGTTCCCAAAGACACCAATATCATCTTTATCTTTGTAACCTGAACACACCCACCCTCCACAGTACCAAGTATAGTACACCATGCATATTATAGGTTTAATAATATTTGTTGAATTGGGGCGCCTGGGTGGCTCAGTTAATTAAGCGTCCAACTTCAACTCAGGTCATGATCTCGTGGCTTGGGGGTTCAAGCCCCACGTCAGGCTCTGTGCTGACAGCTCAGAGCCTGGAGCCTGCTTCGTATTCTGTGTCTCCTCCTCCCTCTGCCCCTCCCACACTCATGCTCTGTCTTTCTCTGTCTCTCAATAATAAATAAATGTTAAAAAAATTGTTTAATAAATAAATAATATTTGTTGAATAATTTAAGAGCCAACCCTGTCTATTTATACCAAAATATTTCTTCTTTCTTCATCACAACTTTGAGTTTTCATCCTTCAAACCTGAAATATTAATATCAGTTAAACTCATCACTTGTCCTGGAACATAAATTATTTTATATACAAAAAATTAGTTTTTCTATTATGCAAATGAAAATATACATAAATGCATTTATAGTATACACATGCACTTGTATAAACCTCATATGTATATAACTTCTAGATGTCTGTTTAGATTTTCAAATAATAACATTCTTAGTAAATCTCATAAAAATTGACATTGAAAAGTTGGATTAGGGGATTAAATACATCCTTAAAATAATTGATTTAAGCTTTCCTGGTCTTTTAACTAGAAAATAGTTCACCCAAGCAACATGAATAGAAAGGGACCTGAACTATTAGGAAGAACATAATTTTGCCTAGCTTGTATGCATGATTTTTTTTTGGTTGAGTTTTCAGTGACCAGTGACCCCCTCCTTAGTTGGTTTACACAGCTGCTTGCACTTGCCCAGACCACCTCCATCTGCAACACTGTGTGCCCAGTAAACAAACTCAATTTATTTAGAGTACTGGCCCAAACAAAATGTAATTTTGAAAATGCAGCACATATTTAAAATGAGTGGTGGATCCCAAAACCATGATTATGTTTTATTCTACACTCTATACTATATAGACCACTACTCCCATTCCTTACTGCAATTAACTGTACACATAATTATTTTTTATTGCTAATTTTACACCAGTGAATTTCCATTTCAAGAAAAACATTAGCATTTGTTTCTAATTAAATATTTATTGCTTATGTTTTACAGACCCGACATCAGGTTCTTCTTTAGACTGGGCTTACAACCTGGGCATCAAACACACATTTGCCTTTGAGCTCCGAGATAAAGGCAAATTTTGTTTTCTCCTTCCAGAATCTCAGATAAAGCCGACCTGTAAAGAGACCTTGCTAGCTGTTAAATTTATTGCCAAGTATATCCTCAAGCATACTTCCTAAAGAATTGGCCTCAGTTTGGAATAAGCCAAATAATGTTTCTTTATGCCTTCTGCCAGAAAGTCAATCTTCAATTATACCTAGATATAGCTTCCACATTACCTGAATAGGTCCCTCTCTTGCTCACTTAAGTTCTATGTTACTTCTTTTTGTTTTTATTTACTCTCAATAGCACCTTAACAAACAGCTTTAAGTGAAAGCTTTCAACAACCTTTCTTTGATCCAAATAAAGTTTGAAACCATCAAAAAGTATTATTTTGAGTATTTTGAAACATGATATACAGCGGGATATATGTACATCTGCGAAACATGATACACAGAAATGAGAACCTTCAGTTTCTCCAGAATCAGACTTCCCATATGGCTTCATCATTTCATGTATTAATATAATAAAATTAAATTATATTCCAAAATGCATCTTGTCTTTTGATAAACTATACTCTCTATATTTCTCTATTAGCACTAATAATCAAGCATTAATGTGTCTCATGCAGTCTGTTAATAAGAAATAATATCTTCAATTCAAAAACATATTTTGCCTGCACATATATTTCTTTTTAATAGAAGTAGACATTGTTTATATCTTCACAATAGCAAAAGGATATCCTAGTAGGAAATAAAGTGGTTCATACTGAGATGAATCTCAGAGCTTCAAACAAACAATCCAGTTCTCATCAACATAATGTACATTAAATTCAAAATAGTTTAGGGACACCTGGGTGGCACAGTCAGTTAAGCGTCCAGCTCTTGATCTCTGCTCAGGTCATGATCTCACGGTTGAGTTTGCGCCCCGCATTGTGGTCTGCGTTGATGGTGCAGAGCCTGCTTGGGATTCTGTCTTACCTTCTCTCTGCCCCTCCCCCCAACTGTGCTCTCTCTCCCTCAAAATAAATAAATAAACACCTAAAAAAAATTTTTTTAATTTCAAAATGGTTTAATTTAACCTGTCATAATCTGAGGAAACTACCTGCCAAAACATCTCTTGGTAGTAATAGACACAGCCAAGACAGTCCGGTCAACTGTGAGCCCTGCCCCTTATAATGGATGGGGGAAAAGCCTGGAAATGTAGTACAAGTATAAGTGAGAAAGTCTTGTTGACCAAGGACAATGAGAGTAACTTATTACTTTCATACTGTCTATAGTTCCTATTGTTTAAAATAAGAGTTACAAATATCTTTTCTCCAACCACGATTTTTCAATGCCTCATCATGTGACAACAGTAGTATCTACTTTCTAGAAATCCAGAACACAGATGCCTGACCAGAATCTGAAAGACAAGTAGAGTTGCTTGACTTCCTATAAACTGCCTTCTCATAACACTCTCAAAAATTTTTGAAGATCCTCAAAAATCTTGAGAAACCAGATAAATAATCTGGGACATCCTCATTAATTCTTTATGGGTCCATAAAAGAAAGAATGCCATCAAATCTATAAGGTGATGGTATTTCTGATAGTTGTGAAATAGGTAAAAGTTTCCCATGCAAAACTGTCCAGAGGAAACCAATATATACTAACAAAGTTGTTTTACAGGCAGAGGGGGAAAAGCTGACAGAGTCAAGAAAGTAAAAGGCAAAACCGTGATTATGAGATTACAATGCCTCTTATAAAAAAAATATAATATCTATACCTAAATATTTAGCAAACTGGCTCAGAAAATGGTGTCTGAGTGGCTCATTTTGTTGAGCTTCTGACTCTTGATTTTGGATCAGGTCATGATCCCAGGGTTGTGGGATTGAGCCCCATTGTTGGGCTCCGTGCTGAGTGTGAACCCTGCTTAAGATTTTCTCTCTCTGTCCCTCTCCCCCACTGACATGCTCACTCTCTCTCTCTCTCTCTCTCTCAAAAAAAAAAAGAAAGAATTAGAAGAAGAAAAAATGTGAAGTAAATCTGTTCCATCAAACATACCATATGGAAATTATTCACTCATTCACATTCATTTACTCATCTGAAAAAAGACTAAAAGAAATTCTAACCTTAAAATTCACATAAATATTTCTAATTCCATTAGGTCTTTAGGTGGAGGAGGTAAGAAAGATAATCCCAATTATTGAGTATCTTCTGTGCCCATCCATTATTCAGATTATAAAAGATACAAGTTTTATATACCATTCTATTTGAGCTATTATGTAGTTTAATATTTCTTTTCTCAATCAGATAAAAAATCATTTGAGCAGCTAAAAACCAAAAAAACCTAACAAGACTATTCTTCACCACAATTGAACAGCTTTGGCATAGTGTCACGTGGGGAATACGCTTAGGAATTCCTTGAGCTTGCACCCATAGGTCAACAAGGCATATAGGAAGCCTCAGAATGAAAGCATCCAGGATTAGGTAAACAAGATCGGATATTCAGCGTGGAAATGCCCCCCAATTTAGTGCAATAGCAGAAAGCTGCTTTCACAGGAAGAAAGGACCAAAATAGTTAAACAGGTAAACAAAGCTATAGACCACAGCAGGTCTGAGCAGAGCTTATTAGCAACAGAAACGTGCCTTGTTGACTGTAAGGTACCATGCTCTGTCTGTCTTATCCCCTAGGCTAGCTAAGATAAAAAGACATGGTGCCTCATGCTAGCCATCCAGGTGCCAGGATTTTGTTTTGTATTGACCCAAACCCCTAACACCTCTTCAAAACTCCCTTTCCCTCATGCCCACGAGTTAATGTTCAGTTTCACTGTCTCTGTGCACGTCCATCAAGCTTGTAAGACTTCTGATCCTAATAAAAATGGAGCAAGGACCCTTACTCAGGACTCTTGTCTCCTCCCAGGCATTAGCCTATCTAGCATTTTAATCCTGCATCCATTCTCTTGCTGGACAAGAGAGAACTCCTGACCCAGAGTCCATGACAGTGTCACAGAGTATTTGCTTCTTTGACTTCATATGAATTATAAAAATAAATGTGAAGAAACACACATTAAAATTTTAAAACTGAAATGTCATTTATGGGAAAGTTTGAGTAATCAATGCTGTGATTCTTCTCTTGTCATTTTTCATTTATCAGTAAAAGGACTTGGTACCCAAGTTATAAATTGTGCTACCTCCTATTCTTAACAATATGTCTCACAAAACACACACACACACACACACACACACACTTACTACTAAACCATCACTCATTTCCTAGTTTTAACTCAAGAGACATTGTTCAGTATTGAACATTTATTATTTTATGGCATTGGTTTAGTGGCTAAGACATACATCGCCATTATATGAGAAAATGAAATATCTTACCATTTTCACTAATTCAAATAAATGAGATTCCAGTGGGCATGCAACTCCAAACTGATTTTAAAATATCATATCAGAGGTTCCCACCCCATATCCTACACAATGTATATCTTCTATAACTATGTTAAGTGCTCATTGGCTAAGTAAACATTAGGTTTATTGACAAGAGTTTCTGTTTCTCATTTAAGGCAAACATCTACGCCTGATTTTCTTTAGAAAAAAAAATTAATAATTCCCAGAGAAACTTGCAACAGATCACTGAGAATATACAAGTTCTCTCTGTCTCTCCCTCTCCACTAGCAACTTGTTCTCATAAAAGAATTTAAATGATTTTGGTAATTCCAAATGGATGGATGTTGTGCTTTTCTGGACATGGGAAAAGATCACAGAGAACTCTTCTTATTCCACCACGTGGTTCTCTCAGTACTATACACTAATCTTTAACCTTTAATATCAAAAAGACAAATTGGAGTTTTTCTAAAAAAGAATACGCATTGGTTCCAAATTTCCAAGGATACATATAATACAAAGTAGCAGTAGTAAGCAATCTTAGTTGAACACTCATTTATTTGAGCATCTACGAGAAACAATGGAGTCCAGAAACTGTGACTGACTTCAAGAACTTCTAGTTGTCCCCTAAAAATCTATTCTTCCTTCTTCCTAGTAGTAGGTCTCCCAATTCTGAACTGGGCACATGGCCACTCAAAGTCTCAAATTCAAAACTTCCCTTCCAAAAGAGATGGTTCTTCAACTGATCTGGCCAGTGAGTTGTAAGAGTAAACAGCACGTGGCAAAGTCTAAGTAGCTAACTTTAAAGACCTCTGGCATATAAATTTTGGTCCGTCTCCATCCTTTCTTTCTTTGGAACTGAAATACATTTGTGATGACTGATTCCAAGCAATCATTTTGAACCATAAAATGCTCTCAAGAATTGAAGCAAAAAATAGGATAGTAGAAGCCCATGCTCATGACAATTAGCAGAACAGTTCCAGATGTGTCCTGGGTAGAAATCCTTGGAAAGTGATGTTGTGTTGCACAACATCACAGGACTAGAAATCAGGTTTGGGTTATAAAACTGAATCTACCACCAAATGACACCCAGTAAGATACAATCACCCTTTCCCACCCTACCTATCTTCTAGATTTTTTGGAGTATTTGAAATAATAAATGCTCACCAAGGTAAACCACTAATTTCCATTTTGTTTGTATTTGGGACAAAGCACACTTACCTTAGAGGTTGGCTCAGGTGGTTCCTAACTGAGGTACGTGTTGGGTGGCACAAAAACAATGGCACCACTGCTACTCTCAAGGGTGGTTCCTCCCCAAAGCTCTGCTATGGTGGATACGAAGTGACATGTGCATGTGCATATGTAGATTTTCTCCCATGAAAAGCTCTCAACAAATTATTACAGTCAAAGGATTATTGATCCTCAAAAGTTTAAGCATAATAGGAAACAAAATTCAACATAATATCGAAAAATATTTGCATACATCAAAGTAACTATTAACTCCAATTCAGGGATCTCAGAATTTGTGTAGCAATTTGCTTCTTTTTTGTTGTTACTACTATTAATTTTTTTTCTGTTTGCTTAGCAATATTCAGAAAACATATATAAAATACCTATTACATTTCCAATTACCAAAACCAAGAAAATTAAATACCCTAAAATTTAACAAAATGATTAAAGCCTGCCAATTTATTTGTTATAGAAGTCCAGGAGTCTAGTGGAGAAGCTCCAGCACACCACTGGAACAAAAATGTCTGCATTTGGACACATCAGAGAGGGTAAGAGGAACAGTTTTACTCTACCCACATCACCTCTCCTGTAAGGTGGCACAGCTCGGCCCAAGAGGGCCCTCTTGGCCTGCAATTTTCCCCACAGAGGAAAGAGAGGGTGTGTGTGTGAGCCCCTGGCCTCCACAGGTGTGTGGGATGCTCCCAAAGAGACCCATTTCTCTCTCTCCTCCAGAGTAGTGAGTCATGAGCTGCATGACTGGGGAGCAAAGAGCAGCTGGGAGGATAGCGGCCAGGGCTTGGAATATATCTAAGGAACACGGATGCTAACCTTATCAGGAACTCCATCATAAGACCCACCCATGCGTCACGGAGACAGACACCCGACCTGCAAATCCCCCATCTAGCCCACAATCACCACAGTGCCACATGCTCATCACATACACACACCCACACCCCATGGCAGGCTCCCTGTGTGTGCTACCAATCACAGAACAAGCTTGGCAGACAGGTAGCGAACCTGCCAAAAGCTGGGCTGAATCTTCATGCCAAGGAGAAACCACAAACTTGAACATTTAGCTCTGTAAAAGGGAAGCTGTCAGTACACCAAACACCAAGCACCAAGCCTGGTGCGCTGCAAGATCAAGACAAGGCATACAAGCTTAAGAATTCTGCCATGAGAGGGAGCAAGATGTGTGGAACAGACATATCCACAGAAAGCCTGCAAAAAGCCTCAGAATCCCTAGCAGGACTGACAGAAGGTATTTCTTCCCCAAGGTCAGTCAATAAAGACTGGATAAAGTGATTGCTACTTCACATGTGAAGACAGCAACGTAAGATTTCAAGAAACATGAAAAATCAAACAAACATGGCACTATCAAAGGGTAACAATAATTTTCCAGTAACTGACCCCAAAGACATGGAGACCTGCAACTTACCAGCTAATTCAAAATAGCTATTTTAAGAAAGCTCAATGAGCTATAAGAAAATGCACAAAGAACATTCCTGCCCGCCCCACCCCTGCCAGAAAAAAAAAAAAAAAACCCACAGGAAAACACTACATGAACAAAATGAGAAGTTTAACAGGGACAGAAATTATAAAACAGAACCTAACAGAAATTCTGGAGCTAATGCAAACAATGAATGAAATGAAAAATGCAACAGCATCAATAGAATGACTCAACCAGAAGAAAAAATCCATGAAATAGAAGACAGGAACTTTGAAATTATCCATCCTGAAGATTAAAATATTTTAATGAATGAAAAGAGTAAAGAGGGACTCATGGGTGGCTCAATGACTTAAGCATCTAACTTCGGCTGAGGTCATGATCTCACGGTTTATGGGTTTGAGCCCCACATCAGGCTCTGACTGACAGCTCAGAGCCTGGAGCCTGCTTGAGATTCTGTGCCTCCCTCTCCTTCTCTCTCTCTCTCTGCCCCTCCCCAACTTGTGCACACACACACACACACGCTCTCTCTTTCTCTCTCTCTCTCTCTCAAAAATTAGAATTCTTTAAAAAAAGAGTGACGAAAGTCTATATGGACTATGGCATAGCATCGAGAGAAACAAATGCACATTACTGGAGACACAGAAAAGGAGAGGGAGAAAGAGCCAAAAAGCTTATTTAAAGAAAAAATAGCTGAGAACATCCCAAATCTGGTGAGAGATTTGCCCACCCAAGTTCATGAAGCTCGTAAGTCCCCAAACAAATATAAGTCAAAAGATCTTATCCAAGGCACGTTATAATAAAACTGGCAAATATCAAACACAAATATAGAATCTAAAAAGTAGATTCTACAATAGAATCTAAAAAGTAAAAAGAAGCTTATCATTTACAAAGGAATCCCCATAAGTCAATCAGATTTATACACAGAAAACTTATAGGCCAGGAGAGAATAGGATGACATATTACAAATGCTGAAAGAAAAAAAAAAAGCCAACCAACTTTATCTAACAAAGTTTTCCTTCGGAAATGAAGAAGAGAAAAAATTTTCTCAAACAAAAGCTGAGAGAGTTCATCATCACTAGATCTGCCTTATAAGAAATACTTAGGGAAGTCTGGGTGACTCCACTGGTTAAGCGTGGCTCAGGTCATGATCTCACAGTTCATGAGTTCAAGCCCCATATCAGGCTCTGTGCTGACAGCTCAGAGCCTAGACCCTGCTTCAGATTCTGTGTCTCCCTCTCTCCGCCCCTCCTTCCCTTCCCCTCCTTCCCTCCTTCCCTCCCTCCCTCTCTCTCTCTCTCTCTCTCTCTCTCTCAAAAATAAATAAACATTTTTTTTTTTTTTATTTTAAAAAGGGACATCTGGGTGGCTGAGTTACGCAGCCGACTTTGGTTCAGGTCATGATCTCATGGTTCATGAGTTTCGGCTCTGTACTGACAGCTCGGAGCCTGGAGCCTGCTTTGGATTCTGTCTCCCTCTCTCTCTGCCCCTCCCCAACTTGCACTCTGTCTCTCTCTCTCTCAAAAAGAAAAAAAAAATAAAAACCTTTTTTTATTTTTTAAATTAAAAAAAAGAAATACTGAAAGAAGTTCTTCAAGTTGAAATGAAAGGGCTCTTTCATATTAGTAACATGTAAATATGTAAAAATATGCAACACACTGGTAAAAGTAAGTATGTAATCAAATTCACAATACTCTAATATGGTGTTATATTAACCACTTAACTATAGTTTCAAAAACAGTTAAAGGAAGACTGGAGGAAGATGGCAGGGTAGGAGGACACTGGGCTCACCACGTCCTGCCGATCACTTAGATTCCACTCACAGCTGCCTAAATAATCCAGAAAACCACCAGAAGTCTACCAGAGCGGACTCTCCAGAGCCAAGTAGATGAGAGGCCCACAGAAGAGGGTAAGAAGGGCGGAGAGGCAGTGCGCACTACATGGACTGGCGGGAGGGAGCCGGGGCGGTGGAGGGGCAGCCCGCCCAGCAACGCAGAGCCCCCAAGTCTGACTTGCAAAAGCAGAGGGTCTGGACAGAGTGAGTTCTGATAGCCAGCGGGACTTAACATCTGGAATGTTATAAGTCAACAGCTCTGCTTGGAGAGCGGGAGGGCGAGAGGACAATGGGAGGGAGAGTTGTTGAGCCCTGGAGGACAGAGCTCATCTCGGCAGGAAACAAAGGTGTTGGGAAGTGCCATCTCCCTTGCCCATCCCCCAGCCAAAATCCCAAAGGGAACCAGTTCCCGTCACCGAACTTGCTTGCACAGCACAAACACCCAACGCTGTGCTTCTGTGGATCCATCCCTCCGACGGGTCTGCCTCCCTCCCGGTGCCACAGGGCCCCTCCCGTAGCAGACCACAGAAGGCAAAGCAAGCTGAGCCTGCCCCCCCCCCCCCCCCCCCCCCCCCCCCCCCCCCCCCCCGCCGTTCACCTTGCAGATCCACCCCGGCTAATACGCCAGATCCCATAGAAGCAGCACCACAAGCCTGGAAGTGTGCAAGTAGCCCAGACAGGGGCCACACCACTCCACAGTGAGTCCTGCCCCTGGGAGAGGGGAAGATAGGGTACACACCACTCTGACTGCAGCCCCAGCGGTGGGCTGGGGGTAGACATCAGGTCTGACTGCGGCTCCGCCCACCAACACAAGTCACTCCGGACAGCACAGGAGAAGGGCCGGGCAGTTTGGAGCCACCACAGGGACACCAAAATGACGAAACGGAAGAACTCTCCTCAAAAGGAACTCCAGGAAGTAGTGACAGCTAACGAACTGATCAAAAACGATTTAAGCAATATAGCAGAGAATGAATTTAAAATAATAGTCATAGGGGCGCCTGGGCGGCTCAGTCGGTTAAGCGGCCGACTTCGGCTCAGGTCATGATCTCACGGTCCGTGAGTTCGAGCCCCGCGTCGGGCTCTGTGCTGACAGCTCAGAGCCTGGAGCCTGCTTCAGATTCTGTGTCTCCCTCTCTCTGACCCTCCCCTGTTCATGCTCTGTCTCTCTCTGTCTCAAAAATAAATAAACGTTAAAAAAAATTTAAAAAAATAATAATAATAGTCATAAAATTAATTGCTGGGCTTGAAAAAAGTATAGAGGACAGAAGAGAGTCTATTGCTACAGAGATCAAGGGACTAAGAAAGAGTCAGGAGGAGCTAAAAAATGCTATAAATGAGGTGCAAAATAAAATGGAGGCAAGCACAGCTCGGGTTGAAGAGGCAGAGGAGAGAATAGGTGAATTAGAAGATAAAATTATGGAAAAAGAGGAAGCTGAGAAAAAGAGAGATAAAAAAAAAAGCCAGGAGGGGCGCCTGGGTGGCGCAGTCGGTTAAGCGCCCGACTTCAGCCAGGTCACGATCTCGCGGTCCGTGAGTTCGAGCCCCGCATCGGGCTCTGGGCTGATGGCTCAGAGCCTGGAGCCTGTTTCCGATTCTGTGTCTCCCTCTCTCTCTGCCCCTCCCCCGTTCATGCTCTGTCTCTCTCTGTCCCAAAAATAAATAAACGTTGAAAAAAAAAAAAAAAAAGCCAGGAGTATGAGGGGAGAATTAGAGAACTAAGTGATGCGATGAAATGCAATATCCGTATAATAGGGATTGCAGAGGAGGAAGAGAGAGAAAAGGGCTGAAGGTGTACTTGAACAAATCATAGCTGAGAACTTTCCTGATCTGCAGAAGAAAAAGAGAAATCCAAGAGGCGCAGAGAACTCCCTTCAGACATAACTTGAATCGATTTTCTGCACGACATATCATAGTGAAACTGGCAAAATACAAGGATAAAGAGAAAATTCTGAAAGCAGCTAGGGATAAACACGCTCTAACATATAAAGGGAGACTGATAAGACTGGTGATGGATCTATCTACTGAAACTTGGCAGGCCAGGAAGGAATGGCAGGAAATCTTCAATGTGATGAACAGAAAAAATATGCAGCCGAGAATCCTTTATCCAGCAAGTCTGTCATTTAGAACAGAAGGAGAGATAAAGGTCTTCTCAAACAAAAACTGAAGGAATTCATCAGCACTAAACCATCCCTACAAAAGATCCTAAGGGGGATCCTGTGAGACAAAGTGTCAGAGACATCGCTACAAGCATGAAACCTACAGACATCACAATGACTCTAAACCCATATCTTTCAATAATAACACTGAATGTAAATGGACTAAATGTGCCAACCAAAAGACATAGGGTATCAGAATGAATAAAAAAATAAGACCCACCTATTTTCTGTCTACAAGAGACTCATTTTAGACCTGAGGACACCTTCAGATTGAAAGTGAGAGGATGGAGAACTATCTATCATGCTACTGGAATTCAAAAGAAAGCTGGAGTAGCCATACTTCTATCAGACAAACTAGACTTTAAATTAAAGGCTGTAACAAGAGATGAAGAAGGGCATTATATAATCATTACAGGGTCTATCCATCAGGAAGAGCTAACAATTATAAATGTCTATGTGCCAAATACGGGAGCCCCCAAATATATAAAACAATTAATCACAAACATAAGCAACCTTATTGATAAGAATGTGATAATTGTAGAGGACATTAATACTCCACTTACAACTATGGATAAATAAAGGATCACACACAGGATCAATAAAGAAACAAGAGCCCTGAATGATTATTGGATCAGATGGACTTGACAGATATATTTAGAACTCTGCATCCCAAAGCAGCAGAATATACTTTCTTCTCGAGTGCACATGGAACATTCTCCAAGATAGATCACATACTGGGTCACAAAACAGCCCTTCATAAGTATACAAGAATTGAGATCATACCATGCATACTTTCAGACCACAATGCTATGAAACTTGAAATCAACCACAGGAAAAAGTCTGGAAAACCTCCAAAAGCATGGAGGTTAAAAAACACCCTACTAAAGAATGAATGGGTCAGCCAGGCAATTAGAGAAGAAATTTAAAAATATATGGAAACAAACGAAAATGAAAATACAACAATCCAAACGCTTTGGGATGCAGCAAAGGCAGTCCTGAGAGGAAAATACATTGCAATCCAGGCCTATCTCAAGAAACAAGAAAAATCCGAAATACAAAATCTAACAGCACACCTAAAGGAAACAGAAGCAGAACAGCAAAGACACCCCAAGCCCAGCAGAAGAAGAGAAATAATAAAGATCAGAGCAGAACCAAAAATATAGAGTCTGGGATTGTGATGCCTCCTGCCTTGGTCTTCTTCAAAATTACTTTGGCTATTCGGGGCCTTTTGTGGTTCCATACAAATTCCAGGATTACAAAGCTGTAATCATCAAGACTGCATGGTATTGGCACAAAAACAGACACATAGACGAATAGAATAGAAACCCCAGAACTAGACCCACAAAAGTATGGCCATCTAGTCTTTGACAAAGCAGGAAAAAATATCCAATGGAAAAAAGACAGTCTCTTTAACAAATGGTGCTGGGAGAACTGGACAGCAAAATGCAGAAGGATGAAATGAGACCACTTTCTTACACCATTCACAAAAACAAACTCAAAATGGATAAAGGACCTGAATGTGAGACAGGAAACCATCAAAACCCTAGAGGAGAAAGCAGGAAAAAAACCCTCTGACCTCAGCCGCAGCAATTTCTTACTTGACACATCCCCAAAGGGAATTAAAAGCAAAAATGAACTATTGGGACCTCATGAAGATAAAAAGCTTCTGCACAGCAAAGGAAACAATCAACAAAACTAAAAGGCAACCAACGGAATGGGAAAAGATATTTGCAAATGACATATCAGACAAAGGGCTAGTATCCAAAATCTATAAAGAGCTCACCAAACTCCACACCTGAAAAACAAATAACCCAGTGAAGAAATGGGCAGAACACATGAATAGACACTTCTCTAAAGAAGACATCCAGATGGCCAACAGGCACATGAAAAGATGCTCAACGTCGCTCCTCATCAGGGAAATACAAATCAAAACCACACTCAGATATCACCTCACACCAGTCAGAGTGGCCAAAATGAACAAATCAGGAGACTATAGATGCTGGCGAGGATGTGGAGAAACGGGAACCCTCTTGTACTGTTGGTGAGAATGCAAACTGGTGCAGCCGCTCTGGAAAACAGTGTGGAGGTTCCTCAAAAAATTAAAAATAGATCTACCCTATGACCCAGCAATAATAGCACTGCTAGGAATTGATCCAAGGGATATAGGAGTGCTGATGCATAGGGGCACTTGTACCCCAATGTTTATAGCAGCACTTTCAACAATAGCCAAAGTATGGAAAGAGCCTAAATGTCCATCAACTGATGAATGGATAAAGAAATTGTGGTTTGTATATACAATGGAATACTACATGGCAATGAGAAAGAATGAAATATGGCCTTTTGTAGCAACGTGGATGGAACTGGAGAGTGTGATGCTAAGTGAAATAAGTCATACAGAGAAAGACAGATACCATGTGTTTTCACTCTTATGTGGATCCTGAGAAACTTAACAGAAGTCTATGGGGGAGGGGAAGAAAAAAAAAAAGACGTTAGAGAGGGAGGGAGCCAAAGCATAAGAGACTCTTAAAAACTGAGAACAAACTGAGGGTTGGTGGGGGGTGGGAGGGCGGGAAGGGTGGTGATGGGTATTGAGGAGGGCGCCTGTTGGGATGAGCACTTGGTGTTCTATGGAAACCAATTTGACAATAAATTTCATATTTAAAAAAACAGTTAAAGGACAAAAGTATTAAAAATAACTACAGCTTCGGGATGCTTGGGTGGCTCAGTTGGTTAAGGGTCCGACTTTGGCTCAGGTCATGATCTCATGGTTCGTGGGTTTGAGCCCTGCATTGGGCTCTGTGCTGACAGCTCAGAGCCTGGAGCCTGTTTCAGATTCTGTCTCCCTCTCTCTCTGCCCCTCCCCCCTCGCGCTCTGTCTCCCTGTCTCAAAAATAAACATTAAAAAAATTAAAAATAACTACAGCTACAATAATTTGGTAATGCATACACACTATAAAAAGAGGTAAATTGTGGCATCAAAAACATATAAGGTGGGGAGTAAGAGAGAAGAGTTTTTGTATGCTATTGAATTTACATTCTTATCACTGTAAAATACACTGTTATATCATCTAGAAGACATCTTATGTAAGCTTCTGGTAACCACAAAGTAAAATTCTTTAGTATACATGAAAGATAAAGAGAAAGAACCAAAGCACACCACTTGAGAAGTCAGGAACTTGCAGAGGAAAACAGCAAGAGAGGAAGAAAGGAGCAAGGGAACTATAATACAGCAGGAAAATATAAGATGGCTTCAGTAAGTACCTACCTATCAATAATTACTCTAAATGTAAATGGAGTAAATAAGACATAAAATGGATAAAAGAACAAAACTAACCATATGCTGCCTATAAGAGGCTCACTTCCACTTTTAAGGACACACACAAGTTCAAAGTGAAGGAATGGAAAAAGATATTCTATGCAAATGGAAACCATTTAACCCAAAATGGATTACAGATTTAAATGTAAGACCTGAAACCATAAAATTCCTCGAAGAAAACATAGGGTAAACCCTCCTTGACATTGGTGTTGGCAATGATTTTTTGGATATGACACAGCCACAAAAGCAAAATAAGTAAGTGAGACTACATCAAGCTAAAAAACTTGTGTAGAGCAAAAGGAATAACCAACAAAATGAAAAGGCAACCTACGGAATGGGGGAAAATATTTGCAAACCATCTACCTGATAAGGGGTTAATATATACAAGGAACTCATACAACTTAATATCAAAAAAAAAAAAAAAAAAAAAGGCAATCCAATTAGGCTGAGAACCTGAATAGACATTTTCCAAAGACATACAAAAGGCTAACTGGTACATGAAAAGATATTCAGTATCACCAGTCATTAGGGAAATGCAAATTGAAACCACATGACATATTACCTCATACCTGTTACAATGTCTATTACCAAAAAGACAAGAGATAACAAGGGTTGATAAGGATATGGAAAAAAAAGGGAATGCTTGGGCACTACTTGTGGGAATGGAAATTTGGTGCAGCCACTATAGAAAATAGAATGGAGTCCTCAAAAAATCTAAAAAAGAACTACCAGAACTACCATATGATCCACTAATCCCACTTCACGGTATATGTCCAAAGAAAATGAAATCAAGATCTCAAAGAAATATCTGCACTCCCATGCTTACTGCAGCATTATTCACAATAGCTGAGACATGGAAACAACTTAGGTGTCCATCTATACGTGAACAGCTAAAGAAGATGTGAGATACATATAGGGTGTGTGTGTATAATATACATATATGTGTGTAACATATGTATATGCGTGTGTATATATGTACATACACATACATACATATACACTGGAATATCATTCAGCCTTGAGAAAGAAGGCAATCCTGCCATCTATGACAACATAGATAATCCTTGAGGGCATTATACTAAGTGAAATAAGTCATACAGAAAAAGACAAATACTGTATGATATCACTTCACATGCAGAATCCAAAAAAGCCAAACTCCTAAAAACAGCAGAATAATGGTTGCCAGGTGCTGGGGGGGGGGGGGCGGGAAATGGGGAGATGTTAGTCAAAAGGTACAAACTTCCAGCTATAAGATGAATTAGTTCTGGGGATCTAACATAGAGCATGGTGACCATAGTTAACAACACTGTACCATGTACTTGAAAGCTGTTAAGAGAGTAAGCCTTAAATGTTCTCAGCACAAAAAAAAAACAACAAAAAAAAAGGTAATTACGTAAGGTAATGGAGGTGTTAACTAATTCTATGGTGGTAATCATTTCACAATACATGTATGTATCAAATCAGCAGGTTGTACACCTTAAACTTACACAATGTTTATGTTATTATATCTCAATAAAACGGAGAGGGAAAAAATAAAAAATATGTGGCCTTTATAGATGCTGTGATATTTTCAACTGCATGTGTCACAATACTTTGAGGCAATATATACTTTCCCTCAAAAAACTGAAGCCACTGAAATGGGACCATAAGCAGTATTCTACCACTTAGGAAAGAAAGAATTTGCAGGAAACGATATGAAGTTCAGACTACCTCTAATTACAGAGGACATCTCCTTTCATTCAACTAGTGACATGCAGAAAATTATGATTGGAAGTCACATTAGGAATAGCAAATATATGCAACCTTCCAAATTAAAAACCATCTTAAAAGCAACATTTACTAAATAGTGCAGCTAATATAAATACATGACAATATTTTAAAGATCATGCACTTACACTTTACACTTCTTTCCCCTTTTCTTCACAACTGTATTTCGTGATTAAAATACCAAGCCATTTTTCTGTAATGAGTAGAAATGAGTCATAATAGCATCTTGAAAATTTTGGCAGCATATAGGCTACTGTCAGAAATTCCTTAGGCAAAGCTTTTGGGAGACTCTCTTGCATTTCATTGTCACAAAATCCATTATATCAGGACAGATCTCAGCCTGCCTGAGTAACATCGATCTGAGGGTTATAATTTTGTCATAAAAATTTATTCTCACGTGAACTTAGCATAAAAGGTCTCCGTCCAGAAAACAGGAATTGAAATAGATATATTATCACTTGAACTGCTTTTTTGCTCACTTATCCTTCAATTACAAGCCTTAAGTTCACTGATGTCAAGAGAGGTTAAACCAGAAAAAAAATGTAAAACAATTTTTGAAATATGTGAGGGAAATTTGACACTTAACGTTCCAAATGCATTATCATTGCCATGGTATCACTGAAGTGTGCTATTGATTCATTTTACATTGTGGATTAAAGGCTTAAAAGACTACTCATGAAACAAAGAAAAAATCCACATGTATCATTTCATATATAAAAGAAATTGCAAGAACTCTGGTTTTTTTCATTTAAAAAGTCTCCAATTTCTTCTTTTTAAACATCTGCTTTGTAAAATGTAAATTTTAAGAGGTAATTAAATTTTATGAGGCCGGGACAGGGGAAGTGAGAAGGGTAAGTTTTGAGACTTGCAATCACACTGGCAGCAATGATTGTATGAAAACTAACACTTGCACAGCACTGGATAATTTACAAATTGTCCTCACATGCATGTCTTCATGCAATCACAGCAACTCTAAGAGACTGGGTCGTGGGGAGGCTATCATTATCCCCATTCTATAGATTAGAAACCATGGTTCAAAGTACTTAAGTGACTTGCATACATAAAGGTGCAAATTGAAACCAGATCTTCACACTTCAAAATTCAAATTCTTTAAATTATACCATCATGCCCAATGGTCATACTTCTCTCAAGACAAAGAGAAAAAGAGGTTATCTAATTTGTGAGTCATCAATTTAGGTCCCAATTCTTGAACCTTGCTATGAAGTTATATCATCCTAATGACCCACCAGACACTCTACTGGATGGTCTAGACCAGAGATTCTCACACTTGAACATGAACAGGAATCACCTGGGAAGATTAAACCTGCTGGACCTCTCCACCAGAGTTTCTGAAACAATAGGTCTGGGGTGGAGCACAAGAATTTTCATTTTTAACAAGTTCTCAAGTAATGCTGATGTTGCTGGTCCAGAAGCCACACTTTGAGAACCATTGACAGAGAATAATTCTAAATTTGCCTTCTATTTTTCAATGGTTGGGTTTTTTTTCCCAAGAATTTTAGTGACCTTTATTGAACTGTGCAGTTTATTTGCAAAAGTAATTTGCTCATAGGTTTTATCTTCAATTAAAATTGTAGGCAAAACAAATAGACGACACAGGGATAATAGTTCCATTTCAATTCCTATCTTTTATAAAAATATTTGTAAATAACAAAACCAAGCATTTAAACACAGTTACTTATTTCAAATACCTAACACATTAAAACAGTTTAAAAATATACATAAATAAGTATACCAAAGGGTCCCTACTTTGAAATTTTGTTGATTCTACAGATTTTAAGATAACTGGCATTTATTTTTTATTATTTATATTTATATTTTATATCAGTTTATTGACTTTTTAAATGTCTTCAGTTTTTATGTTAAATGTCATATTCAAATCCATTTTTAGAACATAAAAAATGTGACTTCCAGGGTGCCTGGGTGGCTCAGTAGGTTAAGCGGCTGACTATGGCTCAGGTCATGATCTCAAAGTTCATGAGTTACAACCCAGCATTGGGCTCCGCGTGCTGTAAGGGGAGATTCTCTCTCTCTCTATCTATCTCTGTCTCTCCGCTTGGGATTCTCTTTCTCCCAATCTTTCTACCTCTCCCCCACTTGCGTGTGCGCACTCTCTCTCTCCTAAAATAAATAAACTTAAAAACTGTGACTTCCCCTGAGGCCCAAGGAAACTGGCTTGGAAACCACTGTAAGAATTCCTTTGGCAATAAGCAGTAGCTTTCTTAATAGTAAAACTGAGCAAATTCTGAGAAGTATCTGCAGAAGTATTTTTGGAGTTTGGAGCATTTGTTCAATGAAGACTAAGGGAAGGATTCCAGCTGATACGATTCTCTGGCTGTCACACAAAAAGTTTAGGCAGGGTAATGGGATAATCTGAGGACTTTCTTATGTTCAGGAATCCCTTGATGTTGCCACTTGACAAAGCTCACTTACATCTCCAATTAAATTTTTACAAAAGCAGAGAAATGAAGAAAGGTAAAGAACATGTGTCTGGTCGTTTTGGTAGAAGACTAGAAAGAAAAGTGTCAAGAAGAAAAAAGTAACAAAATCAGATTTTCCCTAGCTTCTTCCACAAACTCCCATCCTCTCCCAGGATTATTTAAATATTCTGTCTCTAAGCCTCATCTTAATCCAACTGTCCATTGTATTCTGTCTACAAAAAGTAGATTTTTGTAGTAGAAAGCAAGTCTTCGAGATGAGTCACCTTTGCTCAGGCTTTAGTCCGTGATTCTTGCATGTCCAGTATATTCTTATTCACCTATTTTTTATGAACTTTATGGAAGTTAAATATCTATTATTCCTTTACCTTACTCGAAAACAAATATGCTTCTGATATACATTTTGAAAGACTACATAAGAATACAGCAGCAACACTTAATTGTACAATGGATGTAATGGAACATTCACGGACTATGATGAAGTCACTCATTGGCAGGTTTGAACAGGCTTCACCACTTACTAGCCATGGCCTATCTGGGAAATTTGGTTAATGATACCTGTGTCACAAGACTATTGTGAAGAGTTAAAAAGAACTGTATAAAGCATAAGAGGGACCAACTGTTCTGGTTGGCTCAGAAATGAGGGGTTTCCCAGGACAAGACACTTTCAGTGCTGAAACCAAGACAGTCCTGGGAAAACTGGGACTTCACTGAGTTGCAATGAAATATTTCTCAAGCAAAAATAAATAAATATTAGGACTCCTCCTCTCTCCTTCTAATTTTCTAAAAATTATTTTCACCAGATGAAATATAAATTAATATTTATTACTAGTTATCACTTCGCTGTTAGGTGTTAAATACTTTATGTGGGTTGTATCAGTTATTCTTTAAATGAACTCTTGGAGCTAAATGCCATTTTAATCGCTTCCATCTTGACAGATGCCAAAATGGAGGCACAGAGTAGCTAAACGTCCTACTCAAGGTCATAGAGCCAATGAATAGTAGAGTAGCCATTCAAACCCAAGCAGTCAGATTTTCAAATGCGCACACTGAACTCTTTCTGCTCAGTGTGGCCCTCGGATGAGCAGCAGCATCACCTGGGACTTAGTGAAGGAAAGTGAAGTTAAAGTAGAACTTGCATCTCTAGAAGTAAGTTTAAATACACTAAGTGAACTTGAAACTGAAACAATGCTTTCTTATAGCACAGAGTTCAGGGGGTTTTCCTCAAAATATACCTGCTTAGAACATCACCAAGACTATACTTTCTTTCTAATACAAATGCATCACAAAGCAGGAAGGGCAGAGACCAAAGTATCAAAGCATTCTGAAAGGAAACTTTGAACTGATCTACTTTTTGTGCTGTTCAAGTTCCTGGCTTTCACATAAAACTGAAAATAGGAGGGAAATTCATAATTAGAATACTTACGTTTAGCACAGATTTAGAGTTTTGAATACAAATATAAATTAACAAGTATTTAATGTTCTTTTCAAAAACAGGATCTTAGCAGTGATAGTCTATCAAGCACTCTTACCGAAAGCTGAAAGCACAGCAATAAAATCTCATTCCCGGCTGAAACCAGACACACAAAGTCAGAAGTGATGAAGTCATTATCGTTTGCTAGATTAAAAACACTCAGTCTCAATAACAACTGAGACCCAGTTCAAAATAACAGCTTCAGTCTATCAGAGTAAATATTTTATGTGCCAAAATATGTTGGGTACACAGTCTGTACCAAATTATGTGTTTAATTAGCTGCATTTCATCAGATGCCTTTATACCAAGGCTATCTCTTCTATATGACATAATTTTTTCCATATAAAGTGAATAAAATAGTCACTGGAAACAAATGCAGTTAGGAAATAAGACTATAATTCTACCTTCAAAATTCCTCAGTTTAAATCTAAAGATTTCTCTCATTGTGTTTTTTTAATAATGCATAAATATCTTATTTTTTCATTAAATTTAAATTGAATTTTTAAGGCTTTAGCTTCAGGTATCACAACTGACATATTAGGCTATATTAGAAGGAAACTACATTTCTGGAGCTCCACGCCAGGGACTTTAATCATTATTTTATTTAATCTCCCAACAATGCTATAAAACAAGTATAATTAACCACCATATAAAGGAGGAAATCAAGACTCAAAGAATCTAAGAAAATCACCCATGATTTTCACCAGAGTGGCTGCATCAGGACTTGAACCCATGTATGAGACCCAAGCACACAGCATTCCAAAAATGACCACAAGTCCTTGTGGCACATCATTCAAGGCCCTAGAACTGGAAGTGAACTGCTCCCTGTGACAGTTTAAGGACAAAATAGACTCACAAGGAATGAATAAACAAACGGAAGGTTTAATGTTCCACCCAGTCACCTTAGCCCCCTGCCTCCACGACACCACAGCCCATGGTAAAGTAAATAGTTATAACTCTGCCCTAGTGATGAAAGAGGTGCTGGAATAGATATGCAATGGCTGTACAAAGTACAAGTCTACCCAGGAGCTGGCCAGCATCATCCAACAAGCCAGGGACAGCAATTCCCCAGCACAGGTAACACAACGGCTTGGACCCAAGTGCATGGACTTAAGTATGTCTGGCTGCCCCAAAGAGCAAGCCACCAGGCTCTCCTCTTTATGGGTTCCACTGCATCAGTGGCTCTTATCCAGAGATGCCAGGCATTCCAGAAACTGAGCTTCCCATTCACAAGTAAGCCACCCAGCCTCTCCAAGGACACTGCTAAATGTCAGTCACCCACCTCTTTGGCAAACATAACGTCTGAACCTACAGTCAACCTCAATCCCACAATCAAGTTGCCTGCTCTTAAGGTTTGCAGAGTTTAACTAACTTCTCAGACATTTGGTGACCAGGGAGGAATAAGATCACATTTTAAAATGGCATTTACTTGGGAAGCCCAGTCTCCAAAAAGAATGTGTCCTAGGAACCCTTATCAAAATTGATCCCCCAATTCAAATTTATTACTCGGATGTGGTCCCCTCATGGGGCCTTTCCAAAAGGTTCCAGTGCACACGAGAACTCTCTCTCAACTCCTCTCTCTCTTACTCGGATGTGGTCCCCTCATGGGGCCTTTCCAAAAGGTTCCAGTGCACACGAGAACTCTCTCTCAACTCCTCCTCTCTCTCAACTGCCCCAAGTTTGAGTTACTGCCTTGGCAAAATTCCCCTTGTGGAGGGTTGTTACCAAGCATACATCAATATTCCTCAAAATCAGCCACTATTGCATATACTTCTTGTTTATTCCCCCACAGCGCCTAACACATCTATGACATATAAAAGGACAAGACCAATCCTGGCGGGCTGCTTCAGCAAGGCCTCCTGGGATGGCAACGCCTAGCTGGAGTAACCACAGTCCAGAATATGATGTGCAGAAATGTGACGAGGACTAAACAAGCACTGCTAAATGAACACATGTCAGTCAGATTCAGTAGGGCCTGACTTGCTTCCACATAAAATTGCCAACCTATTCATCTACAACGGGCCGATAGGGGTTTGGAGGGAAATGGAGAAAGCAGAGTAGATACAGCTGGGGTACACAGACAGCATCCATCCCAAGCAGTAGTTAAAGAGGCAGAAATTCAAACAGACTGGGAGAATACATGTCGGAAGATCATGCTAAGTCTCAACTTTATGCATTTTGGACTAGCAAGTAACATGGAAGAAACAAAATTGGCAATATGCTCCCAGTAGCCAACTCTCAGTTTCATCACTGCTCTTTCCCTTTATTCAAAACAATAAGGTGTCTCTGCTCTTCTACCTCAGAGAAACCTGGCAATTAGGGGGTGGGGGCAGTAAATGGCCCAAGGGTAAATTTAATGACCCTAGAGGGTCAGGTGCTTTCAGTGAGCACTTTCTAATAAATACATTCTCTATGCACCCACATCCTTGTCTCAGGCTCTGGTTTTAGGGGAACCCAAACTAAGAGGGAAATCAAGACAGGAGAAATTGCCAACTCACCCTGAAGAGCTGAAAAAGTGGCTTTTGTGAATTATTTATTTACCATCCAAAATTATCCTTAAGGCCATAAGTATCTATTTGCCAGAAACCTTTTGTAGACTGTGAACAGAAGTTACCTATGTCAGTAACCTGTGATTCAACTGAGGAAATTAATAAAACCGTTTCTTTGGTCAAACAGAAAATGCTAAAGAACTCCAGGGCTGATACTGTCACTATTAAAGATGATAAAGTTGATGACATCATGACACAGGTTCTAAAAAGCAGCCTAAACCTATAAAGCTATGCATAGTTACCAATAACAAGATTATTGTTATATTTAATATTTTCATAGACTTTTTATTAGATTGTTTAGAACGATTTTGGGTTCACAGCAAAACTGGACAGAAAATACAGAGTTCCCATATACCCCCTGCCCCACACATGCACAGCCTGCCCCACCAATATCTCACACTATGGTGGTATATTTATTACAATCAATGAATCAACACTGATAACCGTCTATCATTCAAAGTCCATATATACATTAAGTTTCACTCTTGGGGTTGTACATTCCATGGGTTTTAAATTTAATTTTAAATTGCAAAATGGTATAAAAAATTCATTCTTCCCCCAAGAAGTCATAGTATGCACTCAAAAAATAGAGTGCATACCCATGGAACTAGTTAAAAGTCCTCAGAATAAAGACCTAGGAATCTTACACAACCCACCAATTGGTTCTTGAAACATGGCAGAAATGTGGATCAAGATGGATAAAGAATATGCTCATAGAGAAGTACAAAATCGCATGGTCATTCCCAGCAGCACAACTGAACCATCGTAAATCCTCATACATTGAATCCAGGAACTATTTAAGTACTCTATGTGAATGGAATATGAGTTGACATAAAATTAAGACAACTGAAGCCAGACTAGCAGAATGGTTGTTAGTAACTTGGAAGAAATGACAGTAGATAATGATGGAGTACTCTTTTAATAAATGACCCATTGCCAATGGTCCCAATGCCTCCTGATGAGTGGGAAAACACACATTCAGAACTCTAAGTGGAAAAAAAATGATTCAGAACAGCAAAATTCCTGGGGCGTCTGGGTAGCTCATTGGGTTAAGCATCTGACTCTTGATCTCGGCTCAGGTCATGATCTTGTGGTTGGTGAGATCAAGCCCCATGTTGGGCTCTACACTGACAGTATGGAGCCTGCTTGGAATTCTCTCCCTCCCTCTCTGTCCTTCCCATGCTTGCATGAGCACATGCTCTCTCTCTCTCTCTCTTTTTCAAAATAAATAAACTTAAAAAAAAAAAGAAGAGCAAAATTCTGAATATGAAGTTATTTCAGGAATAACAGTGTATTGTGACTATTGGAATTTTTACGTGTGTACAATTATATGTGCAGGTGTTTTAAAACCTATCTAATTAAATCTAAAAGAGCCTTTTTAAAAATATGGAATAAAAATCTTAGGGATAAAAAAGTCTTAATCTAATTAGTAGCTTTTTTTCCTTTCTTAGTGACACATTTGATGGCATCTTAAATTCAGTAAAATATGACAAGTGCTTACAAAATTGTGGGAAGGTCTGGGGGAGCAAAGGTAAGGGAAAATCACCACTGGCTTTCAGAGGTCAAAAGGTTTAAGGAATCACAGAAAACCTCTGCTGATGATCTCAGCTATAGGTAGCACCAAAGCAAGTGATTCTAAAAAGAATGCCCAGAAATCAAAATAAAACCTCATGCCTGCCACTGCCCTTACTTGTCCCCCTGCTGACAGTTAGAGTGGACTCCCATGATAGGATGTGCTCTTATAAGAAGACACTAGAGGAGCCCCTATGTGGCTTAGCCGGTTAAGCATCCAATTCTTGATTTCAGCTCAGGTCTTGATCTCAAAGTTCATGGGTTTGCTGTCAATGCAGAGTCTGCTTAGGATTCTCTCTCCCTCTTTCTGCCCCTCCCCTGTTCACGTTCCCTCAGTGCTCTCTCTCAAAATAAATAAATAAACATTAAAAAAAAAAAAAGACACTGGAGAGCTTGTATCTTTTCTCTGCCTACCACGTGAAGGCACAGTGAGAAGGCAGCAAGACAGGCAAAGAGCCCTCACCAGAACCCAATCACACTGGCATGCTAGTCTCAGGCTCCCATCCTCTACAACTGTGAGAAATAAATTCCTATTGTTTAAGCCACCCAGTATGATATCTTGTTATGGTAGCCCAAGCTAACTAATAAACTAGGCTTCTTCCCTAAAATGCAGTTCAATCAGCACCTTTAATATCACATAGATGAAGAGGATGATAGTGGTTTAATAATAAACAATCTGCACAATTATTTGTGGATTTGTGATACATAGGATTATCATTCTCAATTCTTCACTCACTCCTTAATAAAGTTATACATCCATACTCTTTCCCACATGACTCTGCAGTGCCTCCTACTGCACTGTGGGCAGTGCAACCTACTGCAGTTACATATGGCCATGTGATTTGAATGGGACAATGGAATTTACTAGATGTGATGCAAGCAGAAATTTTAAATGTTTATTTTTTTTATTTTAACTTTATTTATTTTTGAGAGAAAGAGACAGAGTATGAGCAGGGGAGGGGCAGAAAGAGAGAGGGATATATAGAATCTGAAGCAGGCTCCAGGCTCTGAGCTGTCAGCACAGAGCCCAATGAGGGGCTTGAACCCACGAACCATAAGACCATGACCTGAGCTAAAATCGGACGCTTAACCAACTGAGCCATTCAGGCACCCCGCAAGCATAAGTTTTAAATATGTTTGTGTGGTTTGCCTGCCTACTTATACTTCTGTTGTCTGCAATAAGAAAGGCATGCCCCAGACAGCCATTGGCCCTGGGGAAGCAGACAGGAACCCAGCCCACAGCCCAGAGCCAAGGCCAGGCAATCTTAGAACCCAGCTGAGCCACAGACAACCCACAGACCTAGGAGGGAGAAAATGAGTGTTTATTATTGTATACCCTCAGGATTTTGACATTGTTTATTATACAGCAAAAATTACTTCAAGGATTAAATATATAGCTAAAACAGTGCTTGGCACATATTAACCATAATTATTTCAGGAATCTTGTAAATTACATAGCATGATGTAAGCAATATATATGTGAGCAATATATTCAAGAGTCTTTGTTTAAAGATAATAGCAGATATGAAAGCAGGCCTTCAATATGTAAAAAATTTTACATTTTACATTTTCTATATCAAATAATACCTAATTCGAGCACCAGATATTAGGGCTAGCAAGAAGTCTAATAGCTGTCCTTTTTCCATCCTCATCCCTTTCTTGCATGATACAAAACCCCCAGGACTTATATGGTTCCAAACAGAGGGGGAAGACCAGACTTCCAGACAACTTGTGAAAGTAAACAGATTTCAAAAAATATTTTGTACCTTTCTGAAACACCTAAGACCTCAAACTATATAAGTAATACATGCTCTCTATATTGCTGGAATCTGAGGGAGTAAATGTCACCCATTGTCTTAATTTATATTTATATTCCTAATTACTTAAATTAGAATTAGAATTAAGAGGATTTTACAGGGCTATTTGGAAGTAATAGTGGTTTAAAAAAAATGGAGATGGTCTATCACCATTTTAATTTAATGTATCCTTAAAAAATGTAATCAGAGTAGTGTAAAAAGACAGAAGAGGATTTGTCTTAAGTGATATACAACAAGTTTGTGCATATGCAATTAAGTATACATCAGAATAAGTATATAGAAAACCATTCAAAGAATAGCATCATTCTTTGAAGGGCAATTTGGCAATACTTATCGAGAGCTATAAAGTTTTTATGTCCATGGACCTTGTAATCTCATTCTTAAAACAAATCTAAATCAATAAATCAAAAGACGAAAGATATATTTATGAAGATGTTATATTCATCTCTAATTGTGAAAAGTAAAAATAACCTAAACATAAGAGAGCTTTGGTAATGTAATTTGGTATGTAATTTTTAAGAATATTATACAATATATTAAAAATAAGCATTGTAGAATCATAAAAATCAACAAAAAGAATCAAAATAAGTACACTCAAAATAAATGTGTGGTTAAAAAAAAACCCACAGCATAAAAATAATGTAATTGCATGTGGCAGCAGATTGAAAATGGAACACAAAGAGTTTGGGTGTAATATTTTGCATGCTAGATTTATATTTCTATTCTAAACACCTTTTGTAATAATAAAACGATGAGAAAAATTATATGTTAATGTGTGCTAAAAAACGATGGTCCCTAAAAACAGTACCAAAAGGTGGGTGGATCCATTTCCAGATCCTACTAGAAGGTGAACAGGCAACTGTTATGGACTCTCACTCTCAAGACCAACCAAAGACACCAAGAAAGGTATGAGAAATCCCTGAGATGAAGACAGAGGGCTATTTTGAACTGATGTGAGAGGGAAAGACTGGCATAGGCAAACACAAGAGGTGCCCAGTAGAGTATAAAAAAGATAGAAAATAGAATAAAATAGAAAAGGTACTGTTGGGGAATGCCTGGGTGGCTCAGTCGGTTAAGCGTCTGATTCTTGATCTCGGCTCAGGTCATGATCTCACCGGTTCAGGAGTTGGAGCCTCACATTGGGCTATGTACTATCAGTGCGGAGGCTGCCTGGGATTCTCTCTCTCCCTCTCTCTCTGTCCCTCCCCTGTTCACACACACACTTTCTCAGAACAAATAAATAAACTTGAAAGAAAGAAAGAAAGAAAGAAAGAAAGAAAGAAAGAAAGAAAGAAAGAAAGAAAGGAAGAAAAGAAAGAAAGAAAGACAAACTACTGTTGGGATAAAGAATACCCACCCTACACCTATAGCAAATCAGATTTGGTTCAAGTTATCTCAAAAACAAAGGCATATCACAGGCAGAAGCTACTGTGATGTGGTGTGAAAAGGAAGTAATGACTCTGGTTAAGTTGCTATGCTTAAGGAGGATCCCCACCTAAAGCTGCTCTTGCCTGAGGGACAAAGAGCAAAGCCCCACATCAAGTTCTTCTGTTAGGGTGAGGAGATATTGACTCAGTTTTTCACTGCCTGGGCCTCTCCACACCAAGGCTTATGCATATACCCCATTGCTCACCCCCTGAGCTAACAGGTGACAGAAACAGGGGTATGACCTTCCCCTATATGTTTTGCTTGACAGGAAAAACAAGCCCATAAATCAAAAGAATAAGATATTTGAGAAGTACAACTACCTGGATTTTAGATTCCACCAGAAGCACAAACATACACATCAACAAATTTAAATCAGCTTAATGAAATATTTTTAAAGGAAAGAATGTATCACTATGATTAAAAATATATTAAAAGGGTGAAGCAGGGGGGAGCCTGGGTGGCTCAATCAGTGACTCTTCGTTTTGGCTCAGATGTCACAGTTCGTGAGTGAAAAAGAACACTACTGAGAAATGAAAGGCAAAGAAGGACTAGAAAGAGAAGTGCTAAAATCCAAATTACAAAAATAGAAGAAATTTTAAAAGAGGATTAAATATTTGAAGATGTAGATAAATGTTTGATTTTCTTAAAGATAATAGGCCTAAGATGGAAAGAGCCTACAGAGTGACAAGAAGGAGAAAGAAAGAAAGATCCACACCACATTATACAATTAAAAATAAGAAAGACAGGGGCCCCTGGGTGGGGCCTCAAGTTAGGCTCAGCACTGAGCAAGGAGCCTGCTTGGGCTTCTCTCTCTCCCTCTCTGCCCCTCCTCCACTCATTCTCTGTCTCAAAATAAATAAGCAACTAAAAAAAAAAAGAATAAAAGGGGCACTGGCCCGGTGGCTTCCTCAGTTAAACATCAGACTTCAGCTCAGGTCATGATCTCACAGTTTGTGGGTTCAAGCCCCATGGCAGGCTCTTGTGCTGACACTTCAAAGCCTGGAGCCTGCTTTGGATTCTGTGTCTCCCTCTCTCTCTCTGCCCCTCCCTTGCTCATTCTCTGTCTCTCTCTCTCTCTCAAAAAGCTAAATAAACATTTTTTTAATTAAATTAACAAAAAAAGTAAGAAAGATAAAGAAAAAAAACCATAAAAGCTATCCAAAAGAAAAAGCTTATCACATCAAAGAAATAAAAATCAAATTACTCAGAAGCAACACTGCCCTAGCAACTATGTAAATAGAATTTCCAAAGTACCGAAGAAAAATCCTTAGAATTCAGGATTTTATATCCAGCCCCAAAATAAATCAAATCTAAAGGATTTCTCAGAAATATAAGGCCTCAAAAGGTTTGCTATGCAAAGATCCATGATGAAAACAGGGTGGGGATATGCTTAAAGAAGAGGACAAACAAATATAAGAGACGCTGCAAGTGATAAGTGAATAAAAGAGATCAAATATCTTGGTTGCAATCCTAAAGTTGGTTGCTATATTAAAAAGAGGGCAAGAAAGAAATCTGTAATCAAAATAAAAGAAGAAACATTCTAATAAAACCATATTCAAAAGCTTAGATGCTATAAGTGTGTTGAGAGTTAGGTTCTCACGAGGGATGTAAAGAACTCAAACTAGTTCACCAACCTAGCTGGTCTCTTGTCAGTTCTTGACAAGAGAAGTTTCTTGCACCTAAGTATCAATCACATCACTAAATATACCGCTTAGTTCAGGTAACAAGATGTTTACATAAAGATTTTCTCAATGAAAGGAATAGTACATGAGGTCCTTACCTCATTATGGATCAGTAACAATTCCCAGATGAGCATTTTGAGTAGGTTTAGCTATTAATTTAAAGGAGAAAAGATGAAGTGGGTGAAAAGAAATAGGAACAGAGAAAAAAAAAACAGAAATAATGACATATTTTGAACCCCAAATACATTAATAATTAGAATAAATAAATATTAACTAAATTTTAAAAGATAAAGTCACAGTTGGATTTTATAAAATCTAAAATATGCTGTTTATAAAAGATATTCCTAAAGCATAAGAACACATAAAAGTTAAAAGTAAAAGGATAGAAAATTAAATATGAAGCAAATTTAACCAAAAGAAAGTTGCTACAGCCATTATTAACAACATATAAATGTCAAAGTAAAACGTATTATTAAGGACGGAGAATTCAATTCACTATTTAATGCAATTATCCAAGAAGATAAAATAGTTTTAAATATGTAGTTACTAATAAAATTGCCTGAAAGTATATGAAGTAAATTTTATTGGAACTGCAGGAACAGAGTAATAAATCCACTATTTTAGAGAGGGATTTCAGCACACTACTCTCAATTATTGAGAAGTCAAAGAGAAAAAAAAATGACAAAGATATACAAGATCTGAATTACACAACTAAAAAACTTAACCTAAAGAACATTTGACACTTAGAATAAAAATATTATTCTCAAGTACAGATGACTAGTCATAAAAATTATCATGAATTAGGACATAAAGTCTCAATAATTTTATAAAAATAAGTATGCAATTAAATTAGACATTAATATACAAATACAAATTTTTAATTCCTACTTACTCAAAATTTATTTTTCAAAGCCCTGATAAATGACTTGTGGATTAAAATGACATCATAATGGAAATTTTAAAATGTCTAGAACTGAGGGGCCCCTGGTTGATTCAGTCCGTTAAGTGTTCAACTCTTGGTTTTGGCTCAGGTCATGAGCTCACTCACAGTTTATGAGTTCAAGGCCCTCATCAGGCTCTGTGCTGACAGTGCAGAGCCTGCTTGGGATTCTCTCTCTCTCTCTCTCTCGCTCTCGCTCTCGCTCTCTCTCTCTTCCTGCCCCTCCCCTGCTCATTTGAGCATGCTCTCTCTCTTTCCAAACAAATAAACTTAAAAAAATAAAATAAAGTATCTAGAACTGATTTAACTTTTTTTAATTCTATATCAAAATTTATGTGATGCAAAAAAAAGCAGTGATCTGAGGGAAATTTATAGCCTTAAACATGACTATTGAGGGAAAAAATTCAAAGCCTCAAAAATCAATGAATTAATTGTCCATCTTAAGAGATCAGAAAAGGAACAACAGGATAAAGGTAAAGAAAATACAAGAGATAAATGAAAACAAAGAATAGAGAAGACTAACAAAGCTAAAACGCCAAAATATGGCTATTTGGAAAAACAAAGTAAATAAACTTTGGCAAAATTAATCAAGATAAATAGAGAAAAGATACAAATGATTTTATAAATAAATAGAGGCAATTATTATAGGAAAAATAGGAGTTAAAATGATTTTAAAAGACTTCTAATTCCAAACAAGATGAAAAAATCAGATTGACTCATCTGCCAGAAACAAAACAAAAAAAAAACAAAAACAAAAAAGCAAATATATATGGAACAGTAGTTTTTAGATATTGGTCATTATGCAATAATTGACAGCAAATGATGCCAGAGAGAAGGGAAATTTGAGGGGAGTCCCACAATCACCCCATCAGCTTACTGTTTGGGAGAGATTTTAGACTTCAATTTAGTAAGAATCTGTAACACAAATTAGTGCAACCACTTTGTTAAAGAATTTGGCATTATATTATATAGTTGAAGATTTACATAGTCCGTAGCCTAGCAATTCATTCTGTTCCTAGGTATATCTCAATAGAAACTCTAACACATGTAGGACAGGATACATGTAAAAGACTGTCCATACAAGCACTGTTCACAATAGCAAAAACCTGAAAACATCACAAATATTTATTCACAGGAAAACTGCATGAATGAAGCATGCCATATATATACATATATATATGTATATATATACACACGTATATATATAGTAGAACTAATTAACTACACAGGGACTTGCTTGGCATAAGATAACTCCTAACAACAAGCTATTAAAGTGGAAAAATAAAGTCCCTAAAGAGTAAGTTGAGCATGATGTTCTTTCTGGAAAGTTAAAAATAACTAAAATAAAGGCTACATAAAAATAAGTAAAAATACAATTAATCTATCTGTATAAAAAGGAAAGTAACTTCCACTTCTGGGAGCATAGATGTATCTTTCCCTATTCTTCCCACTAAGTAGAACTAAAACCTCTGCTTTTAATATATAAGGCAAACATCATGCTGTACATGACATCCCCGTGACTTATTTTATAACTGTTAGTTTGTACTTTTGACCCCCTTCATCTATTTCACCCACCTAGGATATGCCTGGAGTATTGGTGACCCCAGCCAACAAAACTACACCCAGTGGCCTCCACCTGCTGGTACTTAAGAGGTTGTTATAGAATTTTCTCTTCACTACTCAATCGTATTTACTTACATTAGCCATCAGCAAAAGAAGAAATATCTTTTTCCGGAGACCAAGAGATATTTCACACAGTATAATTTTGACGGCTTCAGTTTCTTCATTCAGCTCATCCAGTCGCTAAACACATAGAAGCCAGGACTGTACCCGAATGGGGAGACAGCGGTAGAAGAATGAAGCTCAGATTCAGGGGATTCCTCAGGCTTGTCAGCTGGAGGGACATGACCTCCTCCTGCCTGCGAAGAGCTTAAAAATTGACATGACAACTGAAAACATAGCAGCTCCTGTTCATCAGGAAAACAGCAGTCAGCATGCCTATCCCTCACCTCTAGGTTATGGAGGTTTCCCAAAATCTGTAACTCTGTAAATAACGTGCCATGTCATGGTATTCCTGGCAACTGACCTCTTCGGAATGGAGATATGATCAACAGATGTCAGGGTTTATTACAACAGCTGCCCCGGAGGCACCTCTGAAACATTTTTGGTGGGCAGTGGTGGATGAATGCGATTAACAACTTGGTGGAGGCTGCCAAGAGGTGTAGACATGAAGCAACGTGGCTTACGGGGCCGTCTCCCTTCTCTGTCACTGGAAACACAATCAGCCAGAACTCATCAGAATGGTTTGCAAGCCTGTCCACAATTGGTGGGTCGCGGGGCAGGGAGGCTTATCTTCACTTCCGCAGGATGGATGGGGCTGGGGCTTCTCACGCAGCTGCCCGATGGGTCCCATGGAGGCAGCAGACAGAGATGGCAGAGGCCACTGAGGATACCGCCGTCCAGGTCCTGGACTGTACCGGTAATCTCTGCCGGGCCACGCTTCCTCCGGCCCAGTAGCCAGCGGCATCTGCTGGGGCAAAAAAAAAAAAAAGCGGGGCTGCGGCTTCTTCCCCGGGGGAGCCGTACTCCACACGTTCCCCCGCGGACTGAGTGCGCACCACGTGGCTGGATCCGCTGGAAGCTCTTCCGGTGCAAAGTTACTGCTCTGCGCCTGGCTCCGGTAACAGGACCCACCTGGGATCGATTTTCCCGTCAAACCGCATCACGCTGGAGCGCCACGGTGGAGCTGCCTCCGTGTGGAAACTGCTTTTCAAGCGCACAAAGAGCACCGCCTTTCATGGTTCCTTCTTCCTTGAGTTGAGGCCTGGGGATCTCGTGCCACAGCTGCTTCACAGCCTGGTGCAGGAACGCCTCTTCTTCCCTCGCCAGGAGGACGTTGGAGTCCCAGAGCAGCTGGTCTTCCATCTCAAAAATCGTCACATTCTATCAGGTGTGACGTGCTCATTGTGGCTTTCATTTGCATTTCCTTGATGATGAGTGATATTTAGCATCTTTTCATGTGTCTGTTGGTCAGCTGTATGTCTTCTTTGGAGAAATGTTTGTACATGTCTTCTGCCCATCTTTTCACTGAATTATTTGTGTTTTGGATGTCGAGTTGTAAAAGTTCTTTATATATTTTGGATAGTAACTGTTTATCAGCTATGTAATTTGCAAATATCCTCTCCCATTCAGTAGTTCCTTTAGTTTTGTTGGTTGTTTCCTGTGCTGTGCAGCTTTTTATTTACATGTAATCCCAATAGTTTAATTTTGCTTTTGTTTCCCTGGGCTCGGGAGACATATCTAGAAAGATGTTGCTACGTCCAATGTCTGAGGGATTACTGCCTATGCTCTCCACTAAAACTTTTATGGTTTCAAGCCTTACATTTAGGTCCTTAATCCATTTTAAGTTTATTTTTGTGTATGGCATAAGAAAGTAGTATGTTAAGTACACTGGAATTAAAAATTAAATAAATAAATAGATATATAAGTATATATATCACCAAGTAGTTCTTCATAGACTGAAACTTAAAAAAAAAAAATCTCGCCATGGCAGTTCAAGTGCAGGTTGCTGAGGTCAGCTTATATAGCATGGTGTACATCATGGTAACTATAGTCAATAATACTGTATTGCATATTTTTTTTAATTTTTTTAACGTTTATTTATTTTTGAGACAGAGAGATACAGCATGAACGGGGGAGGGGCAGAGAGAGAGGGAGACACAGAATCGGAAGCAGGCTCCAGGCTCTGAGCCATCAGCCCAGAGCCCGATGCAGGGCTCGAACTCGCGGACCGCGAGATCGTGATCTGAGCTGAAGTCGGACGCTTAACCGACTGAGCCACTCAGGCGCCCCTGTATTGCATATTTTAAAGTTGCCAAGACAGTGGATCTTAAAAGTCCTTACAAGAAAAAAAAAAAATGTTTTGCTACTATGTATGCTGACAGATGTTCACTAGACTTATTGCTGTCATTTCACAATATATGTAGAATCGTCATGTTGTATACCCGAAACTAACATAATGTTATATACCTCAAATTTATAAATTAAAAAAACCAAATATCAGAAGACCTGAAAAGTGGAGAGCCATCTAGGGATGTTGGGACCCACTGAAGGATATGCTGGTGAGCTTTCTGTGTTTTCTCTTTGCTTTATGTACACCAGACTTAAAGCTGAAGAAGTCAGCAACATAGAAACACCCATGGACACAGAGAAAAAAGCCCCAAACAAACGCCTCCTCTCCCTAGTCAAAGAGCCAGGAAAGGGACAGCCTAGCAAGACAGAGAACCTGTAGGCAAAAACTGCTCTATTCTAGCAAACACCCCAGAAAAACTATGGCCCAGCCCATGCCAGCAAAAACTAAGTGAACAGGCTTGACTTCTACCCCTCCACCACCACAATCCCACCACCCCCTCCACCACCACATGAGGCTATAACAAAGAACTCCAAACCACTAATGTGAAAGACAGTAGTGTGGGAAGCCAGGACTTTCATCTCCACCACACGGTAATGAAGTCCTCCCTGGGTTCAGTGGAGACAAGGTGGGGAACCTAGATTTCCCCTTCAACCTGGCAGTAACAGAGTGCTCTTTCTTTCCACTGTGGTGGTGTGAGAGGAAGCCTTGGGGAGATTCAGGACCTTCATCACCAATCAGCAGTAATGAGGCTACAGGGAGATCACATGAGGAGCAGCTGAGGTATCCATGCCCCTCTCTGCCAGGGGAGTATCACTGATGGCCTAGTAAGGAGCCAGAACTCCCAATCCTGCCCAGCAGTAACTAAAACTCCCACCCTTGGGTGTCAACAAAGGCCAGGTAGAGAACCTGGACTTCTACACCTACCTGGTAGTAATGAGGCAGGGCCCTCCCTTACTCTGCCACAGAGGTATCAGAGGAAGCCAAACAGAATAAAAGGTTTAAATAAAATCCAGAATCTCATAATACCCAAAATGTCCAGGTTTTATTTGAAAAATCACTTATCAGACCAAAAATCATGAAGATCTAAAGCTGAATTGAAAAGATAGTTATTTGAGGGGCACCTGTGTGGCTCAGTCAGTTCAATGTGCAACTTTAGCTCAGGTCATGATCTTGCAGTTCACGAGTTCGAGCCCCACATCAGGCTCTGTGCTGATACCTCAGAGCCTGGAGGCTGCTTCAGCTTCTGTGTCTCCCTCCTTCTCTGCCACTCCCCTGCTCATGCTCTGTCTCTCTCTCTCTCTCAAAAATAAACATTTTTTTAAAAAAGATAGTTATTTGAAAAGACAGAGATGATAGTAATGTTAGTATTATCTAGTAAAGATTTTAAAGCAGTTGTGATATAAAATGCATGTGCAAAATTATAAGCACATTTGAAACAAATGAAAAAATAAAAAGCCTCAGTAAAAAAACATAGTATAAGCAAAGAAGGTAGGAAGAACAGCCAATGGAAATTTTAAAACTCAAAAATTTTTTAATTAAATAAAAACCTCACTGGATTGGATCAATAGCAGAATGGATGGACAAATAAAAAGTAGAATAAAATAAGTAGAAACTAACGAATCTAAACAATAGGAAAAAAATCAACCAAAAATATCAACAGAACTTTAGATACCAATCTGCAAAATCTCTTCCAACAAGAATGCATACAATAGAAAGGAAAAGGAGATTTTCCAATTCATTTATGAGGCCAGTATTAGCCTGATACCAAAACTACAGGCAGTACTAAAATAGAAATCTATAGGCCAAGATCCCTAATGAACATAGATGCAAAATCCTTAAAACAAAATATTTTAATAAAATCCTTAAAATAAAAATAAAATATCAGCAACTAGAATTAAACAGTATATAAAAAGAATTTTAAGCTATGACCAAATGGAGCCTTACAAATTCCCAGAAGAAAAATCCCAGGATTGTATCAATAGATGCAGAAAAGATATTTGACAAAATTCAATACTCATTTACTTAAAAAAACTCTCAGGAAAAAAAAAAAAAAAACAAGAATAAAGAACCTAATAAAGAATATCTTTTAAAAATCTATAATTGGTTTTTTGTTTTTAATATGAACTTTATTGTCAAATTGGTTTCCATACAACACCCAGTGCTCATCCCAACAGGTGAAAAAATTTAAAACAAAAAACAAAAAACCTTCTATCAGTTGATATTATATTTATGGTGAAAGACTGATGCTTTCCCCTGAAGATTAGGAATAAGATAAGGGTATCCACTTTGACCATTTTTGTTCTATGTTCTACTAGAAGGTGTAGCCAGTGCAATAATGCAAGAAAATGAAATAAAAGCATACAGATCAGAAAGGAGGGTATAAAAGGGTCCCTATGCAGAGGACGGATTGTCTACATAGAAAATCCAAAGGTGCTTCCTCCCGCAGCACATTTACTAAAATTAGAAAGAAGATCCCAAGGAATTAAAAAAAAAAAACCTCCTAATACTAATAAGTGAATTCAGTAAGGTTGTAGGATACAAGAGAAACAGAAATATCAACTATATTTCTATACACTAGCAATAAATACATGTGGACACCAAAATTAAAAATATATCATTAAAAATCGCACAAAAATATGTGTAAATCTAACACCACATGTACAGGACTTGTACTACAAACTATAGAACATTAATAAAGATTTTAATAAAAGAAGAGCCACAGCACATTCGTGGATTAATAGATTCAGCATAGGAAAGCTGTCAGTTCCCCCCAAATTGATACACAGGTTTAACATAATTTCTGCCAAAATCCCTGCAAGATGTTTTATAGATGTAGATAAGGTTATTCTAGAGTTTATATGGAAAGGCAAGGGAACAATAAAAATTCACCAAGGGCACTCCTGGGCATCTATCTCAGAGAAATGAAGATTTATGTTAAAAAAAAAAACTGTTCACAAATATTCAGAGCAATTTTATTTGTATAAATTAAAACTGAAAACGATCCAGTTATTACGTGTTGGGCAAATGGTTAAACAACTGTAGTACATCCCTACCATGGAATACTACTGAACAATTAAAAGGAATGAACTATTGGTACATGCAACAGTCCAGATGAATTTCCAGAGAATTATGCTGAGGGAAAAAAACAAAAACAAACAAACAAACAATCCCCAAATGAAGCAGATCCATTTTTAAAAACATGCTTGAAATGACAAAACTGTAAAAGTGGAGAACAATCTAGAAGTTACTAGGGCTAAGAAGGGGTTGAGGGCCAGAGGGAAGCTGGTGTGACTACAACATAACTGATCCTTTTTGTGATGGAAATTTTTTTTAGTGTTTATTTATTTTGAGAGAGAGAGAGAGGGAGGAAGAGAGAGAGAGAGCATGCGCGAGTAAGAGAGAATCCCATGCAGGCTCCAGACTGTCAGCACAGAGCAGGACACAGGGCTCCATCTCACCACTGTGAGATCTTGACCTGAGCTGAAGTCAAGGGTCAGATGGACACTTAACAGACTGAGCCAGGCAGGTGCCCCTCGTGATGGAAATATTTTATATCTTGACTATATCAATGTTAACATTCTGGTTATAATGTTGTACTATAGTTTTTTAAGATGTCGCCACTTGGGGAATTTGGGTAAAGGGTACACAGGATCTCTCTCTGATACTACTGAAAAGGTATGTGAATCTCAAATTATCTCAGGATAATCCTGATATTTTTACAGAAAGAAAAACAATGTAATGATCAGTACAGTTTCTGAATGATGGTAATTTTGTGTGGAGAGTCAGGGAATAGAAGAAGGGAAGACCATTTAGTTAGTTGTAGGATTTTATCAACGTCCTTGCTCATATTTAGGGTGGTGAGTTTGCAGGGTTTATCACGTGATTAATGATAACTAAGTCAATAATTAAAAGCAAAAGTTAAAAAATGAAACACAATAGTTTTAAATTCTGTCTCAGAGTCTTACATTCTCAATAAAATGTGGTGGCTGGACAATGCTATAAATACACCAAACTCATTTATTTTCCTCTCAGGTTGAGAGAATGGCTACATTCCCTGGACCCCTTATGGCCAGGTGGGACTATGTGACTGAGTTCTGGCTGGTGGCATTGGCCAAAAGTGAAGTATACCACATTCAGAACTGGCTGCTGAACATCCTTCACAATCTGTCACTATCTTTCTCCTCCATCCCTATGGCTATGGTGACAGAGCTGCACAAGGTAAGAAGCCTGAATCCAGTAGTATACTGGTTGGAGAACCACCCTAGAGAGCCTCCTGACTACAAACATCTGCATTGGATACTGCAGGAACTAGAAAGAAACCTGGACCGGTTTAAGCCACTGTGATTTGCAATGTTTATTTATTATTACACTACAGTCTAACCTACTCTGACTAATACAGATGCTTAAAAAGAGCCCCAATAAGTGATGAGAACTCACAGCAATGAAAACTAGCACTGGCACTCAATTGCCCAAATCTGGAGAAATGGCCACTATTTGTAAAGCCCTTAGAATTGGATTGAGAAATATAATTGGTGATCCATGAATGTGTTGGCACTGGGTTGCAGAAAACCTGATGGCTGAAAAGAAGGTAGAAAGATGCTTTGCCCCTCCCCACTGTCTGCCCTGGCTCAGAAATGCGAAGACACTGCCAACCAAACAATGGAGCAACCACTCCTCTACTGCAGTGAAGCTTCCAACAAATGCTGGCTCCCTCCTCTTCCACTTCTAGCCCATCCTCACCAGATTCATTGTAAGTAAAAGGACAGTATCGGTGTATCTAAAACTCCCTTGTAACCTTCCCAAAGTCTTCATTCATCCTTATTCATCTGCTCTGAATATGGGGTCTATCATTTCTGTCTATATTTTTATACTCTTACTATGTGTGTATTTGTCCCAAATATATAATAGCGTGGGATACTTTAAAAGATTTACTTCAATATTAGTCTAGCCTATGAATCCTTCTGCAACTTGCATTTTCATTTAGTACCATGTTTTTTAGATTTATTCAAAATGATACAACAGTTTGTTCGTGTTAACTGCTACGTATATTCAATATGCCACAATTTTTTGTCCATTCCTCTATTAACATGTTGTATATACATTTTGGCTATTAGAAGTTATACTCCAAAGAGCATTTTTGTGTGCCTCATTATGCATATTTCTAAGCATTCTCTCGGGCATCTATGTAAGAGTATAGAAATCTATGACTATATTAGATGTATTCAAGTTACTACAGTATATACCAATTTATGTTGCCATCAGCAGGGTATGGGTTTCTATTTCCCTTCATATTATATAATACTTAATATTTTTAGGCTTCCAATGAGTATGAAATGCTCACTTTGAGTAATCTCATTTTTAAATCTTAAGTTTCCTGATTATCAGTGAACTTCAGCATTTTTTCATATGCTTATTGGCCACTCAGGTTGTAATTCTGTTCATCACTTGTTCATATCTCCTGTCCATTTTCCAACTATGCTTTTTTTTTCTTACTGATTTATAGAAATTTTCTGCATGGGGCCCGGGGTGGCTCAGTTGGTTGAGTGTCTGACTTCAGCTCAGGTTGTGATCTCACTGTTGCTGAGTTCCAGCCCTGTGTCGGGCTCTCTCTGCTGTCAGCATGGAGCCCACTTCAGATCCTCTGTCCCCTTCTGTCTCTGCACCTCCCCCACTCTCTCTCTCTCAAAAATAAATAGCATTTAAAAAATTCTTATGCATATTCAAAGTATTAATTCTTACTCAGTTATATGCTTTGAAAATAATTTCTCATGGTCTATGGTTTTTCTGTTCACCTCACTTATGAAATCTTCTGCCATGTTAGGCTTACATTCTAAATTTATCAGGCAAAAATATTTTCCTTTATGATTTGAGGTTTGTGGGTCTATCCCACCACTTTATAATGTCAACTCTTTCATTTACCAAACATCTATATATACATGACAATATTTCTGGCTCTCTATTCTGTTGTATTGGTCTGTTGGTTTATTCCTATACCGATTATTACTGCCGCTTCATTAAAAGTCTTGCTATCTGCTAAGCCACATTCCTCAGTCCATATTCTCAAATTGTTTTTGCTATTTCCGTCCTCTTACTCTTTAAATAGAGTCTAGGATTGACTTGCAAATTTGCCTTTAAAAAAGTCTTTTTAATATTTAGAGAACAAACAAAACTTTCTTTTATATAATTATCTTTTCAGAATCAGTAATATAGAGGATGCTAAAAATTAATGCATGTCAAAAATTTGTCTACAATAATGATTTATGTTATTTAAAAAATGCCTGTAGTTATCAGAAAACCATTATGTATTTTTTCTATATGAAGTTCTTGATATAGGGCATGGGGGACTGCTTGATTGGGAAGACTAGATGTGACTTCACTTTTTGGAATCCCAGAGATTAGCAACCTCTGAAGGTCGCATAATAATTAAAACTGTCAATCCAATATGTTTCTTATAAGAAATTTTTAATGGAGGAAAGAGTTAAGATACCTACATTCCTCTGAGATGCTGTAGACAACACTTTGATATCGCACTCTATTGATCAGAATTATTTTTTTTTTCTGAGCCAAATGCATTTTCGGTTGCAAAATAAAATAAAATAAATTTCCTTTAATTCTTTGCTGTTCAAAGAATATGTATATTATATTAGGGTTCTCCAGAGAAACAGAGCCAGTAGAATATGTGCATATATGGAGAGAGAGATTTATTTTAAGGAATTGGCTCATGTAATTATTGAGACTGGCAAGTCCAAACTCTCTAAGGCAGGCACATAGGCTGGATACCCAGGGAAGAAATAATGCTGTAATTTGAGTTCAAAGGCAAAATTCATCTGCTGGCAAAATTCCCTCTTCTTCAGAGAGGTCAGTCTTTTTTCTCAAGACCTTCAGCGTATTGGATGAGGCCCACCAACATCACGGAAAGTCATCTTCTTCACTCAAAGTCTAATTTAAACATTTATCTCATCCAAAAAATACCTTTACATAATCCATAAATGTTTAGCCAAACATCTGAGTACCATGATCTAGCCAAATTGACACATAAACTTAACCATCACAGGCATTCCAAGTGAATTTCATAAAATATGTGAAATTAGATATTTCGGGAAATACTGCAAGGAAAAAGAAACATGACAATGTTACAGGATAAATCCTTTTTTTAGAGAGAGAGAGAGAGAGAGAGCATGCGCAGGGGAAAGAGACGGGGCGGGGTGGGGGGGGAGAGAGAGAGAGAGAGAGAGAGAGAAAGAATATCTTAAGCAGCACAGAGGCCAACATGGGGCTCAATCCCACAACCCTGGAATCATGACCTGTGCCAAAATCAGACGCTCAAATGACTAAGCCACCCAGGTGCCTCAGGATAAATTCTATACTATAGACTAGTAAAGACAAAATAGGTTTTGTGAATGAACATGTTTTCCAAACATTCTAGATTAAATACAAAAAGAGAGAAACTTGATGAAATTTCACATTTCATATTGTTCTAGAGTCTCAACATGGAGTTAGGGTTTTGTCTCCTGAGTTTTCAGGAATAAGAGAATTGACTTTCCGCTATTTCTAATTTTTCTAAGAGCTTAGTGAGGTAATTCATACCAATATTTTTCCCGATAAACTTTTTCAATTTAAACTAAATTCTTTTTTATCTGTTTATATCTTTTTTCCCCCTTCCCGTCCCTCATGGTCTTCTGTTAAGTTTCTTAAGATCCACGTATGAGTGAAAACATATGGGATCTGTCTTTCTCTGACTGACTTATTTCACTTAGCATAATACCCTCCAGTTCCATCCACGTAAAAAAAGTTCCCTCTTATGGGAGGCAAACCATAAGAGACTCTTAAATACAGAGAACAAACTGAGGGTTGATGGGAGGTGGGGGAGAAGGGAAAGTGGGTGATAGGTATTGAGGAGGAAACTTGTTGGGATGAGCACTGGGTGTTGTATGGAAACTAGTTTGGCAGTAAATTAAATAAATAAATAAATAAATAAATAAATAAATAAATAAATAAATTCTTTTTTATCTGAATCTCAGCTGAAAAGTGTTGGTTATGCAAAAATGCTGTAAAGATTTTTATTAAGTTGGACATAGAATAGCTTTTTTTAGTATTGCAGGAACTAAATGACTGTTGAACACAAAGCTAAAATGCGCCATCTCATGTAAACTTGGAATCATAGTTTTATTGATGTTTGGCAGTTATAGCTGGGCTATTTTATTGCTGTCATATTCTCCATATATTTCTTCTTTAAAAGGAAATTGTTTGAAAAAAGGAATGCAGTGACTCCCTGCTTTTCCTGCCAATTGTCTAATTGACTGTAACTAGGCTGTATGGGCTGTCTGTATGCATAATATGCCAAATTTCAGACAATAAAGAATTGGACAAGCACCTATTGTGTGTGTGCTGGTGGAGGGAGATGAGTAACACTTTTCAAGTTTCCCAAGGATGAGAAGGCTAGGTTTTTCCCCTGCTGTTTTGCTCTGTATCGGTAATTAGCAGACATCCTTATGTACTTACAGGTAACTGCTCAAGCTAAGAGCTTTCTGCTTTCTTGGCTCTTTGCCCCCTGGAAGACATCCCATCAACAGAATTTTTTTCAACGACCACCTTGAACTTTGTGTGCAGCTCTTGCTGACTGACTTTGGACTGGGTTTTGTTTTGGGTTTTTTTTTTTTTTCCTCTCTTTCTCTGATCTTCTGGATTTTTTGGTTTTATTTTTTTAATATTTCCTTTTTATTTTTTATTTCCTTTCTAGACCTTTAAGCTCTTCTACTTTTTATATTCTAAACTTTCTATCAAGCATCAAGTTAAATCCAACAGCTGCATTTTGTAAGCTCCAGTAGACTCCTTGGAGTGTGCTCCTCAACAGCAAAGATTCCTTCTACAATAAGGCAGACGCCTGCAGCTTTTATTATTTATGGTACCATTTTATAGTTTTACCTCCTTTTATCTCTTCAAATATCACAAAAAGAACTGAGGCAAGCACTAGTGTGGATGAGTAACATTTATTGCATCAGTCCAATATCCAGTTTTGCACCTCACTTTATCAGAACTCCTTCCTTCCTGGCCCAAGTCAGTTCCAGGAAGATGATACGGTTATCACCCCACTCTCAAGCCAGTTTTTGCGATGATTTAACAATTTTTATTCACTCAACACACCCAAGAATTAATCATGTATAGGGAAACAAATGATACATGCATAAACCTAATCCATGTGTTGACTCAAGTGACCCCCTCTCTCTTCTCTTCCTATTTTGCTGGAATCTTTTCATGATATTTTGGGGGTGACGTCTGTTGCTTCAACGTATGTGTGAGGAATTAGAGCAAATGTCACTCACCAAATCATTGTGCATTGCCTCTTGACTTAATGCTTTTCACAATTATATAAATCCCAAACCCCAAGGTTCAGCCTGGAGCCAAAAACATGCCACATCTACATGACACAAAGGAGCTTAACCTTGAAATGCATCATACCAAATGGAACCCCATTCCTTGCCAAAAGCTTTGCAGGCATCTGTCACAACATTTATCTCCCTGCAAGCCAGCAGCAGCGTTCACATTGGTTTCTAACATTCGAGTCTCTTCCCCTCCATCTTCTTCACACCTTGCTCCAAATGCATTGACTAGGTTTCCTCCCAGCACACCTCTCTTTCTTTCCATTATGAGCTTCCCTGGTTCGCCCTACAACAACTATTGTTCCCACTGCTAAGAAACTCCTTTAATAGTTTATACAGAATAGGCATGTATCTTTCAGGGTTATTTCTGAACTCAGTCTTCTGCTCATTAATACCATACAATTTCAACTATTTTAGTTTGTAATTGTTTGAGGTTTCTTAAGTAATACATGTACAATGATATTTATTTTAAAAGTTCAAAAGGGCATAGAGTGAAAAGTACATTTTCTTCTCATACCAGCCTTCATCGTGAGCTCCCCTTCCCGAGATAACTACTAAAAATAGTTCGGTTGTGTTTTCCAAGACATGCTCCTTTATTTATACAGAGAGATAGCAATCCAGTTTATGGAGAAATATCAAATAGTGGAGTTTAAATTGTGAGAGCTTATTTTTTTAAGCACTGCATTCAACTGAGCTCTGAAGAATCTCCTTTCTTGTCCTAGGTGACCTCTTTGGCAGATCCTGGAACTGTCTTGCCACTATCAGTTAAATTGCATTTTAATTTGTTTAAAATTCCCACCTCGTATCCACTTTAAGTCTCTTCTCCCCACCTCTCTTCAGTGAGGACCTAGCACTGCTTCAAAGGTCTTGGAATTGGGAAGGTGCTCTTTCATTGTGTGGATGAAGAGGGAGAGGATCTGGTTCCTTTTCTGGATTGGGCATTTTGGATGGGGGTGGGGAAGACCGGAAGCAGAGACTTTCTTTTTTTATATATATTTATTTAACGTTTATTTATTTTTGAGACAGAGACAGAGCATGAACGAGGGAGAGTCAGAGAGCAGGAGACACAGAATCTGAAACAGGATCCAGGCTCTGAGCTGTCAGCACAGAGCCCGACGCGGGGCTCAAACTCACGGACCACGAGATCATGACCTGAGCCGAAGTCAGCTGCTTTACCGACTGAGCCACCCAGGCGCCTCTTTCTTTTTTTCTTTTTTTTTTTTTAATGTTTACTTTAGAAGCGAAGACTTTCTTACATCACTTGCAGCCTATGGATCTTTGAGAGGCTCGCCTAGTCTTTCTCTGGCTCCATCTAGTTCCACCTGCTACTGGTAGCTTCTGCTGGTACAGAGGTGTCTCCAGAGGTGGGATGATTTTCTTGGAATTGTGCCCAGCTTCACCACACCTTCCTCTATTGTGGAGAGCCACCTCAGAAACTGGCATCTGTGTCTACTTTCAGCTTTTTTCATAAAAAAAAAAAAAAAAAAAAAAACCCTATGCCCCTGTTATGAGCTGAATTGTGTCCCCCAAAATTCATTTATTGAAGTACAAAATTCCAGTACCTCAGAATGTGACTGGAGATAGGGCCTTTAAAGAGTGAGTGAGTTAAAATGAAGCTGTAAGGGTGGACCTTAATCCAATATGACTGGTATCCCTTTAAGAAAAAGAAATGTAGACACACAAAGAGATATCAGGGCTGCACACACACACAGGAAAGATCATGTGAGGACGCAGCAAGCACGTAGGCATCTGCAAGCCAAGGAGAGAGGCCTCAGAAGAAACCAAAGCCGCTAACAGCTTGATCTTGGGTTTCTAGCCTCCGTAACTATGAGAAAATAAAACCTGTTGTTTAAGCCTCCCAATCTGTGGCATTTTGCTATGGCAGCTCTAGCCAACTAATACAGCCTCCAAACCCTATACATCCACTTGGACCAGAGGCTGCCTGGACAACCTCATGGCCTATATCTCAACTCTCTGCTTCATGCTCTTTCACAGGAAGATCCAGTAGCCTGTAAATTCATCCTCCATTTTTCCAAAGGACATGGAGAACTGCAGGTGGGGCTGCTCGCTTCCTCTTCCCAACGCAAACTACCCTCATCACTTTTTACTGCTCTGCAATGGCCCCTGCAAGCCTCCTTGCAGAAATCTCCATATAAGAAAGATTATATGGGTTCAGATCACCTCCAAACCACCCGAGCACCTGTTAGCTCTTCCAAGAAGTAAACTCATTTCCAGTGATAACAGCACAGTAAGTCTCCACATGGAATTATATCCAGCCAGGAGAAGAAATGTCAGCCACCCTCAGTCCCTTCTTGGTGAATAAGCCCCGATCCTGGTGAATAAGGCTTCTGGAGCCCCTTCATATCTTGGGAGAACGAACATTGGAGTTATTCCTCAATCTTTTTACATAAGTATGTGGATAAAGAGGTGATGTTTGAGGTGACAGTACTAATTCAGCACCTCTTGGTAAGCCCAAAGGGAAGTGTCTGATCACAATTGTTGGCAGCTTTCTTTAGCATGTGGGAACTGAACACCTCTGTTCTCAACTTTGAGCCTTATTCGTCAATTTGAAAGAAATAGGAAAAGTACCATACCACATACATGTACATATGCCAAGTTTTTACTCAGAGGTGTAGTTTGTTTTGACTATAATTGATCTGGTCTTCAACATCAGCCCCCAACTTCTAAGGGGTGGTGGGACAAGAATCAACTTAAACCTAACTGGTTTGACACGATCCAATCCCTTGAATAACCGCCTTTGGAAAATATTCAATCTCTTGGGAGAACTGCTCAGTCTTTGCTACAAAAAACTATGTTCAATGACTATCAATGTTTATTTTGCTTTGTGTACATAAGTGTGTCAAAGAATCAATTCCTAGAAGTAGAATTTCTGGATCATTCAAAAATATTCAATAAATATTTAAAATATATATATAGGAGCACCTGGATGGCTTAGTCAGTTGAGCGTCTGACTTCAGCTCAGGTCATGGCCTCACAGTTCTTGGGTTCGAGCCCCGCATCGGGCTCTGTGCTGACAGCTCAGAGCCTGGAGCCTGTTTCAGATTCTGTGTCTCCCTCTCTCTGCTCCTCCCCTGCTTGCGCTCTCTCTCTCTCTCTCTCAAAAATAAACACTAAAAATGTTTAAATATATATATTTATAAATAAATATTAACAGTTGTCAGGCACTGTCAATAGATAAAACAAAAATTTCTACCTTTGTGGACCTTAGATTCTAACAGAAAAGAAAAAAAAACAGACAAAACCACAATAAATATGTTAGTCCTATAATATGCTAGAAGATGGTAATAGCTACAAAAATAAGAAGATCAAGAGGAAATGGGATCAGGAGGTTGCAATTCTAGGTCAGTAAAGTCCTCACTGAGAAGGTGCTATTTCAGCAAAGACCTGAAGGAGGTGAGGGATTTGGATTTGTATATTGTAGGAAAGAATATTCAAGGCAGAGGGAACATGCCATGCAAAGGCTCTAGAATGGAAAGATCACTGACATGTTCAAGATAAAATAGGTCAGTGTGGCTGGAGCAAAGGAAGCAAGAAGGACAAAATAAGAGATAAGATCAAAGAGATTCTAGGACCACATTATGTAGGGCAGTGTAGCCCATTATGGGGGTTTTTGGCTTTTGCTCTTAATGAAATGGGATGCCAATAGAGGGATTTGAGCTAGACATGTGACATGATCTGGCTTTTGTTTTGAAATACTTGCTCTGAGTGCGTGTTAAGAATAGACTCCAGGGGCGCCTGGGTGGCTCAGTTCGTTGAGTGACTTCGGCTCAGGTCATGATCTCATGGTTCATGGGTTTGAGCTCCACAGCTCAGAGCCTGCTTCTGATTCTGTCTCCCTCTCTCTCTGCCCCTCCCCTCCCTCAAAAATAAACATTAAAAAAAAAAAAAAAGAATACAGGCAGCAAGAGTGGAAGCAGGAGGCTATTGCACTCCAAATGAGAGATGTGGTGGTTCAGATATGGATAGCAGTAGTGGAGGTGCTAAAATGTGGTCAGAGTTTAGCTATATTTTGACTGTTGTGATGGAAGTTGTCAAATTGCCCCTCCAAATGATTGCAGCAATTTATCTTCCCACCAACAAAGGAGACTTCCTGTTTCCCCACACCCTGGCCAATGCAACACATTAATAATCTCCTGAAGTTTTGCCACATTGATAAGTAAAAAAGTAGCAGCTTTTTTTTTTATTATTGAATTTGTGTTTTTCTATTTGTGAGCGAGGATAAGTATTTTTCACATGTTTATAAAGTATGTTTTTCTTTCCACCTGTTCATGCCCTTTGCCCATTTTTCTAGTGGGTTTGTAATCTTATAAATTGATGGGTCACAAATCTTTATATATTAAGGTAATTAGCTTTTTGTTTTATCTGTCATCCTTTCTCAGCTTGTCATTTTCCCTTGGCTTTTCTATAATATTTTTCCAATGTGGATATTTTTAATTTTTATATATTTAAAGTATATAAAATTACTGAAAATTACTGAAAATTACTGATCATTTATTTTAAAATAACTCCTCCAGGAAAGCATTTCTTGTCCACCAATACTCCCTTTCCCAAAGTCTCTCTAAGTACATTGGTTCTCTAAATTTCCAAAAGAATGATCCCTGTGGTCAAAAGTCTAGAAATAAATGTAATCCTATTACCTTCCTTACCATATCTCTGAGCATAGTAAGAAAAATCTTCAGTAAAAAAAAAAAATGTATTTACATGGGCACCTGGGTGGCTCAGTCAGTGAAGCGTCCAGCTTTGGCTCAGATCATGATCCTGCCATTCATGGGTTCGTGGCCCACATGCCCCTGGAGCCTGCTTTGGATTCTGTGTCTCCCTCTCTCTCTGCCTCTCTCTCTCTCTCTCTCTCTCTCTCTCTCTCCCCCGCTTCTCTCTCTCAAAAATAAATAAACATTAAAAAAAAAAAAAAAAAGAAGTGTATTTACTTTGCTAACTCTATGTTTTCCAAACTTACTAAATCACAAACCACAGCCATCACCTCATTTTCCTTTTATTCCTTATTAAATTCCATGGAACTAGTTTTACTTAGAACATGGTTTGGGGGCACCTGGGTGGCTCAGTCGGTTGAGCATTGGACTCTTGATTTCGACTCAGGTCATGATCTCATCATGTTTGGTGAGTTCGGGCCCTGTATTGGGCTCTGCGCTTAAGGACATTGAGGGCATGCAGATCCTGATTGGGATTCTCTGTCTCCCTTTCCCTCCCCCTCCCTTCTCTCTTTGTGTCTCAAAAATAAGTAAATAAGCAAACATTTTTTTAAAAAGAACATGGTTTTAAAACCACATTAAACATTGTAAGATCTATACCAGTGTCTGTCAATCCAGCCAAGAGCAGTGATCCTGGATTGCATTGTTTTGCCTACTCTCTTCCTCTCTCCACATTGCCCTGCCCGCCCCACTCACCTACCCACCCAAACCCTGTCACAGTGAATGTGCAGGGCCTTACATGTGCTGTACCAGCCTTACTCATGGTTTTATCGGACCCTTCCAAAGCCTCTCACTTTTCTTCTGTCCCACTCTCCTTATCCACTTATTTTATTTTATGTATCTCATTATTTTGCATTTATACATGCATGTACTTGACACCTCTCTTAAATCCTTTTGGAATAAGTCAGGGGATAAGTGAATATAAAGAAATAAAATTCCATCTATGTAGCAGAGATATTGGGGCTGGCATGTGAAGTGCTGAGGATATACAGATAAGTCCCTTAAAAAGAAGGAACCTGCCACAGTGAGTCTGAAGGTTGAAGAAGAGTGAAAGGATTCCTGACTTCGGCAGCATATCAAGGCTCAGGAAATGCACGGTCCTCAACGCAATTGCCCCCTCCTGTCTTCATCTGTCTTAAGGTGGGTGGGGGTTGGGGGAGCCCACCAAAAGGCATGCTGGGACCTCAGCTGTGGGTCAGCAGAAGACAGGAGAAAATTGAAATTGGAAGGGACCAGAGCTTTGGGAATCAGTCCAAATTGGGGCTGGTCTTCAACGAGGTCTAGCAAGTGCCATATGAGTGTCCAGCAGAGATCTAATTGAGCGGCTCAGTAAAGGCCTTGGGATGTCCACTGTCTGGCAGTGCATGGCCAGAGCAGTTTAATTAGAACTACGAACTGAGGCACCGGGTTCAGGGAAAAGAGACCAACCTGGGAGATGCAGAAGAGTAGAGTGGTTAAGAGCAGGAACATTGGTGCCATATTGCCTGGGTTCAAATCCTAGTTCAGCCACTGACTGGCTATGTGGCCAAAGGAAAATTATTTATCTTCTCTGGGCCTTAGTTTCCTCATCCTTAAAAAAGGGGGGGTTAAGAGCATAAGACTCAAGCATAGTGACATAAAATAAGGACTAAGAGGAAGAACCCAGCAAGAAGCAATTTAGGCTCAGGAGAAAGCAATGGAAGCCAGGGGACCTGAAGAATGCAAATACCCCATGCTTTGTTTTTGGTTTGCTTGTTTTCAAATGATCTGCAAGTCAGGAGAAAGGTCCTAAGTTTAAGCACAGCAGGATACAACCAACATAAACTAATCATTTCAATTCAGTTACAGGCCTAGGACCAAAGGAGCAAAAATAAACCATTCAAATATCAACTCAGCATCAGGGCCACTGCTTTCCCAGATGGCACCTTTTTGCAAATTGGAGGGTGTGGATGGGGTAGGGGTCACTTGCCCAAGACGGTTCCAAGTGATTTGCTTGGTGAGAATTAGTGTAATAGGTACACCAAAGTTCGATGGCTCTGATGTGAACAGAATCGCCAGCATTGTGTAGTGCGCATTCTACAGAATCACATGCAGCCTTCCAGCTAGCTCCCACTGCACGTTTGTTTTCTTGTCTTCATAGGGTCTGTAGCATATCCTTTATCACCAAAAGTTTTAAACAGCAAGAAAAATGAGAATGGTATGAACCATGTTAATCTTTCCTCCTGTGTGATAGACTGGAATATTTTAATCCTTCTGAAAATCTGTTTCACTTGAGATGTGACTACACCCAAATGCAATCTTTGAAAAAAGAACTTAGTTCAAAAAGTTCAAGTTGTTTAAAAGTTAAATATGTTGAATATGATCTCATGTTGGAAAAGCTGTGTTAGTAACTCCTTTATTTTGAAATAAACTTCTGGAGAGGTTTAACAAAAGCTGAAAGGCTTTAAAAACATTTCTGCAACAATTGAGGTCCACGGAAGTGTGTGACAGGGCTTGAAGCAGTTTGGCTGAAGCAAACACAAACTCCACTTCTGGTTTGGGTAGCGTTTCTCCCTCCCGGCTGCCAAATTATTTTCCTTTCATCACAAACTAGAAAACCTCTTTGTTTCACGTATCCAGCTGTGCACCCATGGGCATTCATTCTGGTTTGGTCTCAGCTAAATGCAGAGAAACACAGTGGACCTGTTTCAAGTCTACTCTGCCAAGTCGTCATGAATTCATCACTATACTGTCACAAATGTCCTCCCACGGTGTTTTTCATTGCCTGTGGTACCGAAAGAAAGGAGCCAGTATTGTTTATGAAATGGCTGTGAAACAGATATTTGATTCTTTTCTTCCCTCAGAATCTGTTTTAAGCCACGAAAGCAAAGGAAGGAGGAAGAAAAAAAAAAAAAAGAAGAAGGGCAGTCATTTCAGTAGTATCAAACAGAGAAGAAGGAAAAGGGGAGAAAGAAATAGAAGGAAAGAGTTGAAAGAGAAAAGAAGAAAGCTAGAGGAAAAGAAGGGAAGGAAAGAGGAAAAAAAAATCTCAGCTCTCCAGCCATATACCTGGGATATAAACAGACCCCAATTTGGAAGAAGATTTTTTTTTACTTTTTTTTTTTTTTTACCTTAAATGACAAATGTCTACATCTTGTTAAGCTGTGATCTCCATCTTTACTACAGTATAAGCCTCATAACGATCTGAGACTTTCCTTCCCAAAGGTGTGCTATTTAGATTTTTCATCTGAACCTCTGGGTAACCAAAATAGGAGCTAAGGTTGAAACTATGTTGGAGGAACCAGAAGGTCCCTCCATCCTGCACTGCCAGATGACCCTGGAGTAGGATAAGCAAGCCAAGCCCCACCCAGGAGGAAAATTTAAGGAGGTGCTCACTCTCAGTCTGCCACCCTGTACCCGCAGGAACCTGACAGTGGGTGCCTCCTTAAATGTAGCACCCCAGGTGCCTTACTCACCCTAGCCCTGACCTGCCATGGGCTCCCACAAGTGTTCCTCAGCCCTGGCAGTCATCTCAGGGCTGTTTCTTCTACCTAAAAACCAATTGCTGTGGCTCCTCTCCCATCTGAATCTCACCCTAGGCCCCCAACTCCTTCCCACACCATCCCAAGCCTTGCTCTCACCTAACTCAACCAAGCTGCCCTGGCCTCAGGAATCTGCGGCTGAGTTTTGGACAAGCCTCCAAGAATTGTACAGGTTAACAAGTAGTTCTGGACCTCACTTCAAGAAGGAAGAAAATCAGCCTAAGAGATTTCCTTTGTTAGGCTGTGAAACAATGAAACCACAATGAGCGACATCATGCCTCACAAACCATCCAGAGTTCTACCCAAAACAGATTTTTATCGAAGGAGATGATAAGTATAACAAGACAGGCCTTTCTAGTTAGTTATTGATTGGATTACGTTATTATTAGTTTAGACTCCTGACTGAGATTTTCTAGAGGCAATTGTGAGATCACAGAGGCACCTGCTGAGGGCTTGCTTCAATCACCCAGAGATACTCCTCCTCACTCTACTTCCTTCCTCCCCTATGAACAATTGCACTCTACTGGGCCTCTCTTAAAGAGCGGAGTGCAGGGGTGCCTGGGTGGCTCAGTTGGTTAAGCGTCCAACTTCGACTCAGGTCATCACCTCCAACTCGTGAGTTCGAGCCCCACGTTGAGCCCTGTGCTGACAGCTCAGAGCCTGGAGTCTGTTTTGGATTCTGTGTCTCTCTCTCTGCCCTCCCTTGCTCGCACACTCTCTCTCTCTCAAAAATAAATAAACATTAAAAACAAATTTTTTTTTAAAGAGAGGAGTGCATATCATATCCCTCTGATAGACTGAAAAGCATGGTTTTTGCTGGAGATAATCAAATGATTCTGGGGAGAACAAGACAACCTATGTCCAAGTCAGAAAGCCCCAGTGAGGACCTACAGGCCTCACTGACAGGTAGGCAGAGCCATGTCTGGGCCAGAGGCTCTTCTTCAACACCCACCACATCACCACAGTGGGCAGCCAGCGCTTTCCCCACTTCTTCTAGAAGCAGCCTCTGGATCCTGAACACAATTCTTCCTTTGATTCTCTCGATGAAAAAGCAACAGGAAAATGCTGTGGCAATCAAAACTGCCTGAAAACAGCATATTAACCATTCAGAGTTTTAATTGAGTTAATCAAGGAACGTCAGCACATATGGTCTCTGCAGTTCTTCTCATATAGATGAACTCTTGATGTTGCGTCCTTGAGACATTGCTCCTTCTCACTCGAAGTCCCTCTCCCAGACAGGAGTCCAGGATTCACAGGAATGACTTCCTACTGGGAGGAGGCTGGAAATGAAGACGTGCCCGACATTTACAAACACCTTCTCATTTACGTTCCCAGAGAACCCGGCCAGTCACATCTCAGTATCGCCGTTTGGCAAATTAGATTGATGCAGGGAGAAGCTCGGTGGCTTCCCTAAGGTAGCTCAGTTCGGAAAAGGCAGAATTAGAATTGGAACCCATGTCTACTCTTGTTACACTTTACCCCTTTGTCCCTCTTCACCCCTGCCTGCCACTGTTTCCTCCCATAACGTAATGCTACCAATACTTTCCAGAGCACAGTGCCTGGTTGACTGGTTGGCTTATTTTTAAGAGCTGGGTCTTAGCCTTTCTTATCTGAGTTGCAATCATCGGAAACGAATGCTGAACAAATCTTCTGAGGTCGCCTCACGCAATCCCTTTAAATTCTGATGCTCGGGGGGCGCCTGGGGGGCGCAGTCGGTTAAGCGTCCGACTTCAGCCAGGTCACGATCTCGCGGTCCGGGAGTTCGAGCCCCGCGTCAGGCTCTGGGCTGATGGCTCAGAGCCTGGAGCCTGTTTCCGATTCTGTGTCTCCCTCTCTCTCTGCCCCTCCCCCGTTCATGCTCTGTCTCTCTCTGTCCCAAAAAAAATAAATAAATAAAAACGTTAAAAAAAGAAATGTTGTAAATTCTGATGCTCGGTACCTGGAGCGGGACCAGCACGGACTCCACTGCAGTGTGTTGGTGCTTCGTAGATCTGGCAAGGAGAAGCCCGTGTCCTAGATGTGGGGAGCTGATTATCTCAAGCCCCCACCTGTTCTGGAGACACGCAGGAAAGTGGTGAGGTCCGGTGTGGTGGTGGTAAGGGGCAACATCCATACACGTCAATCATGTTCAACTCCAGAGTTCACCGTTTCTCTCCAGCAGAGCAGTTCTAGTCATCAAAACCCATAGGGAAAACACGTATCAGAGTGAACAGGAAACAGATTCTCCAGCGCTTCTCCAGGCTTATTCCTGCATCTTCTTCTAGGACTCCCTGATTCCCTCATTCTCAAGCACTTAAGAGCTCCCCACAGCAGTACCACAACTGAACTACTCCTCAAATCACCCTCAACTCCTTGCAATCTATTGTCCAACATGGCCCCTTGATCTGAGTCAACCCTGTCTGTATATACCAGCCCTATGAGGACACACCCTCCACACAACTTACCCGTTCCCAGTTCTGGCCCAATATTCATGCCTCAGCTCCTGGATGTCCTCCCCCCCAGTTCCTCTAAGATGGGGTTGCAATCACAACTGTCTTTGAGGGCCAGGAAGGTCAGGGAAATGTCTGAAGTGCTAAGTGCACAATGATGGGAACGGTGGGAAGTATACCAAACTAAAAGGTTCCTGCCCCACATAAATAAACTCAAATTTTAAGAACCTGAAGATGTTTGGTTGCTCAAAGTACTTCCACAGCCTGGATTCAGCAGGCACCAGTTTTCAACCCCTGCTTGCACTCTGATCTTGTAGGCATTACTTTCTTTAAATCCTGACTCCGAGTCAAATGTATTTCTTCAGTATTTTCTTCACTAGTCACCATCCCTTTACATCCCCTTAATTGTATGTAGATTTTCTACCCCCATTATCTGGATTTTGTATTCTATACACCAGAAGGGCAAGAACAGTTCACCTTTGTTTCATACCTCAACTTTAGGTCAGCCCTGCCTCAAATTTAGTTAACCAGAACCTCCAACAGTACGTAGTGTAGAGAGCACAAATCTCATATAAAAACAAAACAAAACCTTATGTGGTGCAAGTCCTATTCCTACGGGTGCCCATTCGTGTCGTTGGTATCTTCGGAAACTCCTAACAACGGGGCAGAAGTTAATTTTCTGCATCTCCATAGTTCAGGGGAGAGGGAAACATTCTGTTGTTAATTTGCACCAATGCAAATAAACCATATGGCTTTCTGAATGACAGAGTCACTGTGACACCCAGCCAACTATGCCTGGGCCATTTCTCACTTATCTCCCAGAAAGCTGTCAACACAAGTAAACTTTGATGGCCCAAGAGTCCTTCTGTCATCTGCTTCCCTCTAGTGGACGGAAGAGAAATAGCAGACAGTGGGATCCAGAATCCTGAACTTCCTGAGGCCTATCTCCAGAAGACCATTAACAGTCACATGGAAAAATCATCTCTTCCTCTGTGGTGTAGAAATGGAGTGATTATAATAAAAACAGAAAATGTACAGAGGCATCAAGCTATGTTTTTTTTATTGTGGAAGGCAAAGTTTGTGCTGAAGTAAAATAAGTAGGAATCAATCATTCATTGGTGAGATATTAAACAAGCAATAAGGCTGAGAGGAAACCATGCAGCAAACACCAGTTTAAAAAAAAGAAGAAAAGAAAACTTTTAGTGGTGTTTTTCTATAACATACAAGTACATAAACTTTATTGTACGCGTTTTTCTTTGTTACACAAGTAGATATTCATCTTAGGAAGTATGGATACGCAACAAAATACAAATGAAATCACTCAGAAACCACCTTCCATTAAAAGAACACCACTGGCGAGGCACCTGAGTGGCTCAGTTGGTTAAGCGTCTGACTTCTGCTTAGGTCACGATCTCATGGTTCGTGAGTTCAAGCCCCATGTCAGGTTCTGTGCTGAGGGCTCAGAGCCTGGATCCTGCTTCAGATTCTGTGTCTCCCTCTCTCTCTGCTCCACCCCTGTTCACACTCTGTCTCTCTCTCTCTCTCTCAAAAATAAAATAAACATTAAAAAAATTTTTTTAAGAATACCACTGGCAATATTCTGAGAATATAATTCTAGAAATTATTTAATGCATATATAAACATATGACTTTGTTTTACCAAATATAGGATCACATTTTACATCCGGTTTCACAATCTGTTTCATTACTGCCATATTCTGATGTCATCGAAGGTGTGTGTTTTCTGAAGTTATTCCTTAACTGTGGTGTGCCGGCCACTCGGAGTGTGGGCTCATGAGTGGGCTATCACAGGCAAAATTACCTGCATTTCTCACCTAGAGTCCCCCTCCTCTGACTTTTCCAGCCAGCTTAAACAAGTGACTAATCATAGCATATCATGTTATTTTCCAGATGGTAGTTAAAATAATAAATCTGGGCATATAGAAAACAAGTTAACATGAGTACTATCTAACCTAACTGTATTTGTCGTGGACTTAAACTGTGTGGATATGGCATTATATTCCTGCTTTAATAAATATATTTTTTAAATTACCTCTGTGGAAGATTGTTTTTCCCAAAATTATGGGAGATCTTTAATGCTCTTAAGAGAAAATGTCAAATGTAACCAATCTGTACTTATCTTAGAAGTGAAATGTGATCATTGTTTCTCCAGGCATGCGTAGTTTGCCCCCATGTGATAAACACAACAAGGAAAAGAACAGCATCTTAAGAGAAAATCCTGATGGTGGGGATGAAAGACAGCATGACCAGATTTAATGTTAAAGCAAAACTAAAAACTCCAGGATGGCACTTAAGTGAGCGTGATGGGAACGTATTGTTTCCTTATAATGATTTTAAATGGAAATTACAATTCAATCACAAATAAAAGTAAATTGTAGACAGTGAGGCGAACAAATCTGTTTCACTCGGATTCACGGTGATTATCAAATTAGCAGCTACTCATTCACCACTAACCATTTTCAGTCTTCTTGGTCTCTCGAACAGCCCTGACTGCAGCTTCATGGTGATTGCAATGGTGGCAGCTCATCAGGGCTGTATTTTAGCTGTGCTTTTATCTTCCCTGTTTTTCCTTTTCATTGCTCAGCAAGGTAAAAGAAAAAAAGATCATTAGAGGAGTGAAGACTTGTGCTCGCACCTGTTTTTAAAGTCATGCAACACCAGTTGAAGGCCTAACATCTGGCTCCAGGCTATCTCCCAGCCCGTCTCCTGGCACTCTCCCCTAATTAACTCCATTCCAGCTACATCGCCTTTTTTCACACACCAAGCACACTCCTGCCTCAGGGCCTTTGCACTTGCTAGTCCCTCTGCTAAAACATCCTTCCCACCTACAGCTGCAAAGTTGACGGCCCCACTTCATTCAGGCCTGAGTTCAGATATCCCCTCCTTGGAGAGATTGGCTTTCCCCAACTGATCCTTCCTAAAATAGCACCCCTGTCACCCTCTACTTCCTCAGTCTGCTTTGTTTTTTCTTCCCAAAACATCTATCATTACCTAATGTGATATTATATGCCTATTTTGTGTTTTACTGTTGAATGAACACAATATCAGGGAATTCTGACAATGTTCAGCATGGATCTGAGAGCACATATACTGAAAAATTCACCAGGACATTTTGATGTACACCTTACTTAAGAACCTGGTTTAAGGGACTTCATAGCTTTTGGAATCAGGTCGTCTGGATTAAAATTCCAGTTTAGCAAGCATGGAACACCACAGCTGTAGGCCCAGTCAGAAACACAGTAGTATTAATACTCATCTCCCAAAGTTATGCTGAAGGTAACACAGGTAATGAATTTGAGACAACCTCATGAATCAGAAAGTGTTACATAAATATTAGTTATTAGTGCCCTATTTCTTCTCTGAAGGTGATCTCCTTATATATTGAAGAATAACATTTTTAAAATAAGAATAAGGCCTATTTTTTAATTAAAACCCCAGACAGTCTCTCTGAATCGGATCGTTGCTATTTCTATCCCTGAAGCAGTGCAAACGAGAAACGAGTCAAATTTGGCCAGTACTCGTGACCAATCCAATAATCCCATATTCTGAAATTCAAAGTTGCCAGCAGCGACTTTACCAGCCCAGCCCCAGAACGGCCGCGGTAAGAGCCGACCTCCCAGGGCCGCGTGTCCCTGAACTTCCCCATGCCCTTTGGCAGGCTCACTGCGGCCAGTGGAAGCGGCGGGGTGGGAGCGCGCGGGGATGCAGGACACGTGGGGCCCGCTGAAGGTGCAGCCTGTAAAGACCCGCAGACAGCACTCGTGGGAGCAGCAACCGGAAATGTGGCATTCTGGAAACATGAGCTCTAATCACAGGAGATTCCAACGTGATCCCGAAGGGGCAGGGTCCTGTGACCAAAAAAAAAAAAAATCAGCGAATTAAGGCTCCGACTTCAGCGGCCAGCAGGCAACGCCAAAGAAGTCTCAAGGTCTCACAACAAAAGTGGCTGTGATAGGAATTAGTCCTCCAGAGAACTGATGTATGGTCGCCTTTTATGACAGAGATTACCGGGAAAGGACTTCCGAACACACAGGTGGGGACATTTTGTTATTCATGTTTACGTAACCAAGGATATCAATGTTTTATAGATATACTTCTATTTATCAACACCGCTAGCGGGTTTAATTGGATCAAGAGTGACACCTAGTGGAAAAACTTTGCTAAGCTCTATTTTCTATCTCCCCCCAAAACTCAAATTACTTTATAAAATTATTCCACAGTATAATCAAAGTGTCATAATGCCCATGTCTTTGAAAATTGCATCCAAAATCCTGTAACATCAGTCTCCGTAAGAATAACAGCAAAAGGGGACCAAAATAGTGGAACTAGTTTTGAAAGTATGTATGTATGAAGAAACTGATAAGGAAAGGCAACAGTAAATAGAAATAAGACAAATCTTTGTCCCGTTTCTTTGGCATGGTATGAAAATTTTCCATCAGATAAAGAGAACGATTTGAATTTGACTAGGAGTCTGTGAGTAGGACTTTTTGAATTGGAAGTAGGTGAAAAACAGTGGCCACTACCTCTGGAAACCCTGCTGAGTGGCCTGGCCCCTGGCAATTGTCCCCTTTGCTTGGGAGGTCCAGGAATCCACGCTTGCCCCCAGTCTATCAGCTTCTGCAATTCACATGTCCCAGCTTACACTGGAGCAGGGCCATCGGGATGCCATCTTGGCCTTCTAACCCCAGATCCTTTCCTCATTTTTTTCTGACCCTAAAATCAGGGCATATGATATTAACACCCAGTTGGACCATAAAACAGAGCCATTGAACTAAGGACTGCCACAGGAGATTCAAGATAGTCACTTGCTGAAACTACCTAGATGGGTATTTGCTCTTAATGATTTCCTTAAAGAATTTATTCTGTTCCTTAAGTGTCCTCTAGGATAATATTTTGCGCCCCTCTCCCCAACAGCAACTATTTGCTGCTGTTCAAGTGGAGGACTTCACCAGCCTTTCAGTAAAGTCTCTGTGCCCTCTGGTGCTGCCAGCTTTCTCTTAGTCTTTCATCTCCCCCTTGTCCCCGCCCCCCATCCCCAATCTGGTGGGATTGCAGCTTTCCAGTGTCTGATGTCTCTTCTTCGGCACTCCTCTCTTATCGCCTTCTCACAGGACTCTGGGCCCCAATGCAGGGTTTCCATCCCAGAGTGCTCCCTCCCAGCTGCCTCACAATGATTCCTCTGAAACTCACTGAGTAAACATCAATTTGCCGTGAAACAGCTCCCACTCGAGCATCTCCTTTCCACTAGAAACATGCACTTTATGACTCCCATGCCCGGTCTGCACCACGCTGTCGGCTTGCTCTGGCAGCCCTGTGGAGCCTAATGGTGTAATTCACTCCTGTTTGTTTAATTGGTTAAATCAGATTGAAATGTGTTTTTGGCAGGGGTATAGGGTGCTTGCTTGTGTGTATTTTAATTTTCACACACTCGCTCAATGCTGAGACCCAGAGGCGCAGTTTAAAAATTAAAAGTTTACAAAGCCATGCTGATGACAGTCAACAACAACGAATAGGCTTCACAGCCAGCAAATACTTAAAATAAGTTTCATTATCTTAAAGAACTACTGCTCTTCCAGGCCCAAGGAGGTATTGCTCCCTTCTTCAAGGTCCCCAAACCAGGCTGCACCAGCACCACCAGGAAAGCTTCAGGAAAAGACACAGTCCTGGACTCCATCCCAGGTCTTAGGAACTAAAACCTGGAATCTCTTTTTCTGCAAGCTCTCAGCCAGCCCCACATATTTTCAGTCCAATGTTTGGAGGCACGGCTCTGAATCACTGCCCAAAGCTCACCTCTTTCAAAAAGGTGTGATAAAGCAATTTTTGCTTGTATTTCCCAGTCTAAAGACATGCATACCATCTTGATATTTGCCATATCCATGTACGACCTGCACTGCAATTTACCTAATTTATCTAATTTATCTGTATCTGATTTACCTACTGTATCAATTGACTCGCATTTTATATAAATGAATTTCATTTTTTAAAGTTCTTTCACTACTATAAAATCATAACTTTGATGTATATTTTTTCTAATTTTTCTAATATACAATATAATAAGTATACACCATTAAAAACTGTTTTGAAATGCTTTTCCCTGCAACGACATGCATAGTTTTTGTACCAATGGTACACATACCATACCTGAGAAAACGCTGATGGAAAGAAATAATCTGTAGTCCCACTTTTCCTTTCAAAGATGGCCCTAGGGAAAATTATGAATAGGAGAATTTTGTATTGAGGGCTCCATTCTTCACCCACCCTCTGCTTCCTTTAACCAATAACCAACTAGATCACTGGAGGTATGGCCCAGGTATCAGTAATTCTAATATAAAACCAGGGATAAAACTCATCATGCCATTTCCCTTTCCAAACAAAATTTCTCCCCAGTTAGGAACTCCCATTACTGCCTACTGCCTCCATGGGGCTACCTTGTATTCATTGATAAACAGAGGGTAAAAGAGCCACTTAAAATATTCTTACAAGTGCAAATCAGAGCCAAAAGGCTGATGTCTTTACTCCAGAATTCCAGGGAATACCAACCTCCAGGGCTGTCCTGTGTTCACACTGCAGTGATACACCTCTGCACCCACCATGGAAGGCCCTGGTTTCTTCCTTTCACCCTCCACCTCTTCTTATTCTCTGATTTTCCCTTCCATTAGTTAAAAATAAATTACATACTTTTTTCTTATTTTGAAAGCAAATATTCGATGTAACAAAAATTAGAAAGAAAAAGTAAGTAACCCACAGAAACCTTTTTAAAGGTCCATAATACAACTGTAGAGACACTTATTTTAACCCTTCAGGTTATATATTCAGAACCCTTTCTAGAATATGTGCCAGGGTATTAGTCACAGATTGATGTGTGCTGAACTCACTGCTAAAAAAGAATGAGAGGTATTTTATTCTTTTTCATTCCTAAGCCAACTCTGCATCCTGAGCCTGAGCTCCATAGCTCATACACTTCAGTTGCAGAACTAGAAATGGAAGCTAGGGGGCGCAAGAAGGCTGAGGCCTCACCTACCCAGAAGGAGGCTGGTGCTGAGTAGAGGAGGTCTAAGCCAGGAGGACAGAAGGTTCACTAGGGAGGAGGCCAGTGGCAGTGGGTTCTGTGAATGGGGAAGACCCAGGGCCCACCCCACAGAGCCTTCTGTGAATGGGGAATTGAGCCCAAGATTTTTGGCCTTATCCGATAGCATAAGATCCTCGTACCCAGTTTGGCTGAGGAAATGAAGCTGCCATCTTAGAAAAAGGATAATGAGTTCCCACAGAGACCTGACCATTTGTAACCCCTCTGTTTGCTGTCCTCTATATAAAACTCAGCTGAGATGGAATTTCCAGCCAGTTCTGGTGAGTGGGAGAGGGCCAAAGTTACCTCAACTAGAACTCTTAAAGCCTATTGACCAAAGCCACTGAAAAGGGAGTTGAGAGGGGCTTCTCAGGGCAGTGAGGTTTTATATGGATACTTTTTTTTTTCAATATATGAAATTTATTGTCAAATTGGTTTCCATACAACACCCAGTGCTCATCCCAAAAGGTGCCCTCCTCAATACCCATCACCCACCCTCCCTCCCACCCCTCATCAACCCTCAGTTTGTCCTCAGTTTTTAAGAGTCTCTTATGCTTTGGCTCTCTCCCACTCTAACCTCTTTTTTTTTTTTTTTTCCTTCCCCTCCCCCATAGACTTCTGTTAAGTTTCTCAGGATCCACATAAGAGTGAAAACACATGGTATCTGTCTTTCTCTGTATGACTTATTTCACTTAGCATCACACTCTCCAGTTCCATCCATGTTGCTACAAAGGGCCATATTTCGTTATTTCTCATTGCCATGTAGTACTCCATTGTGTATATAAACCACAATTTCTTTATCCATTCATCAGTTGATGGACATTTAGGCTCTTTCCATCATTTGGCTATTGTTGAGAGTGCTGCTATAAACATTGGGGTACAAGTGCCCCTATGCATCAGTACTCCTGTATCCCTTGGGTCAATTCCTAGCAGTGCTATTGCTGGGTCATAGGGTAGGTCTATTTTTAATTTTCTGAGGAACCTCCACACTGTTTTCCAGAGCGGCTGCACCAATTTGCATTCCCACCAACAGTGCAAGAGGGTTCCCGTTTCTCCACATCCTCTCCAGCATCTATAGTCTCCTGATATGTTCATTTTGGCCACTCTGACTGGCGTGAGGTGATAGCTGAGTGTGGTTTTGATTTGTATTTCCCTGTTGAGGAGCGACGTTGAGCATCTTTTCATGTGCCTGTTGGCCATCCGGATGTCTTCTTTAGAGAAGTGTCTATTCATGTGTTCTGCCCATTTCTTCACTGGGTTGTTTTTCAGGTGTGGAGTTTGGTGAGCTCTTTATAGATTTTGGATACTAGCCCTTTGTCTGATATGTCATTTGCAAATATCTTTTCCCATTCCGTTGGTTGCCTTTTAGTTTTGTTGGTTGTTTCCTTTGCTGTGCAGAAGCTTTTTATCTTCATAGGGTCCCAGTAATTCAATTTTGCTTTTAATTCCCTTGCCTTTGGGGATGTGTCGAGTAAGAGATTGCTACGGCTGGGGTCAGAGAGGTCTTTTCCTGCTTTCTCCTCTAGGGTTTTGATGGTTTCCTGTCTCACATTCAGGTCCTTTATCCATTTTGAGTTTATTTTTGTGAATGGTGTGAGAAAGTGGTCTAGTTTCAACCTTCTGCATGTTGCTGTCCAGTTCTCCCAGCACCATTTGTTAAAGAGACTGTCTTTTTTCCATTGGATGTTCTTTCCTGCTTTGTCAAAGATTAGTTGGCCATACGTTTGTGGGTCTAGTTCTGGGGTTTTTATTCTATTCCATTGGTCTATGTGTCTGTTTTTGTGCCATTATATGGATACTTTTAAGGAGACATTAGGGCAACAGGGATCAAATTTGGATTGGATTCTGTCAAAAAGAAAGGGAATTTGCTGATGACTATCTTAATTTTCACCCTGAAAGGAAAAAACTGAAGTGAGAGATATCAGTTTAAAAAGATGGGGCGCCTGGGTGGCTCAGTCAGTTAAGTGGCCAACTCTTGATTTCGGTTTAGGTCACTATCTCAAGGTTCATGAGATCAAGCCCCACATCTGCTATCAACAAGACCCTGCTTGGAATTCTCTCTGCCCCTCTCTCTCTCTGCCCCTTCCCCATTTGCTCACTCTCTCTCTCTCAAAATAAATAAAGTTAAAATTTTTTTTTTATAAAAATATAAAAAGAAAGCAGCAGTCATCAGTGTTAGAGAAGATATTTAGTTATCTTTATGGTTATAGAGTGGCCTTGTCTTTATCTTGTTCCAAACATAGTCAGAATGTCACTGTATGAGCATTCTTTATATTCTGTAAACATTGTTATTTTCCACTTGGCAACATCATGATCCAACTGCTAGCAGAGCCATTTTTCACTTTTCTGAACAAAAGAATGTATTTTCTCTTAGACCAAAGTAATATCCATTATATATGTACACATAGATGTTTTTATAAATAAGGAGTATACTATACATACTGTGTGATAATCTGGTTTACCTAATAACATATCAGCAAGAGTTTTTCATAACAGTATTTATCTGCATCGTTTTAAATGGGATAAACGGGTTTCCATTGTGTGGATGAGCCATACATATTTAACTAGTCCCATACTGCTCAACATTACATGCCTGTGTGTGTGTGTAAGTGCATGTGTGTGCGTGCACTGGTTTTCTTGGGCTGCCATAACAAAGTACCGTAGACTGGTGGCTAAAGCAACAGAAATTAATTTTCTCAAGGTTCTAGAGGCCAGAAGTCTGAGATCAAGGTTATCAGCCTCTCTCCTTGGTGTGTAGATGGCTGTCTTCCTCTGGTATCTCCTATGATCTTCTCTGTGTGTGTGTGTGTGTCTGTGTTCTAATCACCTCTTTTTATAAGGACACCAGTCATATTGGATTAGAGCCCAATTATATGACCTCATTTTTATTTTTATTTCCTCTTCAAAGGCTCTATTTCCAAATACAGTCACATTCTGAAGTAATGAAGGTTAGGATTTTAGCATATGCATTGGGCTGGGTGGGTGGGGGACACAGTTCTACCTATAACAGTTTGTGTGTGTGTGTGTGTGTGTGTGTGTGTGTGTGTGTGTGTTTATGCTTTTGTAATCAATGTAGTTATGGATATTTCCATATCTAAGATTTTGTGTATATCCACAGTTAGTTCTTAGGATACATTTCTAGAAGTGAGATTGCCAAATCCAAATAGGACCACAGTTCTAAGGCTTTGGGCAATATTGTCAAATTGCCCTAAAACAGTTGTTACAATGTACATTCTCACAAAGATGAGTAGGGGAGATTTTAGCCCTGTTTCCTTCAATGTGCTCTGTAGTGTTGCAATTATCTGCTTTTATTGGTTTTACGTTTGGTAGATTTATCCACCTCCATATGAGTTCAGATGGCCTCAACATGTCAGTGAGACCAAAACTATCCATTTAATTGCTTCACAAATAAGAGTTTTCATCACTAGTTAATTAAACAAGTCAAAGGGAATGTCCTATTGGTAGTAAATCAGGACTGATTTCTGTACACAAAGGTCAGCATGTTAAAGTTAAGTTGTTGATGACAAAAATAGTTCCTTGATTTGTATCTCAAGCATTTATTATTTGGTACTCTATGATATTGCAGTAAACATTCGTTGACTATATTTTAAACACTATCTGATCCAATTAGAATCGTTTGGTTGCAAGTGACAGAAAAACTGAATTTAAATGGCTTAAGCAGAAAGGGAGGTGGGGGTGGAATTTATTGACTCATGTAACTGAAAATCCTGGAAGACGCTATAGCCACAGGTGACGCTTCATCCTGAAATTAAAGTCTGCCACCAGGATCCACCTCTGTTTGGCTGCCTTGGGACTGGCTCGATGCCTAAGCTGTCTGTGGTGGCCTCTGACAGCCTCAGGCTTTGCCATAATAGTCACAAGATGACTGCAGGAAAATCAGAAGGAAGTCATCATTTGATACTGGGCAGGAAAACAAGGAATACCACCATTCTGATTCTCCTAGAATTCTAGAGCTAGTAGGAAATTTGGAAATCATTAAGTCTAATGAAGGTGTTTGTTTTGTTTTGCTGGATCAAAGATCTTTTGTTTTCTTCACACAAGGTCTTATGATGAAGCAAAACACGTAAAACAGAATGAAATTGAGGTGCTTAGGTTGAAACCAGGGTGGGGACCCTAAGCCTCAAATATTTCACCCCATCTCCTTTTCCTCATCCTACCTGAACCTCCCACAAGATGCCCTGGTCACTCTAGAGTAGGGAAAATGAGGCCCCGAGCACATGCATGGCTTGCTCTAGGACAATAGCGCATGAGTGACAGAGCCAATGGAACTCGAGTGCCCTGACTCTGTCCCCTCTGTCTTACTGATTCCCTCACCTCTGTTTACTTCTCACTGCCGTTTTGAATATTGTGTTTCACTTCTATTTTTGATTTAGCACCTCTGCCGCCACCAAAAGAAAAAAAAAAAAAAAAAAAAAACCAAGTCAACAGAATTGGAAGACTCAGTTGTCCACCACGGGTGTAGAGGCACAGCCCTCGTGGCTCCACCCATAGTGGATCATTGAGACAAAGGACCAACCAGATTCCAAGTTACACTGAGCTTCTGTATTCTCCAAGTCCACTTGAGGTTTTTATTTTAAATCACCAAGATGATGCCCCAAATCAGTGTTTCTCAGGGTATAACTTACAGATTTTGTGGCTACTTCTCTAAGATTCTCTTAGAAATTCCTGAGTTTAGAAGATAGTTTTGGACAGGGTGCAGGATGAGCAACAGAAGCATAGTGAACCAAAACAAGAGTCCTAGGGATAGCTGTCCTACGAGAAAGGAAGGTTTTCAGTTTGACTTTAAGGGAAAGAAAAGTTTTCTTTTAGTACATAGTTGAGAGTTAAAGCCATTATTGAGAAAGAAATTAAAAAGATGACCAAATTTATGCGATGCAAAAGGAATCCTAAGTGATTAAAAATAAAATAAATACTTTAAATAACTAAAATAAATAAAAATAAAATAATAAACAATACCATCTATGTCTGGTGAGAAGTATGCCCCCAAAATATCACCAATACATTTCATTTGCATGTATAGCCAAGGGATAGATATGAGGAACCAATGGAATTCACTGTAGACTCACTCTCTCTCCCAGTTTTAATTAAAGCTTTTCTTATGCAGAAGATTAGTGACATAGAAAAACTGCATTAGGGGCGCCTGGGTGGCGCAGTCGGTTAAGCGTCCGACTTCAGCCAGGTCACGATCTCGCGGTCCGTGAGTTCGAGCCCCGCGTCAGGCTCTGGGCTGATGGCTCAGAGCCTGGAGCCTGTTTCCGATTCTGTGTCTTCCTCTCTCTCTGCCCCTCCCCCGTTCATGCTCTGTCTCTCTCTGTCCCAAAAATAAATAAACGTTGAAAAAAAAATTAAAAAAAAAAAAGAAAAACTGCATTAATAAATTTTCCAAATAAAACAAAATAAAAGGTTAAGAGTCATTGGGAAACTGGGTAACTTTCAGAGCCCCATAGATACAAGATTGTGGGTTAAAGCCAATGGATAAATGTCACAAGAGACCAGGAGGGGAGCAAGCCTCTCCTTTGCAAAGAACAAAATTTGGAGGGTCTCATTAAAGATAACTCCTCCTTTATATGGAGGAAAATAATTTCTATCAGAATAATGCTTTCTAGCAAAACCCATACATAACCTTTTTCATTGTACACTGGTATTCTGCAATTAAAAGCAATATTTAATTTGCTGAAGCTAGATATGTAGAGTCTCTCCAAATATTCAAGGTATAAAAGGAAACATTTTCCCTTGAACATAGAAGAAAAAAATTAGGAGAAAACTGAGTGTGTGTGTGTGTGTGTGTGTGTGTGTGTGTACACACACATCCCTTTCAGATCCAAACTCACTTTGTGACATTAATAACACAGAAATATATTAAACCTATCATGATTTGTGGGTAGAATCCTGAAGTCTAGTGCACAGAGAAATGTGACTGTCAGGAGAAATAATTCAGGTCAGGGAGGCATACATTTTTTTCATCTTTGTGTTTGAATCACCAAAGATATTAATTCACGTCCCCCTGTGACCACTCACTTCACAGTTCACACCTCAGTTTTTTGTCACTTGCTGTTATAATTTTATATTTACTCATCCATCTTTCCCACCACCAAACTCGGCAAAGATGAGGACTGTACCTTACTCATTTAGGATCCGGAAGGTCCTAGGAAAAGGCTTATGCCTCAAGCATTGAACAAACTGAGCAGGCACTCAATAAATAACAGGCAGAAAAGCGATCAAATGAATTGTATCAACACCCCTTCCACACTTTGATTTTCTGCCATTTTTACGTGTGTGTGTGTGTGTGTGAATTAATAAAAGGTTACGTGTAAATTCCAAAGAAAGATTGGGTCAGAAGATTCAGAGACTATGGCCAAATAAGGATTACGACTGTGGAAGAAAGTTCTAGAAACAGTGGGTAAAATTAATTTATCCCCAACAATGACTTTTGCCTTTCTCCTTTGTCAATTTAATAAAAAAAGATAATTAAGCCTAGAAATGCAGCATTGTCAGGGAAACAGCAGCTGAAGACAAATAGGGTATACCAGAAGAGGGCACTCTTATCACAGATATTTACAATTAACATTTTTTTGAACGTTTGCCCACAGCAGGGCCAAGGGAGAAAGCCCGGCATTCTTTCCAAAGGAGCTCATAATTCTCCCAGCCAAGCAAGGAAAAGGAAAAACACCAAGGGTAAAAAATCTAGAGAACAATGCCAAAGGTGATGACCATGCTCCCTGGCCATTGCAGTCTGGAAGCAGAGCTTTATATGGCTCTCAAAGGACTATTTACCTCTTCCTCACTAAAACTCAAAAAAAAAAAAAAATGCCCAAGGGAAACTATACCAAGCCAACCACATTCTGGTCTGCATTGACCCCTCCCTCTGTATTGCCTTTCAACTCTTTTTATTTCCATTTATTAGAACAAGTCATTTCATTCTAGGGCAGACCAAACCAGGTTTGGGGACATTTGCCAGAAATCTGTAGTATTAAGTGATAGTGTTCTACCTTTTAGGGGAAGAATGGTTACATTCTCCCTTATGCCCCATGGACAGTGCCTGGGCTTCTGAGCTGTGGAAACAGATGAACCCTAATCTCTGCCTTCACCCTTCTTTGGGACAGTTGCAGACTGTAGACCTTTTGATTATCCTCTTCCTCTGACAGCTGTTATTGCACATGATTGATCCAGAGATTGGGAGGTCAGTACCCCATCTCATCCTGTCCCCAAAGTCCTGTCTTCCCCAAGACTAGCCCTGTTTGGGGATTTCACGTTGTGTCCAAAATATATCCTTCTCCTAGAGTATGTATGACTCTACAATTGCAACTCAATTGCCCACCCTGATCCAGCCCTCTTCATTCCTATGAGCTCCTAGGGGGTGTCTCCCTGCTCCAGTCCTGGTCCTCCATCAGTCCCACCCCCCTTCCGCCCCCCCCCCCCACCATTGCACTGGAGTTCCCTTCCTAGATAAAGATCTGATCCTTGACTACTTCAACCTCACTGCCCATCATTCTTCCCATTGTTTACTCCAGCCAGATTGGCCTCTATGTTGTTCCATGAACATAACTGTGCTGCTGCCTCAGGGCCTTTGTACTTGCTGTTCTCTCTGTCTGGAATTATATTCTCCAATGCCCACATGATTCATTCTCTCACTTCATTCAGGCTGTGCCTAAATATCATGCCCTCCCTGACCGTGGGAATCCAAAGCAGTACCTGCCGTATTGCCCTCTACCCTCTTACTCCTCTTGCACTGTTTTATTTTTCTTCATAGGATTCATCACTCCCTGACATTATGTTATGCAGCCGATTGTTTATTTCTGCCAGCTCCATGAGGGCAGAGACTTCATCCCACCTTGCCCAGGGCTGTATTTGCAAGTACCTGGCACTTTGGATGCTCCCAGCAAATATGTGCTTAATGAATTAATTAAACCATACCTTTCATCCACTCAATTCTATCCTCTACCCCCTCAGGTACTCCTCATTCATTCCAGAATTAAACCAAACCCTACGGTGTGGCATTCATGGCTCATAATCTGACTTTCTCCTCCTTTTCTGGCCTCATCTCTTATCACACCTTCCCCCCCACAATGGACCCTGAACTCTAGTCAAACCTAGTAATATACCCTCCACTCTCATGCCTGCAAGCCTTTGCTGCTGCCTTATGTTCCATCATCATCTGTTGAAATCCTGCTAATCTCTCGAAAACCTTCTGACACACTATCTCCCCACAGAGGAGACATCTCTATTCTCCCTCCCATCCCAGCCATTGACAGTTCCATCCTTTGACATCAGTTTGTACATCTCTTACATTATGTCCTGTGTTACAAATTATTTCTCCATTTAAGTTTCTCTACAAGTAGACAAAATACCTCAGCCAGATATTCAGTCTTTTAACTCCCAAGCACATAGAGCAGGGGTCTCAAACTCAAATGCCCACAGAAGCTAGGCAGAAAGTGAAGTACATGGGTGTATTTGTCTGCTTGGGTTGCCATAACAAAACACCACAGAGCAGGGGCGCAAACAACAGAAGCTTCCTTTCTCACAGCTCTGGAGGTTGAAAGTCCAAGATCTAAGGTGCCATCAGCATTGGTTTCTGGTGAGAGCTCTCTTCCTGGCTAATAGATGGCTGCCTTCTCTCTGTCTGAGGGCCTTTCCTTCTCCTCTGTATACACATGGTGAGAGAGAGAGAGAGAGCTCTCTGGTGTCTCTTCCTCTTCTTATAAGGACACTGGCCCTAATTGCCTTCTTTTTTTTTTTTTTTTTTTTTTTTTTTAAGTTTGTTGTTTGAGAGAAACAGAGACAGTGCAAGCAGGGAAGGGGCAGAGAGAGAATCCCAAGCACACTCTGCACCACCAGCACAGAGCCCGATGCAGGGCTTGAACTCACAAACTGAGCCAAAACCAAGAGCTAGACCCTTAACCAACTGAGCCATCCAGGCACCCCGTCCCCCCTGCCTCCAATTGCCTTCTTGAAGGCCCTATCTCCACATATGGTCACACTGGGATTCGGGCTTCAAAACATGAATTTTGGGGGACACGGTTCAGTCCATAACAAAGGGCCAGATGGGGTTTAAGAAAACTGGAGGCAGTTCCCCACTCATATGGGGGAGCTACTACTCAGCTCTAGCACACGATCCCAGGCCTGACACACAAGCCTCATATTCCCCAACCTTCAGGATTTGAAAGAAACTGAAAATTGTAGGTGAAATTGTAGGTGTAATCTCTTAAATTTAAAATACCGGTAACCAATTAAAACACAGACTTAACTCATGACAGCAAAACATATACCGCCCGCAGGCAGCGTTCTGCCTGGGGACCAAGAATTGGCAGTGTCCTGGATCCCGGGCCTATAGTGCCGAGCCTATAACAAAGCCTTGTTAAATGGTTGGTAAGCAAATGGTTCACTGATGTACTTGTGTGCCATTGTTTGGAAAGCTCTGAAATGAAAATGATTTGATGGCGAAGTCTGACTTCTGACTTCTGGAAAGACTGCCTACTCCTCCCCCGTTTTCCGTTGTGTTTGTCCACTAACAAGTTCTGCTGTCACTGCCCGCCTCTCCATTCCCGTCTTCCCTGCTCAGCCACACAAACCAGGGCAGACCCTTCCTCGGGGCTGCAATTAATAGGGGAGAGGGAGAAACTGGAGTCAGTTCACAGAAAGCCGCAGAAGAGATTAGAGGTCTGAGGAATAAAGATCAGGAGAGGTTAAAGGAGCCAAGGTAATTCTGTTCAGAGGCGAGAGGGTTACAGGGTTAGCCAGCAATGGTTTTCAAGTATATAAAAGGCTCGTGCCCAGGACAGTAATGAGCTGTTCTCCCTACTGAGAACAGAACAAACAGAAAACAGACTCCAAATGCAGCATGGGGATTTGGATGTTTTTCCCCCTAATATAGGCATTTGTAAGGACTTCTGTGTTTGAATGGACCTTTACAGTGGAAAAGTTCTTTTTTTCATTCATTATCTCCCTTCTGGTTGCAACATTCTGTGATCCCAAGAAAGTCCTGTTAGAAAAGATTGTTCACAGTGAAAGAACGAGCTGTAAGGTGAAAGACTTTCATCTCTTCTAAGAAGATGGTGATGTGATGTTGCTCAACGAAGAATATAATATTTCTGTATTTACCTATGAGATTCACTTCATACAGAAAGCCACAGAAATCCGAATGACTCTGGTAATATGTTCAAGGCCACAGATGGCTATAAACACCCACATCTTCCCCATCATGTGCTTTCCAGCTACATACTGAGAAAGCTAGGTTTTCTCCAGTAAACGAGGAGGGGTAATGAAGATATATAAACAAATAGATACACATGAGCAAACAAACAACCTGTTCCTTAAGAAGTGCAGAGTCATGGTCCTCCAGGACAGAGATGAGCTGCCCTCGCAGGACAGCTGGACATTTCCTAGGAGCCTCTGTGGTGACTTAACGTTTTCTTAACTTGGGAAGTGAAAGGGACAGCAGGGGAAAGCGTTTGTCTTTGGCAACTCTGGCAAACCTGAGCTACAGGCTCCAAGGAATCCCCCTGGCAGAACAACACTGGTAAAGTCCTGGATGTTTCCTGTGTGCGTCCTTTCCCCTCTGTGGCCCAAAGCCCCCCAGCCCCCGTCCCTGGACACCTCCACCCATAGCGGGTTCTTTTTGCCAGGTGCACCCACGGAGAGGGTTAATCAGACCTGGAAGCCAGGCTGTTATCTTTCCTTGCACACTCTCTGACCAGGAATTCCAACCAAAGTGATGTGTCCTTGCTCCTTTCAAAGACGGCCCGTTGTCACATAGCTCGTGGGACTGAATCTGGAGGATTTCCAGGGTTTCAGATAAACACATGCCCTCACACACAGGTAAAACCTGCCTGGTTAGTCTGTGACATTCGCTCAGTCCCGAATTCGTCTTTCCTCCTCTTTCTGCCACTTCCCAAGACTTACTTCTTTACCCCAATATCGCCTAATTACATTTTTCTTCTTGGTGGACTTTTAAGGGCACTCGGTACCATATTTTCATAGGATTATGTTAATCAATGAGAATAAGAATGACTATCAACATTAAATCAAAGAGAAGTGTTTTGGGATGCTGTGTTTCGTGTGATAGGACTCTATCTGAAGGGTATGATAAGGAGAGGGGATTCTGTTTAATTATAGGTCATAAATTGTTGCTGGACATCTGGACTCAAGGAGACTACACCAGGAATTTGGAAGGCTAGCAAACATGACACAGGTACTTAAGACCATGAATTTAGAAAAAGCTGAAGGGGCATCTTATCTTATTGCTGGTTGTTTCCTCTGATGCTGTTATGCTCAGTGCTATTGTGCTCTGCACTGGCTTAAACAGCCTAAAAATGGAGGGATGAGGTCACTGAATCTACTTTTTTTTTTTTTTTTTAGTGTGTTATTTGTTTATTTTTGAGAGAGAGCATGCATGCGTGGAAGTGAGGGAGGGTCAAAGAGATAGGAAGGCACAGAGTCTGAAGCAGGCTCCAGGCTCCGAGCTGGCAGCACAGAGCCCGACCCAGGGCTTGAACCCACGAACCATGAGCTCGTGACCTGAGCCAAAGTTGGACACTTAACGGACTGAGCCACCCAGGTGCCCCTTAATCTACTTTCAATGAGTAGAGATTAAATTACCCATTTGAAATTCTGTCACATAAATTTGGAGCCAGACAAACCTGGGTTCTAATCCCAGATCTGCCATTTGCTGGGGGAACCTGGCCAAGAAATGTCCATCTCTAAAATAAGGACCATACCAACCTCCAAGGTGATTGTAAAAATTAATTTAAATAAAGATACATCATACACATAGCAGTTGTTAGCACGTTATCTTTTGAGAGGTGGAACGCACCTCTCTAGATTCCAATCAAACTTACCTTGAAAGTGCACACCAAAAACCTGGAATATTGTGGCAAAGGCAGTCCTGGAATGGGCTCAGAGATTGTACTTCCAGTGTCTTTCACTGAGGTACAGAGTGTGTTCAGTGTATCCTGGGCAACCTCCCTCTGTCACCCTTCCTCCATCTTTCAGCAAACTCATCCATATCTGCCCTGCCCCAAGGCTACTCCTCTTCTTACCCTCTCCTTTACGTATGTATGTATTTCTTTATTTTCATTTAATTTTATTTATTTTCAGAGAGAAAAAGAGAATGAGCAGGGTAGGGGCCGAGAGGGGGAGAGACAGAATCCCAAGCAGGCTCTGCACTGTCAGCAGGGCTCGAAGTCACACACTGTGAGATCACGACCCGAGCCAAGATCAAGAGTCAGACACTTAACTGACTAAACCACCCAGGCACCCCTATCCTCTCCTCTTTTTTTTTTCTTTTTTAATGTTTGTTTTTATTTTTGTAAGAGGCAGACAGAGCACGAGTGGGGGAGGGGCAGAGAGAGAAGGAGACACAGAATCGGAAAGCAGGCTCCGGGCTCTGAGCTGTCAGCACAGAGCCCGACGTGGGGCTCGAACTCGCGTCTCTTACTGCAAGATCATGACCTGAGTCGAAGTCGGACGCTTAACCAACTGAGCCACCCAGGTGCCCCTTTCTCTCCTCTTCAATCAAAACTCTTTTTCCTTTGGGACTGTGATGTTTTGTACATGCTCAGGCAAAGGTATCATCAGTTCCCTCATCAGCCAACTAAAGAGTAAATGAAAAGCTCCTAACTGCACTAGACACTCAAGAGGTCTAGGTAAATGTGAGTTCTCATCCCTCATCTATGAAATGAGAGATCTGAACAAGGTTACCTCTAAATTCCTATAATTCCACAGAAATTCATAGCCAAGTGTGAAGCCAGGGTATATTTGCGTGCTGGCAGAAATTTTTTAACCACCCACACTCCCTCTAATTGGGACTAATCTCCAGTTGGTAGGTTAAGTGATATTTCAAGATACTGAGAGAAACTGGATTGCCCCCAGCCCCCACACGAAGACCACAACAGTATTAAGCTCCTCACCACCCCACTTCTGAAAGGTGATTGGCCCTTGCCTTGAACACAAATATGATTAGAGAATTAAAATTAGGGTTACCACCTGTTAAGAATATTTGTGGACAGTCCAAGGAACCATAGGTCAACTTCATCCTAGAGGGACCCTTCAATCAGAAGCTGTGTCCTCAGGTTATCAGAAACATGACAGGCTTTTTGAGCAGACTCTAAGAATGGCCCAGGCACCCCAGGCTTCTGTAGCATCTCCTGGATTCAGGCTAGGGTGAACTGACCTCAATACGGCACTTGACATTAAGTCAAGTTTGGAATTCTGTGGCTGGTTTGTCAGGCGGAGGACCATCCACAGGACTGATGGCTCCATAAGAGCCCGGTAATGAAATTATGTGCCTAGGATACACAGCTGGCAATTATGCTCTCTGTGGATCACTTCAGGCAGCAATAAAGATAAAGTGCTTTATAATGTATTCATTCATTTCAATATAGTCAGTAGTAATGTTAGAAAGTGGTTCATATCAAGAAAAGGCTGTGAACTGCATTTGAAAAGGAAAAATGTGTTTTCTTAAAGGGATTATTTTGGAGAACCAAATGCATGTACGTGAGATGCTTCATTAAATCGTAAGTCAGTTTGGCAGGTGATCCTAATATGCTCCTGGCAAAAGTGGGAATTGGAGCCATCGAAAGAGTGGAAACAAATGAGCTACAGGTGTGCCTTGTTTTTGTTCTGGGTCTCGCTTGGATTATTATGGGCTATATCAAATATATTTCAAAAAGTTTGTAGTAGATCATCCCAATAAGCAGATTTCAAATTTCTGGGAAGCATCAGATATTTATTTGATGGACACACAAGAGATAAAATGTGGTTTCTAGGATGTTCTCTTGGAGACTCAGCAGCTTCTGGGTAAATACCCTATTCTGAAGCTGTTCTCTCCCCCTCTCTCCCAGGAAAGAGATAGGTCACACAGGGGGAAAACTGGACTCTTAAAGGAAGGTGAAAAACACTGAGATAACCACCCAGAGAAGGGGACTGTCTTAGGAGAGGTTCTTCTGATACTTATAAAGAAGGTAAACCTAGAGAGCCCCAAACGGGGTCCCTAGCCTTGTAATCCTGCCACTCACCATCTAAACTATTGTTTCTTCTAAACTAATCCGTGGTTTTTTTTCTTTTTTTTTAAGTTGGGTTTTGGGGGGGAGGCTGTTTGTTTGTTTAGAGAGAGAGAGAGAGAGTGGGGGGGAGAGAGAGAGAGAGAGACAGAGAGGAGAGAGAGAGAATCTTAGGCAGGCTCTATGCTCAGTGGGGAGCCTGACAAGGGACTCAATCCCATGACTCTGGGATCATGACCTGAACCGAAATCAAGAGTCAGATGCTCAACTGACTAAGCCACCCAGCCCCTAAGCTGATCTATGTTTAAAGGTAACTCATCATCTTCCTTTTCTTCTTCTTCCCAAATTAGCCTCCTTTTTTAACTTTCCTATTTCATTTACTTAATTCACCTATCTGTTGAGAACCTATGTGCCAGGTACAGTGTTAAGGGCAGAGTTAAAACTGAGGCACAGTCTTGGGTTGCCTGAGAGGCTCAGTCAGTTAAGCGTCTGACTTCGGCCCAGGTCATGATTTCACGGTTCGTTGGGTTCAAGCCCCAGGTTGGGCTCTGTGCTGATAGCTCAGAGCCTGGAGCCTGCTTCAGATTCTGTGTCTCCCTCACTCTCTCTGCCCCTCCCCGATCACGCTGTCTCTCTCCGTCTCTCAAAAATAAATAAATGTTAAAAAATGTTAAAATGTTAAAAATGTTATTTTTAAAATAAATGTTAAAAAAAAATAGTTTTTGTCCGTTTGCCCTCACATCCTAGTAACAAACAAACAAAACAGAAAATAACCAAACAAATGACTAAATACATAATATATTGTTAGATGAGGAAACATACTAAGAAAAATCAAGCAGCGTAAGGGGAAAGAGAGGAATGGAGTAGTCAGGGAGGGCCTCTCTAATGAGGGTACATTTTAGCAATGTCTGTGAACCTGCAAGAACTTTAGGGGACAGTAATATTTTCATGTTTAGCGTATTGGTTGAAATTTTCAGTTTTCAAATTAGGAAGGTAAAATAAATGCGGGGAGAGGCAAGGTAGGGACTGAGAGTGAGGAAGCAAGTCAGGTGGATAGCTGGGGGAAGAAAGTTCAGGATGGAGAAACTGGCAAGTAGAAAGGCCTTGAGGTGGGATTTTGCAGGCCTTGTTCAAGGAGCAGCAAGGATATCTGTGTGGCTGGACAAAGTGAGCAAGTGGGATGAGGGGTAGGGCACGGCTCTCGGTTCTTATTCCCCTCCACCATGGAAACTACAGATGCCTTTTACTCCTCCAACCCTTTCCTTGCTTCATCCCGCTATGTTTGGTTATCTTTTCTAAAGGATGATTCTCTAAAATCACCCTCTCCCCACTCTCCCACCCGAATGCAGGCTCCATTCGCTTTATGCCTGGATTACTGAAGAGCATCCTAACTGGCCTTCCAAACCCGTGCAGCAGCATCTATTGCTCTAATCACTTTAAGCTTCCAGATTAATCTTCCTAGAGCATTGCTTTCATCAAATCTTTTCCTCCCTTGCACAAAAATGGCTTAGCATTACCTATAGGACAAAGCTTCTTAGCGTGCCTTTCCTCCATTCCTGCCTCAATCTGGCCTCAACTCCATCGCTCTGTGTCTCTGTTCCCACCTTCCCAACTCCAGCGACCTCCCCCCGCCATCATGCCATATCCTGGGTGTCCTCACTCTCAAGCCTTGAAGCCCAGCCGAAGACCCACTGTAGCCGCTCCCAAAAAGATTGTCTCCTCTCTTGAACAGCTGGCACACTAAGTCGCAAACGTATCTCCAATGTACTGCCTAATGTACAGCACTATATAAGGCTCAGAGCTTCCTTCCTTAGTCCTAGCTCACCGGTTATACTAAATTCGTTGAGGCCGGGAACCAGGTCTCTACATCCTATACATCATTTGAGTGTCATGTATTTACAAGCCATTCTTTATATTATATGTGGTCAATAAATACTAACACAGAAAAAGTTCTAGGTTGTTAGGCATTGAATTGGGGGGAAAAAACAAAATAAAATGATCGTATTATGTCAGTGAAGCCATCCTTTTTCTGCAGACAAAAGGGGCTATTCGATGCAAGGTCATTTTCCCTGTCATTCGGAGGAAGGTAGCCCAGCAGCATGGTCTCCGACATCTTATTTTGTTCACCCCTATATTCAGTAACTAGCTACCTAAGTAATCAGATATCTTACATATTTATTTTAAGCACTGAGTATACGTAACTACAAACTTTCTAGGGAAATGCTATCAACGTGACTGAATAAAATGTAGAAACTGTGCACAACGATGTGGACTTCTAGTAGGGACTGCTAACAGATCTGAAGAGCTTTATAAAAGTGAAAAGATACATTTCTTCAGTCTTCAGTACCAATATCAACAGGTGGGCAACAGCAATATTTTTTTCCTACACAGAAAGCTCACATGGGTGCCAGTAAAAACAGGCGAAGTTCATAAATCTTGCGTTGTTACGGAGAAAATATAAAATCTCATTCGTGAATCAAAACGTTTCTAACAAGAAACCAAAGTAAAAATTCCTTCCACCTTTGAATGCCTGATGGCCTTGCACACAGTTGCCCAGCAGAACTGAACTGTCTGGACAATATTTTATGTGTGTTCTTTGAAATTAGCACCTGCTAGAGTCTTTGAAGTCCTATCTTTCAAAATCATAATAACCATAATTAGGCTTAAAATAAAGGATGCAAGAATTCTGTATTCAATTCATATTTCATCTGGTTTCGGCAAGATGAAGCCCTTAAAGGGACGGGTGGGTGTGTAGGTGGCTGGGCGGGGCTGGGTGGCAAATCATTAACTTTGCCCTTTCTCTTACCTTGATTCCTGGAAAGCCAGGCTGCTCTGGTTACACCCCCTCTATGAAGGCTCAGGACAAGACTTACTCATGATGACAGTAGGCAAAGGCCTTTCCTGCCACGAGATGCAGTGGCCCGTGTACCCTCTGGGTCTTTCCACGAGCTGAAGCCTCGAATTCCTTCGTTATTGGATAATTTGTACAGCTTTCTTCCTTCTCCGTGAGCCCGCAGGAATTCTAAGGAAAGATAATACTTCAAGCTGTCTTGTATATCTTAGGGCAAAGGTTGAAATTCTAGCCAGGCAGGGCTAGGAGGGGACGGAAGCGAACAGCTCCAGTGAGCCCCGGCAACATGGCCCACCTTCCTCCTGCCAAGTCTGCTGATGTTCCCGAAGAAGCCCAAAAGCCACTTTTCTATGTGAAATCCACCCCCTCCCTTTTTCTAATGTTGACAACTAACTATGGCTTGTTAAAACACTGTATAGATCAGGGGCAGGCGGGTGGCTCCGTCATTTAAGCGTCGGACTCTTAAACTCAGCTCAGGTCACTGTCTCACAGTTCATGGGTTTGCTCCCCGTGTCGGGCTCCGTGCTGACATCATGGAGTCTGCTTGGGATTCTCTCTCTCCTCTCCCTCTCTCTCTGCCCCTCCCCTGCTCGTGTGCTCTCTCTCTCTCTCTCTCTCTCTCTCTCAAAATAAACATTAAAAAAAAAAAAAAAACTGTACAAACAAGACCAAATCCAGCTGCAGGCCAGCAGTGAAACTTGTTCGCAAGCTCGTCTCAGTACAGCGTGTGGGCGAAGGGTGGGTAAGAGCCAGTATCCACCTGGTGGACAAAGGCAAGAGGGAGGGGCGGTGCTTCAGAGAGAATGCAAAGGTCTGGTGAGTTGAGCAGCTTTGCCAAAAATGTGCTCTGCAGCAGTTTGTATGGGAGCCCGTCACCGGGAGGGAAGGGATCACACAAGGAGCCTCTGGTGGCAGCCTTCGCCACAGCCCCTTCGTCCTGAAGGCCCCTTCGCCCACAGCCTCTCTGCCTCTACTCCACCCTTCGTTCAGGCCCACCTTATGCCATTCCTGGGCACATTAAAAAATATATAAATTATGGCGTTGCCAATATAAAGTCAAATATGAACCAGGTTAGAGTATATTCATTTTTTTTTTCTTCTGATTTTAAAAGAAATTTACATTTTTTTCTCGGGCCTTAGGCCCGGGCTTACAGCGCCTAAAAGATAAAGTTGGTCCTCCCTCCAGCGCAGCAGTGCTTGGCTTAAATGCCAGGTGAAAACTCTTGGTTATTAGCTACTGGTGCGTGTCACTGTAAAAATGACAAATCAGTAGTCACGTTAGGAGGCAGCTACGTTACTGTGGACATAAGCATAAGGCATAAAAATGGAGTGCGTGGGTTCAAATCCCAGCCTTGCCATTTGTAATTTAAGTGACATCAGGCAAGTCATCTGCCTTCTCTGTGCCTTGATCTCCTTATCCATGAAGCAAGAATAACAGTACCTCTCTGGGGATCACCGTGAGGATTAAATGGGTTAGTATATGTAAAAAGCTTAGAAAGTCACCTGGCAAAAGGAAGAAACAAACGTTAGGTATTATTTTGTTCTGTTGTGTTCCCACAACTGACTGGCTTTATGGTTCTGAATGTTGATGAAATTACTGCATTAACATGTAAAAACTCTTGAAGAACCAAGCATTCTCTGGCCATGAAGGCAATAGCTTTATCTAGATTCCCTAAAGGTAACAACTCTATAAAATTCGAGAGGTAGATGAATATCTATGCAGGCTTGGCTTGGCTAATTTTTCATTTTATTTTGTGTTCTTTCTTTCCTGATTTCCCCCATTTGTCTCTAAAAGAAGTTCAAAGTGGAGACTTGAACTTAGAAACTTATCCATGGATTGTGTTTTATATCCTGAAGAGATATGATCTTTCAATAAATATGCCTTGCATTTATCAAGTGCCTAGCAGCCTTCAAAGCACTCAAACATTATACAATGTTATGCACTTGAATTAGCTAAAAACAAGAGGGAATTTTAGAAAATTTCATGACACTGGGAGGACCCAGAGTGCTGATCTCCCTCGTTGTCCTGGGGTAATCGTCAGCGGTGATTTCTGTTGTTATCCAGAGAGGCATAGAGTGAGCAGGAGTCTCTCAAGTTATCAGCCCATCCCTCATTTGCTAAACACACAGTTGTTTCCTCAAGGTCATGTTGGTGAGTCTCGAGCTCTTCATGTCTAGTCTTGCCATCTCTGTCATCATTTTGCGTATGTTGCTTATTCTGAGTTCTTTTCTATGAATCCACCCATACCTGTAATGCTAGAATTGTTGCAGCTAAAGGCAGTTACAGACTTTCGTGCAGATTTTACATTTCTTTCGATGGAGACAAAAAGTGGTGCTCAAAACTGCATGTTAAATGAATGAACAAAAGTCCTTTAAGCTGTCATTTCATGTTATCTTGTGATCATGGACTTCCTCAGCATTTTATAAAGCAGGAGGAGGAAATAGAGACCCTCGTGCATTATCAGGTTCTCAGCCTACACGTACTCCATTTGGTTCATAGCCACATGTGCCATGAAGCATTTCTATTTCCAAATATTTATAGATATATTAAAATGAGTGTTGTTTGATTGCAGAAGAGCTAGCAACAATGTATCCACAGCCACATAATTTGGTGATTCCTGAAGATAAGAATAAGGGAGGTCATGTGGAATTATGGGCTATGCTGAGCCTGCATGCCTTGCTCTCTCTACATAATCTACTTTTAACTGTTCAAAACTACATTATATATATATATATATATATATATATATATATATATTCTCATCTCATCTGAAAGAATGACTCAACTTTATTTTTTAAAGTTTATTTAACATTTATTTTGAGAGAGAGAAAGAGCACAAGCAGGTGAGTGGCAGGAGGAGTGGGAGAAACAGAATCCCAAGCAGGTTCCACACCATCAGCACAGAGCCTGATGTGGGGCTCAAACTCACGAACTGGGAAATCATGACCAGAGCTGAGATCAAGAGTTAGATGCTTAACCGACTGAGCCACCCAGGTACCCTAGGAATGGCACAGCTTTAAATCTCTTACACCAGCCAAGAAAAAAAAATGCAGCTTTCAAGACACAGCTTTATTGTAGTCTAATAGTTCCCTTTCAAAAAAAAAAAAATCAACAAAAATCTCTTGCACATATGCGGAATACTTTAAAATCAGCAATTCCTCCCAATAGTATTGTTAACTCACTTTGTAGTGAAGGTGCTAAAGAAAGTTTGAGACACATTATGGACTTTTTATAACTCACATTCTATTCAGTTGCTGGGTCCAGTGAGCCATGCTGTGTTCCTAATGTTCAAATAGATGTCCGAATCTTTCTTTGGGCCAAAATAAACCAATTGGTTGCATCAGAAATAGCTGCTTTGTTAAAAACCAGAGTCATTTATAAACAGAATGGTCGTTTCCTTATAGCAAAAGAACGAAACCCGTTACTAACCTATGCTCACATATGATGTTCAGCTCTGTGGGCCAAATGCAATTCCCGAACATAAGCCACGTCAGCATTAAGTGCTGGATACAGGCTAATATATGGGCTCTTTTTAACTGGACTATTAATTCCATTAACATTTAATGAAACAATTTTACCTTTACCCACAAAAACACTCACAATGCCTTTCCATCAACTCCCTAAAGGCAAAACAACATAAATTTAAAAGAAAAATAACTATGAAGCTTTGCTCAGTGCAGATGATTTCCATAGGACAGGTTAAGTCCTGAATTTCTGTCTCAGTGCAGTCCATATTTGATTTTTACTACAAAGATAAACTCAAACTGGCAATTACCCTTTGCTAACCTTGCCAAATAATCTCAGTGTGAAAACACTGGCATTTTTCTTACTATAGTGTAATCTATATAGAATTAACTGAAGTAATTTCACAAAGAGTCTTAGTAATCCATTTCACATTTATGCTATGAAGCATTATCTTTAAAACTATCATGTTAGTTATTGTCCCTTTACAACAGTCTCAAAGTAAAATTATATTCACTTTGGCTTGAATGATGAAGAGCTAGAAACCAAAGTCCTTTACAGAGATGCACTGTCACATTGATACAGAGAGATATATGTGGAATGCAGGTAACTCAGATGGTCTGGTCATTTGTGCTTTTTTTCCCCGTTACCTTCAACACGTACATGCACTAGTTTAAACTTATTTTTGTTCTGAACCTAAGTCTGCATATTTTTATAAATAATATTCCCAAGGCCTATTTTGAAACTTCTAACGTGGAGAGAAGAGAAATTGGTCCCCTTATTAAGCTTTTTAAAAAAATTATTAACATATTCATGTTTCTTAGCGTGATGCACTAGCTGGACAATTCTATAGATTTAACGACTCCATATCCCCTCCTCCAAATCTGACGCCTTTAGAAACAGCTCTCCCTCAGTTAAAAAAAAAAAATCATCTACAAGCATCCATGACTCCTAGTCATGTTTTTGGCAAACTTATTTAATAATCTAATGATTTAAAAATACATCATATTTTTTTAAACACCTGTCTTGAAAGACCTCACATAGCAGCTTCAGGGATTTGAATACCTTTGAGAAACCTGAACATCTAAAGGAGTTAGTGGGACTGATGCAGTCAAGGCACTGAACATTTGACATGGCAGTTGTAGAACTTGTAAATGTACCACAGTAGGAAGCAGCTTTCCATGGACTTCAAAGAAAACGGCAGTTAATTATCTAGCTTTCAGGAGCGATGTGGACTTTACCGTGACAGCTGTTAGGCGAGGACACATGGGCATCTCCACAACCGAACATCAGCTCGTGTCATTGTTTGGCTTGGATCTCATTGGAAAGAAATGCTTAAGGTCTCAGCTTGGTTCAATTCAAATTAGTCTAAGAGTTTTCCCAGATGGTTTCTCAGCACAAGCTTATTTCTCACCCCCAGAGCCTGTGCCTCGCCATCACCTCAGATCTGCAGTCGACATGCTGTTTGCATATGCTCAGGCTCCATTTTTAATGCCATGCGTGGGATATATCCATTTGAACTTTCTCCTCCCTGTTTTTATTGTGAATTCAACCTGGGAGTCTTGTAACTTTGGAGAGAAAGGAAATGCTGCTGCTTTTTAATCTCTCTCTCTCTCTCCGTCTCCCCTGCTCCCTCCCTCTCATCCACCCTCCTCACTTTTTTCACCAACAGAGAAGATTGGCTGTTTCTACCTGGTGCATAACCGGTGGGGCCTCTTGGGGCGTTCTTCATGGCGGGCCAAATATAGTGGGCCCAACTATTATTTGGCTTTCATGAATCCTAGCATGGCCTGGCTTGTCCACAGTTTCCCAGAGCATCAGCTCCATTATGGAGCCGATCAGCCTTCATATCAGCCATGACAAATGCCCAGAATAACCAAGTTCATTCTTGGCCTCTCCTAACACCACCTCCCAGTGGAGCATTGTGGTCACAACTGTGCACTTTGCTGCATCTAGCACTATTTTTAGACCCAGAACTCATCCTTCTTGAAAAATGTCAGGTCGTCCATAAACACAGAGGATGTGCCCTCAAGGAAAGAAGGCAAAAAGAAAGTAAAAGAACATATTCCTTTGATTAGACCTGCTGGAGATAGGGAAGGATGAAATTTGAAGGGGAAAAAGTGAGGGGCAGGGTTATAGGGTTCAGAAAACTGATTAGAAAAAAGTTGAGAGAAGGAAAACTTCTCAAAAAAAAGAAAAAAAAAATGAAGTGCCAAACTGTTTGATATCATCTGAACTAACTTCTTCCCTTTCAGAAAAATGTCTGCCTTTAAGTACTCTAAGTTAGTGAGGTCTTGCTGTTAAACTTAGAAAGTGAAAAGTAGAAAGAAAAAAAAAAAAAACACTTGAACAAAAATCCCTAGCAATTGCTGATCTCTCATTGCCATTCACTTCAATCAGCCCCATACTGTTTCTTGACATGTCCAAAGTCCCAAATGAGGACTTGCTGATTTCAAGCAGTCGGTAATATATGTGCAATATATGCAGATTCATCTTCTGGGGACTCCAAAAACCCGGACTCTTCTAGTCCCTCCACCTCCAGGAAACAAATATCAAATGCTTTCATCTTTCTAGTAGGAAAAATGTTTTCAAGCTGCTTGTAAAATGTGGGGTGTGAGTGATTTGACAAAAATATTATACAAATTTATTAATTACCTTTAAACATGTTTCTTTGCAGTTTTCAGCTCATCTTAGATTAGGTGCTGAGCAGAAACTGGCTTTGTTTCTTGCTGCCAAATTACACAAGATGCATAAATCTTTAATGTTCTTGGTTTCCTTTAGTGACTCTGCTTTCTTCTAAAAGTGCCCAAATACCTCTGAAACGCATGCGGGATAAATTCCCAAGATGCCAGGCTTCGGGCCAAAGTACACAAAGGTGATAGGCTGCAGCTGCTTCCTTCTTCCTAAGGAAAATGGTGCAAAGATGCGAGGCACTGGATACTTGACAAACGTGTGATTGCCAAGTGTTCAGGCTGTCTTCTAAGGAGATGCTGAGTAGACCATGTTAAAGCAAACTGCTTTATGTGGAGAGTACATAGTTAATTAAACCTATGTTTGCTAGTCTAAATAAGGCAATGTGTGATCAGTGAATCATAAAAGCTGAGAATGGGAATGTACTTTAAAAATCATATGGCCTTGGAGTGCCTAGGGAACTCAGTTAAGTATCCAACTCTTGGTTTTAGCTCAGGTCGCGATCTCACGGTTTCATGAGTTTGAGCCCCACGTTGGGCTCTGCACTGGCAGTGTGGAGCCTACTTGAGATTCTCTCTCTCCTTCTCTCTGCCCCTCCCCAACTCGTGCTGTCTCTGTCCCTCTCAAATAAATAAATAAAACTTTAAAAAAATTATATGATCCAGAGATCTAATCCAAGAATACCTGCCATAATACTCCTACCAAGTAATCATATGTTTTTTTGTTAAGTTTATTTATTTCCTGACACAGAGAGAGAGACAGAGAGAGTGCACACGAGCGTGAGCTAGGGAGGGGCAGAGAGAGAGGGAGACACAGAATCCGAAGCAGGCTCCAGACTCTGAGCTGTCAGCACAGAGCCCGACGCGGGGCTCGAACGCATGAACTGTGAGATCATGACCTGGGCTGAAGTCGGACACAACCGAGTGAACCACCCAGGTGCCCCCCAAGTAATCATATGTGTGAACAACTCTGGAGCAGAGCATCTACTTTGTGTTAAAATAGTCTATACACATACACACAATTGCAATTCATATCAGACACATGGATAATCTCTATAACATGGAGAGCTACTACATAATAGCTCTGACAGTGAAGAGCCTGCTTGGAATTCTCTCTCTCTCTGCCCCTCCCCTGCTAGTGTTTCTCTCTCTCTAAATAAATAAATAAATAAACATAAAAAGAAATAAACACAGATATGCTAAACTTCACTCATCAAATCAAAACCACATTGAAGTACACCTTTTCAGGGGCACCTGGATGGCTCAGTCGGTTGAGCGACTAACTTCAGCTCAGGTCATGATCTCATGGTTTGTGGGTTTGAGCCCCACGTCAGGCTCTGTGCTGACAGCGTGGAGCCTGGAGCCTGCTTCTGATTCTGTGTCTCTCTCTCTCTCTGCCCCTCCCCCACTCATGCTCTATCTCTCTCCGTCTCAGAAATAAATAAACATTAAGAAAGCAAATTAAGAAAAAAAAGAGAGAATAGTGTTAGAAGTACAACTTTTCAAATATCTCATATATTCCTGATAGGAGTATAAATTTGTACAACCCCTATAGAGTAAAATTTAGTAATTAAAATAACAAATGTATATACATGCTTTTATTCACTATTTCAACTTTTAGGAATTTTTACACAGGCAAAATGATCTATTTATATAGGTAATCACTGAAGTAGTGTTAGTGGTAACAAAAGATGTGGAAATAACCTAAATACTCATTAACAAAGACCCAGTTAAATAAACTATAGTATACCCATGCAATGGAATACTATGCAGCTGTAAGTAACAATACTACTAATAAGGATTCTCTTAATGTTCATAATAGAAAGTTCATCAAATTTTATTGTTAAAAAAAAAAGTTACCCTCAGCAAACTAGAAATGCAGACTTTCCTCAACTTGATAACGAGCCACCATAAAAAAAAATAAAAAAATAAAAAACAAAAAAAAACCCCTAACATCATAGTTAGTGGTGAGAAACTTGAAGCTTTCCCACTAAGATCAGGAAGAATACAAAGATGTTCTCTCTTACCACTGCTTTTCAACATCACACTGGATATCCTAGCTGATGCAAGAAGACAGTACAAGGAAATAAGAGGTATACATATTGGGAAGAAAGAAAGAAAACTGTTCACAGATGACGTGATCATCTATGTACAAAATCTGAAACAATTGACCAAAAAAAAAAAAAATACTCTTGGAGCTAATAAGCAATTATAGCCAAACTGCAGAATTCAAGGTTAATATACAAAAATTTACCACTTTCCCATATACCATCAGTGAACAAATGGAATTTGCTTAAAACACATCGCTATTTACTTCAGCATCCCCCCAAATGAAATACTTAAGTATAAATCTAACAAAGTATGTACAAGATTTATATGAGGCAAACAATAAAATTCTAGTAGAAGATATCAAAGAAGAACTAAATAAATGGAGAGATATTCCATGTTCACGGGTAAGAAGACTCAATATTGTCAAGATGTAGGTTCTTTTCAACTTGATTTATAGATTCAAAAGAATCCCAGTCAAAATTCCAGGAAGTTATTTTGTGGATATTACCAAACTGGTTATAAATTTTATATGGAAAGGGGGGCCTGGGTGGCTCAGTCAGTTGAGCATTCGACTTTGGCTCAGGTCATGATCTCACAGTCCGTGACTTCAAGCCCCATGTCAGGCTCTGTGCTGACAACTCAGAGCCTGGAGCCTGCTTCATATTCTGTGTCTCCTTCACTCTCTGCCCCTCCCTCACTCATGCTCTGTCTCTCTCTGTCTCAAAAATAAATAAACATTAAAAAAATTTTCTTTTTAATTTTATATGGAGAGGCAAAAGACCCAAATAACAAACTCAAGACTAAAGAAGAACAAAGTTGCAATACTAACACTACCTGACTTCAAGACTTACTATTAAGTTACAAAAATCAAGACGATGTGGTATTACAAAAGAATAGACCAATAGATCAATAGAGTAGAATAAAAAGCCCGGAAGTAGACCCACACAAATATAATCAATTTATGTTTGGCAAAGGGGCAAATGCACTACAATGGAAAAAAATTCATCTTTTCAACAATTGGTGCCAGATCAACTGGATATTCACATGCGAGACTAGACACAGATTTTACACCTTTTACAAACATTAACTCAAAATGGGTCATGGACCTAAATGTAAAACACCAAACTATAGAACTCCTAGAAAATAACATAGGAGAAAATTTGGATGGCCTTGGGTTTGGCAATAACTTTTTAAATGTAACACAAAAGGCACAGTCCACAAAAGAAAGAATTAATAAGCTAGACTTCATTAAAATTAAAATTTTCTGCTCTGTGAAAGACACTATCAAGAGAATAAAAAGATAAGCCACAGACTGGAAGAAAATACTTGCAAAAGACTTATCTGATAAAAGACTGTTGCCCAAAATATACAAAGAACTCTTGAAAGGAAATAATAATTAGGGAAATGCAAATTAAAACAATGAGATGCCACTACACATCTATTAGAATGGCCAAAATCTAGAACACTGACAACAACAACTACTGGTGAGCATGCAGAGCCACAAGAACCCTCACCCATTCCTAATGGGGATACAAAATGGCACATACAGTTTTGAAGACAGTTTGGCAATTTCTACAGAACTCAGCACATCCTTACCATGTATCCAGCAGTTATGCTCTTCAGAGTTTTTTTTTATATTAAATATAATTTATTGTCAAATTGGTTTCCATACAACACCCAGTGCTCATCCCAACAGGTGCCCTCCTCAATGCCCATCACCCACTTTCCCCTCTCCCCCATTCCCCACCAACCCTCAGTTTGTTCTCAGTATTTAAGAGTCTCTTATGGTTTGCTTCCCTCCCTCTCTGTAACTTTTTTCTCCCCTTCCCCTCCCCCATGGTCTTCTGTTAAGTTTCTCAGGATCCACATATGAGTGAAAACACATGGTATCTGTCTTTCTCTGCCTGACTTATTTCACGTAGCATAATACCCTCCAGTTCCATCCATGTTGCTACAAATGGCCAGATTTCATTCTTTCTCATTGCCAAGTAGTATTCCATTGTATATGCAATATGCTCTTTAGTGTTTACCCAAAGGAACTGAAAACGTAGCACGTGGCTGTTTACAGCAGCTTTATTCATAATTGCCAAAACTTGGAAGCAGCCAAGATGTCCTTCAGGAGGTGAATGGACAAATAATCTGTGGTACGTCCACACAATGGAATATTATTCAGCACTAAAAAGAAATGGGCTATCAAGCCTTTCATGAAAAGACTTGAAGGAATCTTCTTATGCATATTACTGAGTGAAAAAAGCCAATCTAAAAGGTGAGTGGTTGCCAGGGTGAGGAGGAAGGGAGGGATGAATAGGCAGACACAGAGGAACTTCAGAGCACTGAAACTATTGTGTACAATACTGCAATGCTGGATACTTGTCATTATACATATGTCTAAACCCATGGGATGTACAACACCAAGACTAAATCTTAATGTAAACTATGGACTTTGGATGATAATGATATGTCAGTGGAGGTTCACTGATCATAACTAACGTGGCATTATGGCGTGGGATGGTGATGGGGGGAGATTGTGCGTGTGTGAGGACAGGGGGGTATATGGCAACTCTGTACTTTCTGTTCAGTTTTCCTGTGACCCTACAACCACTCTAAAAATAAATTTTGTTAGTTAAAAAAAAACATACCACATAACAAGATGTATAAGATATTCCCTTCACGTAAACTGGGGGAAGGGATTACCTATATATTCACTTTTCTGATGCATGAAATGGTTACCTGTGGGGAGTAGCACAGGAGTTGGAGGAAGACTTTTTACCATACACCTTTTTATACTTATTTTTGAATGATTAAAAAAATTATTCAAAAAATTAAAATGATTAAAAATGTATGAAAACAGTCTATCCTATCCCTTTCTTACAGTCAGTTAAAAAAAAATCTCAGCATTGAAATACTGCCTCAAACAGTTAACTCTTTTCATATTTTTTTTAAATTTTTTTTTTTAACGTTTATTTATTTTTGAGATAGAGAGAGACAGAGCATGAATGGGGGAGGGTCAGAGAGAGGGAGACACAGAATCCGAAACAGGCTCCAGGCTCTGAGCTGTCAGCACAGAGCCTGACGCGGGGCTCGAACTCACGGACCGCGAGATCATGACCTGAGCCGAAGTCGGCCGCCCAACCGACTGAGCCACTCAGGCGCCCCTCTTTTCATATTTTTTTAACAGACCATCACACAGTGATCTATTTATTCTAACCCTAAAAATTTGGGCCCAATTTTCAATCTTCTTGAAATCAATAAAAGTATAAAGAAAATCTTATAAAATCTCCAAAAGAGAAAAATCAGATCTTAAAAGAATGTGGATTCTTGTATGACCCTCCACCATTTTTTTAATTTTTTTTTTAATTTTTTTTTAATGTTTATTTATTTCTGAGAGAGAGAGAGAGAGAGAGAGAGAGATACAGAGCACAAGCAGGAGAGGGGCAGAGAGAGGAGACACAGAACCCGAAGCAGGCTCCAGGCTCTGAGCTGTCAGCACAGAGTCCAATGCAGGGCTCGAACCCACAAACCACGAGATCGTGACCTGAGCCGAAGTCGGACACTTAACCTACTGAGCCACTCAGGTGCCCCTCCACCACTTTTTTTCTTATTTAAACTTTACCCTAAACATCAACTATCAGTCTTGATGATTTATCTGCTGTTTAAGGTCTTAACTGTAAAGCCTCCAGTCCAAAAGATTCTGTAGGCAGGGAACATGTTGTGCTATGTCGCGGGCGTGTTGAAAACACCCAGCTGTCCTCACCAGCTGAGCATATTCCTTGGGAACCACTAGTAGCGGGGTTTCTGGACCTTTAAAAGTATTTTTTTTTTCTCCTGACCTCAAAAAACATCCACACACCTTCTCTAGACAAATGCCATTTCTTTCAGAACCGATTAGTCCAGGTCTGTCAGACAAATTGCTGTAACGGATATGTTTGGTAAAAGCTGTTCCTCTGCTTGTCGGTCAGGTAGTTATACCTTTCTTACAGATATGCCCTTATGAGTTTCACAGACAGTGGTCACAGGCTTTCCTGAATTTGATTCTAGCAGGTGGCAGGGCGGCTCTGCCCCTCCTTCCTTTGGGAGCACTCACTTGCCTCCAGAAAGGGCTGCCCTCAGCTGACACCAACAGAACTTGCCAAAGAGTTCACATGCTGATTTTTTGATAGGCCCAGTGAGGTTAGATGCAATCACCACTCTTAAGCTTTTGGCCCGGCCAGAGGCTGGGTGTATCCCAATGATGTACCGTGACCGAACTGTTTGGGCTGTGGCACCCTGTTTGGCAATAGTATGGTGTAATTTTATCAAATTCTGGCAACAGCTTTCAGCTCTGTAGTAGTCAGGGAAGATCCTGGCCTGCAGGAAGGGTTTTCCTGATGCATACTGGCAGCAAAAAAATCTTCAGCTCAAGGTCAGTCCACACTGCACAGATTCCGTGTACCCCCCAGCCCTTAAACTATTGATCACAAATCTGTTTCTGGAACATAGATGTTAGTAGATGATGTTTCCTAAATACTTGCCAATGAAAGTTAACGCGGTAGACATTTTAGTACATTTTTTGAGCCGTTTAAATCCAAATCAAAACTGTTATCTCGATCATCCAACAGAACAAAACCTGAAAAACTTTGGGAGCCAAAGATTTATCTGGTTATCACACCAAGAAAAAAAAATCCAAAAACAAAGAACTTGAAAGTTCATCGGAAGCAAAAGTGAAAACAACCAGGAGCATATGCTTAAGAGCCATATAAAACAAAACAGAAGTGAGAAAGTATTTTTTTAACATTTATTTATTTTTGAGAGACAGAGAGAGACAGAGTATGAGCAGGGGAGGGGTAGAGAGAGAGGGAGACACAGAATCTGAAGCAGGCTCCAGGCTCTGAGCTGTCAGCACAGAGCCCAACACGGGGCTTGAACCCATGAACCGCAAGATCATGACTGAGCTGAAGTTGGACATTTAACCAACCGAGCCACCGAGGTGCCCCATGAAGAAGTATTTTAAAGCTCAAGGGCTATATTGATCTGTGTGGAGTAATAAAAAGTTACTTGTTCTGACTTTACTTTTAAAAAATCCTTAAAATACTGATTTCGAAAAAACCTTAAATATTCCTTTAAAAATTTTAGTACCAGGACTCAGTAAACGTCTATTTCTATATAAACACCTCTTTAATTTATAAATGACCACAATAGCGCTAGGGACTCATCATTCTAAGAATTATATGTTACTATAACTACTCTGTGTGCAAAATAGCAATACATCAATGAATGGATCTTCTGAAAACATGTTGCTTTATTAAGAAGTTTTTTTTTTTAATAATAAGCTTGTTTTCAAAAATCTTCAGTAATCATTTCAAGCAAAACTGTGTGTATTCATGTATGACAAAAATACCTCTGGACACAGAATCTATTTATTGGCCCATAAAAGGCATATTCACACACCAAAGGTAAACAGTTTCTTAACCCCTCAGTTTCATCATTTTGTGTGCAAAATAGAGCTAATAAAATCTCCTGCACAGGGCTGTTGAAAAGATTAAACGAGATTATATATGTAGTATGTATTCCTTACTGTGCCTTTTAAAATTAGCTCTTCAAATAAATGTCTCTTCTCCTTCAACCAGAACTTATTTTTCTCTCTAATTATAGATGAAATATTTTGTCCTCTGTAAAAGGAATTCCAGACAGATAAAGATATTTTAGGAGTTTAGGACATTCCAAGAAATCATTAAGTCTTTGTTCAGGTGAGCCCCCTCCCTGGAACAAGAGGCGGCTGGAACTATTCTAGAAGCTGCTTAGGAGTTACCGAAAGTGAAGCGGTATCCTTTGACACCAGCTTTTTCAGGACCTTGGAGCCTTCTTAGCTCTTTTTCACTTCAACTCACTCCTTCCCTGCCTGCTTGTGGGCTAGAAACTCTCTCAAGCTGCTTGCAACATTTGTCTGTCTTCTACTTTCTGCCCTTTTTGATCCTTCTTCAAAAATCCAGTGCCTCATTCATTCCTCCATTTCCTCTGTCTCAAAAGGAGAAGCAGCTGGAGAGAGCTTTCTGACACACTGCCTGAATTGGCAACAAGTGTCTCTGAGGTCCCAAATTCCGAGGAATGCTCTGCTTCCCACTCAAATTCCAGGGAGGCAGTGGAGTTTAAGAAGACCCAGACATGCCAGTCTCTAGTCAAATGACCTCGAGCAATTGTCTAACTTTACTGAGTTTCAGTTATATCATCTGTCATACAGGGACAGTAGTTCTGCATGAAGTAAAGAAAGCCATTTTCGCCTGGTGGAAAAGAAAAATCAAAACAACTTTTTGGGTTTCTAAACACTGTGTTCAACAGACATCCCTCAACCTCACACTCACCTTGGAGGTTCAAGGCTGGGACTGAGCTCAGAGACGTGGTGAGCCTGAGGGTTTGGGTGATGTCCAGTAATGTAAGAGGGCTCAGGACTGTGCAGAGACGCCTGCTACAACCTATAGTTTTGATGTTGTTGTTTAAGCTGGAAGTTTAATTTTTTTTAAGAATAAAATTATTGCTAGAGTTCCAGTGGCCTTGTGAAAATATGTATCCAGCTAGATTACCTGATAGGCTTTTTTGAGGATCAAATGATACAATCCACAAGAGAGTACTTTCTATAATATGTATTGTACCCTAGAGGTTTGGTGACAATGGAATTCTCTCTTCAGGCAAAAGCTTACAGTCGACAGGTCACTAAGTCTTTAAATCGTAATGAACTTTGGGGTCATCTTCTCTAATCCTTCCCAGATGAGGCTCTGAGTGTACACATGCTGGAGAGTTAGAAGCAGATGGCATTGGCATGCCAAAGGAAAGTTAATTCTCCAGTAATACGTGTGGGGACTTATGTCCCCTGCCCTCTCAGTGTATTATGAATGGACCTCAGATCAGATAATCAACTTTATATAAAAACAATAACTTCCATTCTTCGTGACTCATCCAGTTTTGGCAATGAACTCTGAGAGCTGACTGCCATTCTTATAAACTTAAACATACCCTACTATACAATCCAGTAATCCTGCTCCTTGCACTTGAGTATTCATGGCAGCTTTATTCATAAAACCCAAAGTAGAAGCAACCCAAATGTCCATCTGCTAGTGAATGGATAAATACATCTTGGTCTATGCATGCAAAAGAATTCTACTCAGCCATAAAAAGGCATGAACCATTGATACTCAACAGCATGAATAAACCTCAAAAACCTTATGCTAAAAGAAGTCAGATGCAAAAGACTACATACTGTATGGCTGCAATTATATGAGATTCTAGAAAAAGCAAAGATAAATGGACAAAAGTCAGAGCTGTGTTTGCCAGGGCCAAGATAGGGGGATGGGATTAACCACAAAGGCAGTAGAGGGAAGTTTTGGGGGTGATTATGCTGATGGTCATATGATAGTATATATTTGTCAAAGCTCACTGAATTGTACACTTTTAAAAAGTAATTTTTATTATATATAAATTATGCTATAATAAAGCTTATTTTAAAGAAAAGGTGACTGCCAAAGAGATTATCTTAAGTTTTAGTCTTATAACCAACTAATTTAAAGGATTTAACCCAGAAACTAACCCAGAAACTGAAAGATAACAAATATGGTAACTAAAGTTTTAAAGGTGGTATATATTCAAAGTGTTCAGGGTTAGAGATCCTGGACAACTTTATTCCTGCTTTTTGAGCACCTACCATGTTGTTATCGTATTAGTGGTAGAATAAGTAATAAAAGTACGATTGAAAGATCAAGCAATTACTTTGTCTTTTTAACTAATCTTAAACTAATTACAGAAAGTTATTCCCATGTCTGAATCAGCAACCGTGCCTCTCTAATTTATGGAATCTTCATTTTACTGACAAACCACTACAAAAATCTCCAGAGTCACCCAAATTGAGCTGAAATTTCATTTTCTGTGCTCTACTCCCACTAGAAAGCTCTGATCATTTAATTATTTACTAATTAATTCAACATGCCTCCCCCACTTCCAAAGGATCCACTTCATAAATGAGGCAAGGGTAATAATGAGGGAAAAACCTAAAGCACAAGTCAGTGCAGGGTAAAAACTAGAAATAGCTGCAATTTTTGCCATGAGTTTCCAAGTGGACCAAAAAACGGGGAAACCTGTATAGATATAAGATTCAAAATGTCTACAAGATAAAGAAAAAACTAAGAAGATGCAACATTCTTTCTGATACTAAGACCAGGATGAAAGCTTTCCGATGGATCCTCTGAAAGAAGAAACAGTGTGACACAGCAAATATCATCAACAGCACATAGGAAAAGCCGCAGTGACTTTTCTGTGGCATCCTCGATCCATAGAAAAAGCCAAGAACATGGGGCGCCTGGGTGGCGCAGCCGGTTAAGCGTCCGACTTCAGCCAGGTCACGATCTCGCGGTCCGTGAGTTCGAGCCCCGCGTCGGGCTCTGGGCTGATGGCTCAGAGCCTGGAGGCTGTTTCTGATTCTGTGTCTCCCTCTCTCTCTGCCCCTCCCCCGTTCATGCTCTGTCTCTCTCTGTCCCAAAAATAAATAAACGTTGAAAAAAAAAATTAAAAAAAAAAAAAAAAAGCCAAGAACATAATGCCACTCTACAGAGGGAAACATGGTAACTGGAGTTGGCAGGGGAGTGGTGGCAGGGGAAGTGACTTTTCACTGCACACATCTCCTTTGCAGCTTTTGAATAGCATTCAACCTACACACATAACCAAGCAGTGGGAAGGACCTCTACAAATTATTAGCTGTATAATGTTAAGCAGGTTCTGTGTCTCACCTCTATATTGGGGGTTAGAGACGATCTACCTCATTAGATTGTTGGTAAGGTTACATGATTTAACATGTATAAAAAACTTAGCATCAGGTAAGTGTTAGCTGTCACTAATGACAATGCCGAAGTGGAATTTTGTAAAGATTGTCTTGTCATGAAGCAAAACAATGTTGTTCCTTGTATAAAGCTCAGTGAAAATCCCATTTGAGTCAAGAATATAAATTTAGAGTCTCTACTAGATGTGAAAATCAGTTGTCATGCCTGTGGAGTTTATACAGCTAACAGATCTAATTTATTAAATTTTGTAAAATTTTTGGGGCGCCTGGGTGGCGCAGTCGGTTAAGCGTCCAACTTCAGCCAGGTCACGATCTCGCGGTCCGTGAGTTCGAGCCCCGCATCAGGCTCTGGGCTGATGGCTCAGAGCCTGGAGGCTGTTTCTGATTCTGTGTCTCCCTCTCTCTCTGCCCCTCCCCCGTTCATGCTCTGTCTCTCTCTGTCCCAAAAATAAATAAACGTTGAAAAAAATTAAAAAAAAAATTTTGTAAAATTTTTATTTATTTTTGAGAGAGAGAGAGAGACAGAGTGTGAGTTGGGGAGGGGCAAAGAGAGAGGGAGACACAGAACCTGAAGCAGGCTACAGCCTCTGAGCTGTCAGCACAGGGCCCGATGCGGGGCTCAAACCCACGGACCACGAGATCATGACCTGAGCCGGAGTCAGAAGCTTAACCGACTCAGCCACCCAGGCACCCCAGTAACAGATGTAATTTATTTTAATTTTGTTACGTGTTTTAAAAGACAATGTATTACTAAGCATTGTTGAAAAAAATTAAGGAAGATATAAATAAATGAGAAAACATCTCATGTTCATGGATCAGAAGGCTTAAGTTTTTCAGTGGTCAGTTCCCCCAAATTGATCTAAAAATTCAATACAATCTCTATCAAACCCCATCTTCTTTTATTGCGAAAATCAATAAACTGACCCTAAAATTCATATGGAAATGCAAGTGACCCAGAATAGCCAAAACAATCTTTTTTTTTTTTTTTTAATTTTTTTTTTAATGTTTTTATTTATTTTTGAGACAGAGAGAGACAGAGCATGAACGGGGGAGGGGCAGAGAGAGAGGGAGACACAGAATCGGAAACAGGCTCCAGGCTCTGAGCCATCAGCCCAGAGCCCGACGCGGGGCTCGAACTCACTGACTGCGAGATCGTGACCTGGCTGAAGTCCGGACGCTCAACCGACTGCGCCACCCAGGCGCCCCCAAAACAATCTTGAAAAAAGAACAAAAATGGAGGACTCACTCTTCTCAATTCCAAACTTACTACAAGCTGCAGAAATGAAGACAATCTAGAATTAGCATTAGGATAGACACATAGATCAGTGGAGTAGAATGAGTCCAGAACTCATTGTCACATTTATGTTCAACTGATTTTCAAAAAAGGTGCCAAGACCATTCAAAGGAGAAACAATTGTCTTTTCAATAAATGGTGCTGGGACAATTCAGTATTCACATGCAAAAGAAGGAAGTTGGACTTCCATGTCATGTGACACACACAAATTAACACAAAACGGATTATAGACTTAAATTTAAGAGCTAAAACTGTAAAATTCTTAGAAGAAAACATAAGGGCAAATCTTCACGATGGGGAGTTAGGTAGTGGTTTCTTAGACATGACACCAAAAGTATAAGCAAAAAGAAAAATAAATAAATTGGATTGTGTAGAAATCTAAAACTTTTATGCTACCAAAAAATACTCTCAAGGAAGTCAAAAAGTCAGCCCACAGAATAGGAGGATATATTGCAAATCACACACACACACACACACACACACATATGTATATATATAATTATAATATATTTATAAATAAAAATGTATAATATATTTATAATCTTTATCATAAATCATACATATCTGATAAGGGCTTGTACCCAGAATATATAAAGAACTCTTACAACTGAATGATAAAAAAAACAATTCAATTTAAAAATCAGCAAAGTGTTTTAACAGACATTTCTCTAAAGAAGATATGCAAAGGGACAATAAGCACATGAAAAAATGCTCAACATTGTGAGTCACTAGGGAAATGCAAATCAAATGCACCATGAGATACTTACTACTCCAATCCCATTAGGACAGCTATAATACAAGACAATATTGGCTAAGAAATTCTCATACCAAGGGTAATGCCAAATGATGCAGGCACTTTGGAGAACAGTCTGGCCATCTTAAAATGTTAAAGATAGAGTTACCATATGATCCAGCAATTCTATGGTTGGTATATATCCAGGAGGAGATTAATATATATTATATATAAATAAATATATACCTCACTATATAATTTAAAACATATATATATAGAGAGAGAGAGCGAGCGAGAGAGAGCGAGAGCGAGAGAGAACAAGTGAGGAGAAACTTGGACACAAATATTCATGGCAGCATTATTTGTAATAGCTGAAAAGTGGAAACTACCCAAATGTTCGTCAGCATGTTTATTCATGAACTGAATAACTAAAATGTTATATATCCATATAATGAAATATTATTTGGCAGTAAAAAGGAATAAAACACTGATACATACCACAACATGGAAGAACCATGAAAATATGGAAGCGAAATAAGCCAGTTACAAAAGACCACATATAGGCAAATCTTTCTCGACAAATCTATAGAGACAGAAAGATTAGTCGTTGCTGAGGGCTAGGGAAAGAGAGAACAAGGAGTGACTGCTTATAGCTATAGTTTTCTTTTTGAGTGGTGTAATGTTCCAAAGTTAGACTGTGATGATATTTGCACAATTCTGTGAATATACTAAACGCCATCTAATTGTATACTTTAAATGGGTGAATTTTATGGTATGTGAATTACATCTCAGTAATTTTTTAAAGGCATTGTAACTAGTCAACAGGTCCTTGCAACTTGTCGAGTTTGAGACTCCAGTTTCATTCAAGTGAAGAATGAACAACTTTGGGCCTCCCAGGATAATATTTCTTGAATAAGCTTTCGATTGGAATCACTGGCAACAATTCTGGGTGCAGATTTTGTGTGTTACCAATTAAGGGCAAAATTTTAAATAGTTAGTTAACTAGTTAGTTCCTGTGTCTAGCCAGATGTGGTGTATCTGTTTCATGGACTATCCATGGGAACTGTTTGTGTCTTAGGCCAGCAGGTCGTCCTCTGCTCTGCAATACATTTCCAGGTCAGTTGCTTCCTCCATCAATTAGAGTGTGTGCTCAAGGGAATGCAAACTGATTTCAACATTATCTTAAACAAAACATAATTAGGAAGGTAAGCATCCTGCCAAAAAAATTACATAATGCATTCCAAAACTAACTAAAAATGAATTGTGGACCATGCTAAATATACACATTGAGCATAGGTTTAAATGGTTAATAGTTATGTTAATAGTTACTAGTACTCATGTAGCTTTTCTTTTTAAACTTATATAAATCTTTCTTTTAGGATTTAGAAATTCTGCTACACAAATTTCACCAGAAAAAAAGTTAACAAATTAAATTCTCAAATGTTTGTCTCACTAAATGTGTGTCTATCCACTGCTTCTAAATCCTTACAACCCGAATGTTCAAACACCTTGCTATTCAAAATGGTCCCCAACCTGGATATCACCCAGGAAGTCCACTCCAAACTACTGAGTCAGAATCTGTATGTTAACAAGTTCCCCAATTTGTGTGTACATTACAGTTTGAGAGGCGCTGCCCTCCTACCTCAATGTAGAGCAGCCTCAGGAAAACTAGGCAGTGGGCCACTATTAGCAATCTTGGTTGAGACAGCATTGTAGCAACCTCAAAATGCCCCTATTTGATATAAAATGGGGAAAGCTATACATTTTCTCTCACTGTAAATATGCATGAAACACAGGAAAGAAGGCTATGGTGACCAATCTTACTTAAACATCCTGGAGGATGGAGAGAGAGGAACTTGTTCCTTAGGAAAGCTTCCTTGCTATTCTAGTTGTCCCCAGACCTTCCTCCTGGCTTTGCCCTTTTGGGCCCAGCTTCACCGTTTGTGAAAGCCCAGCCTAGACACTTAGCTGTCAAGCAGTAGGTGGTAAAAAAAAAAAAAAGTCACTAATAGCAGCACAGTTCCTGAGTGAAAGATGAAAACCTCACTGTTCCAGGTCCACTTACCAGCATGGAAAGAAACAATCTAGACCTTAAATACAACTGTTTTCCCTCTCCCGGGTAGGTACAGTTCAAGTACAGGCTTCATATTCCTTAAAGAGTGCCAACTCTTCTAAAGCCACAGGGTTTGAATATATGGAAACCCATGCACTGTACCTTTGCCCCCCGCCCCCCCCCCCCCCCCATTTCTACTTTCTGCAAAGGAAGTTGATAAAGCCAGCTAACCAGGATGTCTTCCCAAGTGCATCAGTGGTCTCCATGCCAGGGTGGGGTTGGAGGAAGGGGAAGGATTCAAGAGAGTCTCCTGGAAGATGATAATTAAGATGCTGATTCTTGGGTTCTGCCCTTAAGATTCTGATTCAGGGGGACCTGGGTGGCTCAGTTGGTTAAGTGACCAAGTCTTGATTTCCACTCCAGTTCATGAGGTGGAGCCCATAAGGTGGAGCCCATGTGGGGCTCTGCACCAACAGCGGGGAGCCTGCTTGAGATACTCTTTCCTCTCTCTCCGCCCCTCACTTGCTCAATCTCTCTCTCTCTCTCTCTCTCTCTCTCTCTCTCTCAAAATAAATAAATAAACATAAAAAAATGATTCAGGAGGTCTGGACTTAGGACCAAAACTTAACATTTTAACAAGTGCCCTAAGCATTCTGATATAGGAGGTCCAGGCCTACACTTGAGGAAACAGTGAGATAATTATAAGAAATAGTAATACCACCTTTGCAATAGAATGCTTATTCTTAAGAATATATTTCATTTTTTGCATTGATGTTGGCAATTTCCTATTTGGCTCCCATTCAGCATTTACAGGGCAACTAATATTTGCAGAGAAATGTACTACCTGCTCCTTTCCTGGTATATTTGGACTGGGTGGAGGGGATGGTGAGAGGAGAAGGGTGTGATCACAATAGAGAGACATTTCTCAACTTCCTAGAGAAATGATTTGTGAAACAGATTAACCCAAACAAGTACATTACCCAACAACAGTTACCATAATTTGCTAAACTTTTTAGGACACCAACGTACCAGAAATGTCATGGCCATACTGGCAGGAAGGGTCAGTTCTGTAAACCAAACTGCCTACCTTCTCCACTTAGTGAAATGACCGCAGGCAAGTAATGTCACCCTTCTGCAACTCAGTTTCTTCATCCGTAAAATGAGGATTGTAATACCCACCTCATCGAGCTGATATAAGGATTAAAATGAAATACTATCTAATCGATGCAGAGGGCTCCAAGAATGTAAATCCTATAGTGAAGTTTCATTTATTTGTCAGTCAAAGCCACAAAACCATTGTGAGAACACTGAGAAATGTTTACAGAGGCTGATTTGTAATTTGATTGGTAGGTGAAAAGAGTGAAATTTAAACTTTATTTCAAACAGTTCAAGTGAATGATTGTGACCACAGTGGTCGTCGGTTTTTGTGTCTTAGGGTTCTCTAACCCGAGGCTGCTTCTTCAGGAGTTGGTGCTGCTGATGTCACGCTCGGTCCCAAAGTCCCGCTCCAAATCCCCGGTCTAGTGGGGGATGCGGAGGCACGAGGTCCCAGGCAGGTGCCCCTCGGGAGCAGGACCAGAGGTGCCAGGGAGCTGGACCCGGGCCCAGCCCCGAAGGTGCTGGCACTGGCAGGGGACCCGGGCCGGCCGCTCAGCTGGGAGGATGCCGGCGGGCGCGGGGAGCGTGCGCGGCCACGTGACAGCCGCTATAAGAGCGCTCCGGGAGGACGCTCAGCTCCCGCCGCGCCTCCTTGCTGGCCGCGCTCCCTCCCGGCGCCCGGCTTCTCCCAGCCACCAACCTGCGGCTGCGGCGGCCGCCCGCCCCTACCCGGCAGCACCATGACAGGTAACGCGCCTCGCCGCCCACCACCCCCCGGACCTCCGACTCCCAGTCCCGCGCCGTCTGCCCGCCCCTCAGCCTCGGGGGAGTTGCCGGCAGGACTAGCACCGCCGCAAAGTTGCAGGCTGGCTGCAGCCGGGCGTGCCGCTTCCTGCGTCAGCCGCTGCCCGGCCGCCCCTGGCGCTGGAGCTGCCGCCTGGAGCCCGGGGCGCCGTCATAGGGGGCATCCTGGCGGGCCCTGGGCCCTCTGCCGAAGCCCCCGCTTCTGCTTCCGTCTCCGTGCCCTTCCTCTTGCTCTCGCCGTGAAGGGCGGACGGGCGGAGCAGCTGCGGCGGGGCTGGGTGGGGGTGGGGAGCCGGCTCCTGGGGGCGCCAGTCCGGAGCCCCGGAGCGCGGCGCGATCGTGGGCGGCCGCCGCCGCCTCCCACAAGCAGGAACACCTAGAAGGGCCGGCCGCGAGACGGGGACGCCTGCGGCCCCGGCCCGGCACCTCCGCCCGGGCCCTGGCCCGGGCGCTGGCCGCCACGCTGAGACTATTTTTAGGCCTTTGGGGCTGGGTTGCGGAAAGCCAGAGCCAGGGGAGTGCCCTGGGGGAGCGGGCCCCGTGCGGTGGGCGTGCGCCCGCCCACTTGTTGCAGGGGTCGACTCTGCCCCGAGAAAAGAAGCTCCAAGATAACCGGTCCTTCTAATGTTGACGAGGCTAATCGCGTGGTTGTTACAGCAATTGAACTGCTAAAAGATTGCAGATGTACCCAGAGTTCGGTTATATTCTACCCAACTGTCATTGGTCTTTTCTATTATTTGTAATGTTTGCTGGGTGTTCCAGCTTATGTTTTTAACCATTTGTCCTGTACTTCGTTTTGGATATCATACATATCCTTGCTTCTTTAAATCCTGTTTACCTTATTAAACTCTTATCCAGGTTCCCCTGGAATCAGGACTGCCTTTCAGTTAAAACATTAGTCATTATCCCACCTCCGTCCCCTCCGCCCCTCCATATTAAATACTCTTGGACCGACTGCCTGAAATGTTGCCATCTTACGATGGTTTTAAGGAACAAGTAAAGGCAGACATTGATGGGGATGTCAAGTGACAGGTGTCATTGTTCTGAACTTTCCTACAATGTGACTAGGCAGGAAGCCCATGGCCCTTGAGGTGTTGGGGGACACCAGTTTTCTACAATTTAATAGCCTGTTTGGGAAGAGAGTCCAACAGGGTATGAAGATGCCCTCTGGTTAGAGGCTGGCTCATGTGCTAGCCCCTTTGATAACCTACAGCTTTCTCCCACTTCTCCATGGAATTTGCTCTGCCTCTAGCCTCCACATTGGAAAATGAGCAAGGAGAGAATGAGAAAGCGCATGACTTCGTGACGAAATGTCCCAACTCCTTGGTTGGACAGAGTGTCCCAGGTGACCCCTGCCAAATGTATCCTATACATTTGGATGCCTACCAACTTGCCAAAATCCCCTTAGAGATAGTGTGTGCCCCAGAATCCTCCCAGGGAAGAACTGGAGAAATCCTAAAGGCTGGGCTGGTAGTCTTGGGAGGGAAGGGCTTGTTCAGTAGGAAGAATAATCTGTGTATTTGCCTTCCCTTCTGGCAACTGAGTGATTATTGAGTGTGTGTGTTGGGGGACGGGGTCCCAGGGTGCAGGGTAAGGGTGCTGCTTGCTTCTCCAAGGAAAAGGAAGCAGGTTTATTTGTGATTCCGAAGTGGTCCCTAAATCCAATTAACAGTGATTGGCCACTGTTCAGATAGAAGCACCAAGGAGGGAAGGCCTGTGGAGGTGATTTTTGAGCAGAGACTCAAAGTGACTGTTGAGATGTGGTGGGTGGTGTGGGAGCCTTTGCTCCAGGTTGAGGAAATAGTCTGTAAAGCCCGAGGCTTGGCAGAAGCCTAAGCATCAGAATGAAGAATATAGCCTCTGCTTTCAGGTGCTCTCAGTTGAGGTCATTAGTTGGATTTGTGCTTGGCTGAAAATACTTGTAGGAGAAACAGAAAATGTACTTCTTGATTTCTTCATTACCACCTGTTAATTGCCTGAGGTTCACCTGGTGTTAAGCTACCATTTAGTCTGAGAATTTTGCATGTTTGAACTCTAAATTGGATTTAATTTTTATAACTTGGCCTGTGTTTCTGCCAAAGAATGGTCTTGATTTAGTCTTAAAGTGATCATTTAGGTTCTTCCCCCACTCCCAAAGAGGCTGCTCCTTCATTAACAAAGGAAATTGATCTCAGAGGAGCTAATTTTTCCCAAGTTAGTGGTTGAAAAGACTCCTGGGGTAGGATATTATAATGAGTGTGGTTTTTTTTTTTCTCTCTTTGTATTAAGATCAGGCCTTTGTGACACTGACCACAAACGATGCCTATGCCAAAGGAGCCTTGGTCTTGGGCTCCTCTCTGAAACAGCACAGGACAACCAGGAAGCTGGTCGTGCTTGCCACACCGCAGGTCTCGGACTCCATGAGGTGAGGACCTCCCTGCCTAGCTGTTGGTGGGGCTCCCACATCCTTACCCCACTTCTGGTGTCAGTGGGTATTGAGGCCGTTCCCATTCCAGGGGTTGAGCCGTAGGTGGAGAAGGATCAGAGTTGCTGAGTGAAGGATTCCTGGATCTGAAACCTCTTCCTAGCTCTTGGGAGATATTCCAGCTGATCTTCCTTCTGGGAGGTGCTATTCTGACCCATGCTTTAACTGGTTCCAGCTGGGAGAAGGCCTCTCCAGTAAGCAAGTTTTCTAGGATGACCTGAGTGAAAGTTTTAGTCCAGGCATTCCTTTTATGTGGTCACACTTCACTTACATTCCTTTCCCCAAATGTAGCAGGGCTACTTTGTTTCCTGTTCCCAACTAGGGAAACCTCTAGGTGACTGAAAGTAAGAAGCATTTTTCTCCATTGTCAGTTGACATTTGTAACCTAAAGACCTTCATTTACCATTTAATAGACTAGAATATTTGCCAAAGGGCTCTCTGAACTAAGGATTATGCTAAGAGAGCCTCCTGGGGGTGGGGATCGGGGGACACACACTGCTTGTGATTGGGTTAGTTCACTTTGATTTGTTGGTATTAAATTTTGAAGTATTTGAATGAACTGCCTAGATCCTAATACTACAAAAATATCTGGGCACACTTAAAGCTCTGTATGGTGTTTAGTTTTTCTATTTGTCTTAGAAAGTGAACATGCACTTTTTGCAACTTCTTAGAAGATGTGTAAGCACATGCCAGGGATCTCTGAAAAGGCATTACACACACACACACACACACACACACACACACACACACACCACTTATGTATATATAAATAATCTCAATACTAACCTTGTTTCTAAAGGGTAATTTAGGAAAATGCCAAAAAGACTGTTTCCTAATGTGTGTGTCCTAATTTGCAGTCTATTTAGTGAGGATGTGTGTAAGAAGACAGATGGAGTCTTAGATCCCCCTTTGCTGTGGAAAATAGCTCCACTGACCATTTATTTTGAAAAAGATCAAGTTTACTGTGTGAATTAGAACATATTTTTCTACAGCTTGGGGACAGATAATACAACACCAGTTTTGTTCTGCATGTTTCATATTGTTATAAACTTTGAATGATCTTTTTATCATGTGTTCCCTTGTGCTGAGCCTAGTGTTTTACGGAAGTATACCCCCACTTAACCCACCTCAACATTGCTTTCTAAAATAAATCTTGAGTTAATTTTGGGGACGGAGGAGTGTTGTACATCACAAACCACAGTGAGTCTCTCACCATGCCAGAAGTGCTAAGCATATAAGTGTGGGTTATATTCAGTGCTAAAACTTGGCAACTGAATAACTGAGTCCTTTAACTTCTTTTGGGACACACAGTTCTGTCATCTGCTTTAGCGAAAATGGGTAGTTGTAGGCTTCACTGCAGGTATTCTGTGCATTTAGCATCATTTATAAAAACATGCAGTAGCCAGCAAGCATCCATTCTAATGAAGTATCATTGTTAAAAATACATAGGCTGTTGTAAAGATGTGCTCTTTCCAAATGGGAGTCCCATTTTGACAGGCTGTTGCTACAATTTGCCTGGCATTCAGTGGTATAATAAAAATTAGGAAACTTCTGTAATAAAGTTTAAGACCAGTGTTTCAGCCTCACCAAAGCAATTTTTATTAGTGATGTTAACTACATATGCAAGTTAATACAGTTTGGCCTGAAGTAAATTAAGACCTATTTAAGATAGTATATCAAAGTAACAGATGGCTTTAGTAATTGACGGATAGACTAATAAGGCTGTAATAATGGATTACTTGTTACTTGTCTGAAAAGACACTAAGCGCGCTGTTTTCTGGATTTTATCTTGACAGAAAAGTTTTAGAGACCATCTTCGATGAAGTCCTCACAGTAGATGTCTTAGACAGTGGTGATTCTGCTCATCTAACTTTAATGAGGAGGCCTGAATTGGGTGTCACGTTAACTAAACTCCACTGCTGGTCACTTACACAGTATTCAAAATGTGTGTTCATGGATGCAGATACTCTGGTGAGTGTGAGTCTGATGACTGAAAAGATGTATATAGTAACTGAGACCAGTTAGGCATTTGAGGAACGCTCTTAAGACTCGACTGTAAAGTTCAGATAAAGCCACTCATTAAAAGCATCAGGTGATGAAGGAGAGTTGGCCCAGGCTGCCTTACAGCTGTCATCCGAATGGTTAAGATCAGCAGCAGATTGCATCTTTTGTGTTGGATAACTTAGGGAGAACTTAAGAGTATGCTGGGGCAGAACATATCTGTAATGCTTCCTCTCCCATCTCCCTTTTGAATTAGGTCCTAGCAAATATTGATGATCTTTTTGAGAGAGAAGAGTTGTCGGCGGCACCAGACCCAGGGTGGCCTGACTGCTTCAATTCTGGAGTCTTTGTTTATCAGCCCTCAGTTGAAACCTACAATCAGCTGTTGCACCTTGCTTCCGAGCAGGGCAGTTTCGATGGTATGTGTCTGTTATCTTTATATTTGAGCTGTTAGTAACTTCTAGGAGCTGCTCTTCTCTGGGATCTAATTGCTTTGATTTCTTATGCCTGGAAGACAGCAACGCATGAGATGTAGTAAACACTTTGATTTGTTTTTGTTGGAAAATACTGTTGTGTGTTCGCATACATGCCTCTTTCTTCTATTAAGTATATGGGATTAACCTAAACGAGGAGAGGCAGTTTTACACACCTGCTTTTAACTGGCTTTCTTGCATCTAAGTTAGAGTATGATAAATGAACCATGGTTATTTAAGAATTCAAAAGACTATTCTTAAATCAAAAGCTTTAACAACTATCTTGAAACCCGGGAAAGCTTAATTGGAAGAGCTAACAGGAGGACCAAGCATTGTCTTCGTGGAAATTGGAGGAATAAGCCTGATAATTTGGCTCTCATTCTCTTGGGAAACATTACAAAAAAGAAGATAGAAACTTTACATGATTAATCTTTGTCTCCAAGTTCTCATTCTCTATAAAGCTGCATGTCAGAGTGGTGTTTGCAAGGCCAAAGAATCGAACATTGGCAAGGTCAGCATCTGTTTTCCATAATGTATAAGTGTATCTGTAGTTACACGTATATATAGAAAGGTCCTGGCTATTTGTGGATTTAAGGCCCCACATCCTTTTGAGAAAGTTAATCGAATGAATTAGATCTGTTTCCATTTCAGGCCAGTCTCTGAAATAATCTGGTTTTTTGTTTTTGTTTTAACAACAACAAACCATCCCAAGACAAAAGCAGGTCTAACAGTAATGTTGATGGATCTTTTGAATAAAGAGGAAAGCCAGTTGTATCAAAGATGAAGGGTATGCTCCAAGACGAAGCCTTCTCAGCAGTGACTTATTGTCAGATACTTGACATCGTGGCAAAGAGCCCTGAGCCCTGAAGCAGAGCCTTGGCTCCAGGGGATTCTTTCTCCCCTGTCTCCTCTCCAAGAGCAGATCTGAGATTTGCAGGGAGTAGATCTTTTGAAACTAGCGGAAACAGCTTTCTTCATTTGACCTTGGATTTAGCCCTCAATATAGATAGGAAGGTTCATTTCCATTAACTAGTTAAAGAGTTAAAAGTCAAAATCTCCAGTTTGCTTGTTTTAAACTAAAAGGTTAAAAGTTTGTCAGATTGCTGAAGTTAAAACATTTAAAGGTATACAAAGAACTGCAATTGGGTTGCTGTTCGTTGTTGCTACTGACAGAAAATGGTCACTCGAGGATTTGGGATATGCAGCTTTTGAAATGTCACTGAAAATAAGAAAGTTTAAGTCTCGATCTTGAGTCATAATTTGGCTAGTTTATGCTCTATACCGGGAGCTCTCCACGTGGGGTTGCTTTGGCTTCCCAAGGGACATTTGGAAACGTCTGGAGACCTGTTGGGTTGTGACAGCTGGGAAGAAGGGTGCTTCTGGCATCTAGCAGGTAGAGGCTAGGGCTGCTGCTCAGCATCCTACAACACACAGGGCAGACCCATGACAAAGCATTATCAGACCCCAAATGTCGTAGTACCAAGGCTGAGAAACTTTGTGCTAGGTCAAGACACTGCATGCTCTATAACCATGAGTAGGAATATGTGAACTGTAATGAATGGCAGCATCTGAAAAGTGCAGTCTTCTGTTAAGCACCCTAAGTAAAAAAAATAACATGTTGAACATTCACTGTGGTCAGGGCCAAATGCAACTTCTTTTCTGATGGCCTTTTTTAGCTCCATATAAGAAATGAAAAGTGTATTAGTATTTGAGTTCAAAACACACGTTCCCTATTTGTGCTGCTATTACTAAAACCTTTGCCATAAAAGGAAGAAGGTGAACGTACTTTCAGAGGAAGTCCACTGTTAACCTTCCTGGCAAAATACAGCTTTCTTCACCTCCTCTGCTCAGATTTGAAGGAAGTAGGGAAATATGCCAGAAAATTAGTGTAAATTCTCTGCTCCAGTAAACACACTGCATTCTCAAGTAGATGGAGCAGCCTGAAATCCCAGTGATTGTAATAGGGTAAAGAGAATCCATTCAATTTCTAATCCAGAAGAGTACTACTAGATTTTGTTGAGAGTTAAGAATTTGGGTACCAAACCTGTACCTGTACCAGGTTACAGTTTTAGCATATAAAACTAATTGATTAACTGGTAGAAACCAATCTGGATCATCTACCTTGTTTGAGATAACAGGAGGTACTAGAGGAGTTGAATTCTTTGTTAAGAAGCCAGAATGTGTGAAAAGTGCTCAACTAGAAAGCACTTTCTGCTTTTTCAGCCAGAATCTGAGACCACTGAGAGATTCCCTGGGTGCCTGGTAGCATATTTTAGTCTTCAGCAAGGTTTCCAGGAGCTGGTCTTTCTCTAAGGTGTTCCATTTCCTGGCTTGTTGGTGGCGAAGGATAGAGTTTTCTCTGTTAATAGAAATGCTTAACCAAAGGAGTTGAAAATTCAGTTATGCAGATGGAAACTGACAGTTATTCTCAATATGTTTAAATTCAACAGACGACTAGCAGCTCTTAAATGAAAGGTAGTTTTCATGTTGTGTTGATAAGCTTTACTTCCCAAAGAAAGCTCACAACATACTGTGGAAGCCTGTTCCACTCTGGAGAAGTTTACTGTCCTGTTGAATTAATACCTGTACGACATAAAGACTTACTAGACTTACACGTAACATTTCTTTGTGAGCTACATCTCTTTCTCATGACAGTGGTAACCTTGCTTTGCTTCAGATTTTGAGTGCTTTGCCCTATTTTGTTTAGATGTTCTGTCCTAGGCACTGAGATAGGAACATTTTCAGATGTTTCCTTTCACATTGTCTAATCTCCGTAAGTATTCACCATCCACCTTCATCCCCTATTTTTACTCCACAGGGGGCTTAGGACCCAGCATCTTTAGACTGGTATTAAAGAAAACCCATTTGTAGGTGATTGTATCTTAGTCTGAATATCTTGCAAGTCCTGCTTAATCTCTTGCATACATTCAGCAAAAACTATGGGGCCTGGTGTCCGCTGACAAGCCACACAGGCTGCTGATGGCTGAGTGTTGGCAGCTGCTTTCCCAGCCCTTCTAATGCAGAGGAATGTGACTGTCATACTTCTAATCACCAGCCCTCTAATTACTACCTCCCCCGCCCCTGCCCCAGGGCCTCTGGCCAAGAGAATAACCCTAAAATGGCAATCACGCTAGACACTTTGACTTTTCTTTCCAAATATAAATAGAGTATTAGAATTTACGAGTGACTTGCACACCTCGTTCATGACTGATGTCTGATTTTCCGTAATGAAGCGTCTAAGTTCTATACCGTTTGTATTTGCAGACTGTCCTGGCGCTTACGTCATAGCTGACGTTACATGTTTCCTGAAAGTTGAACAATGGCTGTTGTGAAATATATATGCACTAACATTTTCGAGAGCGTGATATGATCAGATTAATACAGCAATGAGAGGAAGAGAGCGATTATATTAGATACTAAGTGACAGTTTTGTCTCTACATACTCAAGTGCGACGAAGATGATGCACTTGGCTCTTGAAACCAATCTGAATGCAAGTTGAGGCTTATTTTCTTTTCTCTGTTATTCTGAAGCCTCCTAAATTAAGGGTACTTGCACAGTTGAAGAGTTTAGTGCTTGATAATTACTGTCTGTTAAATTTTATCTGTATGTGTTTCAAAAACCTAAGTCAAAAAGAGGAATTCATATTTTCCAACTTGGAATGTTCTTTTTAAAAAAACTTGGAGATTATGTTACTGTAACTTAAACACCCAAAACTTGTTATTGGAATAATGAAATTTTGGTCTATGGTTGAATTTTCAGAAAGAATGGGAGACAATAAATTGGAAGTAGAACATTAGCTACGATTTTACTTTAAGTAGAATCCAAGATCTGTGAGATCCTTATACCTACATGTTCCATATCCTGAGTGATCATTGAGACCCTTAAACTAGAAGACCTTTTTTCTCTGCTTAGAGATGTAGTAAACCAAGAGAGTATGAAAAGTTGTTAAAATAATTTATAACAAAAGATTTGGTGTTAAATTCTTATAAATTGTAAAATTGACCTCCTATTAATCTTTGAAGTTACCTAGGCTTCAGATTGGACCTGGCCAAAAAAGGAATCAAGGTGAGAGGTATTTCCAGATAGCACTTGTCTTGTTCAACCCAAATGAGCTCAGAAATTCAAGTGTGCCTCACTTGGTTTGCTGACTTGATGGGTTCTACCTTGACAGCTGCCTGGAGGCTTGCGCCAGCTGCCCAAACACTAGGCTGCTTGTGGCCCTTAGGGTATTTCATCAATTGCTTTGAAAATTACTCCGTTCTCTTGCATTTATATCATTTAATTGATCGAGTAATGTCTTGAATAAGTGAAAAAAGCAAAAGTCATGACATGTAATATCAAGACAAACGAGCACCCATGTTTTTTTCTCAAGAGCTATTTTTATCTCTTTGTACCCATGAGTATTTCTTTTAAGTTAGCCATCTGTTTGTCTCTAGCCTTGTAACCAGCAGAGATCATAAACCCCGTGAGAAACTGAGGAGGAGGAAAGGACTAATGGTCCATATTAGTATGTACAGGCTCTTCTACTGGTCGTACTCCTTTTTTTACTTATTTCTCAACAGTCCTGTGAGGGTACTCATTCACCCACTCACTCATTAATGTATTCATTTAACAGGTAATTATTGAGGGCTTGCTGTATGACTAGTACTAGGAGCTTCCTATAATGATTCAGGACAGCAGCTTGCCCAGTGTTCCTTAGCTGCTGGCAGAGCCAAGTCTGAACCAGACAGTGTTCCTTGACTCTGTAGCTGGGGTGTGTGTGTGTACGTGTGTGTGTATGTGTGCTTCCTTCCCTCCCCACTAGTCCGTACTGCAGCATTCACAAAAATGTACCCTGGTAATGATACAGGATGGAGGAGAATGTCTATTACACAGCCCTTATTACAGATTAATTACTTAAAATTCCTTCCTCTGAGTGGTGCACAGCTGATACATTCTGCATTGTACAGGTAAAGAAATGGAAGCTCAAGTCTACCACAAGTAGACTATAGTTACTGCTTACTAGTCTGTAGTTTACAGCTTACTGCTCTTCTCTAGTGAACCACAGTATCTAGAAGTACTTTGTCTTTTTAAATCAGCTGCACAGTTGATGGTCTTGCATTGGTTTGTGAGTCTGGAAGAATTCTTGGAAGTGTTACTTGCTACATGTTGGTAGTCCATTCAGCATGTACATAATTTACTAATCTGGGCAAGATGCTGAATTTATTGGACAGCAGTAGACTGGTAAATAATTGACTTTTATCCTCGCCTCTATAAAGCTTATAGGAGACCTTACAGGAATTTAATAACTAATTACATAACTCACATAATCATGTAATTGTGATTCTGATAAATTCAGAATGCTAAGCAAATCTACACTAGGAGGACCTGCCTTAAATTGAGAAAGTAAAATTTAAGCTAAGAATAAACGCTTCCTTGCATTTTTATATTATTTTTTAACATCTTGATTAAGAATCTTTCTTTAAGGGGCGCCTGGGTGGCGCAGTCGGTTAAGCGTCCGACTTCAGCCAGGTCATGATCTCGCAGTCCGTGAGTTCGAGCCCCGCGTCGGGCTCTGGGCTGATGGCTCAGAGCCTGGAGCCTGTTTCTGATTCTGTGTCTCCCTCTCTCTCTGCCCCTCCCCCGTTCATGCTCTGTCTCTCTCTGTCCCAAAAATAAATAAACGTTGAAAAAAAAAATTAAAAAAAAAAAAAAAAAGAATCTTTCTTTAAAAGAAGTAAAAAAAAAAAAAAAAAAGCTATGATGAAGTGGTAAAAATCAATTTTTCTTGACTTAAATGGGTTGAGGCCAGTGAGATGCAGTGATTAAACCCAAAGTTCAAGTGCCTGGATTTCCATGAACTACCTGGGGTTAATCCTCTCATCTTTGGTAAACCCCATGGAAATATCCCCAAGATCTGGGCCATTCATAAGCTATAATCCTTGGCATGCTTGTGGTAGGCAGAAATGATATTAGTATATTGTAGAAGTCAGTATTAACAAGTGAGTCACATTTTCATTTCAGCACTTGCCTATATTTCTTATAATATTAAGTATATTTTACTTTATTCGCTTAGTATCTGCTCCTGTGCTCCTTTATTAGATTGAGAACCATTTAAGAACTGAAACTTCTCTTACTAAGCATCCTATCCATAATGCCTATACCTAATTTATATAACTTCAGACATTTTCTATAGAAACGACACTGAGCATTGCGTTCTCTGGTAAGAGTTTAAAAAAAAAGGGGGGGGAAGCCATTCCCTGGGGGTACCTGGGTGGCTCAGTCGGTTGAGCGTCCAACTTTGGCTCAAGTCATGATCTCAAGGTTCATGAGTTTGAGCCCCACATCTGGCTCTCTGCTGTCAGCGTGGAGCCAACTTCGGATCTTCTTTCCCCCTTTCTGTACCTACCCCACTCGTGCTCACTCTGTCCCTCTCAAAGATAAATGAGGGGCGCCTGGGTGGCTCAGTCAGTTGAGTGCCCAACTTCAGCTCAGGTCATGCTCATGGTTCATGGGTTCGAGCCCCGCATCAGGCTCTGTGCTGACAGCTCGGAGCCTGGAGCCTGTTTCAGATTCTGTGTCTCCCCCTCTCTCTGCCCCTCCCCCACTCATGCTCTCTTTCTCTCTCTCTGTAAAAAATAAACGTTAAACAAATTTTTAAATTAAAAATGTTAATTTTTTTTAAAGAGTCATTCTCTGAAAGATTCTAAATCAGTGTTTCATGTATTCTAATGTGCAAAGAAGTCACCTTGGAACTAAAATGTGGATTCTGATTCTGTAGGTCTGGGTTGGGGCTTAACATTCTGCATTTATCAAGCTCTCAGATGATGCTCCTGGTGCAGAGACCTGGACCGCTTTGAGGAGGATGATTCTAGGGGGAACATTCCTGTGGCTGAGCTACTAGCCTTCATGTTTAAACCAGAATTGACCCACCCTCCCTATTATCCACAGTAGGCAAGACAACTGCCAACAAACTATGGAAGAGCACAAAAACAAATGCACAAATTTGAAAGACAGCACTCCACTCTATTTCTGTCTTATAAAATACTAGACTGAGTTACTGATAAATGCTGTGATGTGTCTATGGTTACCAGGTTCATGACCCTGGTCAAAAGACCTGGAAAATACCAAGTGGTTATAAGGTTATTACTATACTTGGGTAGCCAGGTGGAAGGATGATGTAGAATCTGATCTTTGCTTTTGTTTGCAAAACAGGTGCCATGTGTCCCTTGTTCCTTTTCCTTTCTAGCTCTCACCTGTGTTGCCACGCCCTGGCCTGGTGGATCACAGCTGTTAATCATGTTTGTCGGTTCATAGATGATTGAGATTAAAAGTATCTTAACCTGTCAGAATAAATAATGTTGCCTTGGGAAGTCTGACTAAAATGTACTGGACTAAAAAGTCCTGGGGGTTTTGTAGTGAAAATTTAGCTGTCTTCCTCGCATCTCTTGTATGTTTTGTAGCACAGATGTGCTTAGATTTGCATTCTGCTTTGAGTTGTGCTCTTAGGGACTTCTAAAAAGAAGCTATTGATAACATTAAACATAGATTTTTCTGATGAAGTTAAAACATTTATTTGCCTGACCTTGAAATATGGAATTGGGCATTTGGAAAAAGAGGTTTGGAATGCTAAACTTAAAAATCATATGAGAAGCTACAGCCTTCCAGGCAGAGTTCAATTCTGTTTTTAATCCACAATTTTTGGCTAAAAGTTGACCCTGTATAGTCACAGAATGAAGTTGGTGGCCATGGAAGTTTCAAGGTCCTTGCTGCATGTTTAAGGATTTGATGATTGGAATGGGTTCCACTGACTCACAAGTTGTCTCTGCCTGTTTCGTCTCTCTCGTTGCCTGTCCCCCACAGGGCATCTCTGCCCTGCTGTGGCACATGGCTGAAGGAGTGATGATGTTTGTAGGGTACCTGAGGGTAAACAGAAACAGCCTTTTGTGGCCAGAGGCAGCCGGCCAGGGGCTCTGAGGGATCAACAGCTCTGATTCCTCTTTACCAGGATCATCCTGTCCGATTGGGAAGTTCTGCTTTACAACTACTATTTTGACCTTCATGGAATTAGATTTCTTCATTGTGCTGCGTGTACTCAGTAGTCCTTTTCAGTAGAATTGCTTAATTTCAAAAAGGTCCTATAATGTGGCACTAAGAAAAACAAGTAGAAAATATATAGCATGATCCCCAATTTTACAAACTTCAGAAACAAGTGAAACTACATATGTTGTGTGGGGATACATACATATGTGGTAAAACCAAGGATATCAAGATAATTAGAAACAAAACTCAGGGGCACCTGGGTGGCTTAGTCAGTTGAGTGTCCAACTTCCGCTCAGGTCATGATCTCCTGGTTCATGAGTTCAAGTCCCACATTGGGCTCTGTGCTGACAGCTCAGAGCCTGGAGCCTGCTTCAGATTCTGTTGTCTTCCTCTCTCTGCTCCTCCCCCACTCACACTGTCTCTCTGTCAAAAATAAGTAATAAAATAAACATTTAAAAAATCTGAAAAAAAAACTTATGATTAATAGTCACTTCTGGGGGAGGGGTATTGGGATTGGATTAGGGAGCACACACAGAATTTAAACAGCATTGGTAATGTACAAGTTTTTAAATTGAGCATACAATTTTGTGCTTTATAAACTATACATATAATTTTCTCTTGATAGCTTCATACTTCATAATGAAAATAAGTGAACAGGTAAAGAATATTTAGAAAGAAAAAGGTTGAGCACAATTCTCATTCTTGCCCTTCATTATACTGTTTTAAAGTTATAAAATTACAAAAGTAATAAAACTATACTAAGTAAAAGTCATGGGGAGAGCATATCTGTAATACCGATCACCTTATATACTATTACTGTTTATTTTTTCCAATACGAGTGTTTATAGTCTCAGTTATAATGATGTGTGTCACTGTAAATCATTATATTGCATGGTGGACTGATCATCTTTATAGCCGTTAGTTTTAATGGCTGAATAATATTCCCATGAGTGGTTAGTATCCTAATGTACTAACCATTCTGCTATAATGGGATATTCAGGTTCTTTCAACTTTTCTGCTATTAAAGAACATCAAGTATATTCATTACATTAAGTAACTTACATGTGTGTAAGGCATTCTGCTAAGTGCTAGAATTATAGTACTAAGCAAAAGGAGCCATAGTCCTTGTGGATTTAGAGTCTGATGACTAACAGTTCTTGATTGTATTTTGCATTTTAAGCACATTAATCCTTAGACTTTCAAAAAAGCTTATTTTGAGAGAATTGTAGATACACATGCAGTTGTAAGAACAATACAGAAGGGCCCCATGTACCCTTCACCCAGTTTCCCCAATGGTAACATCTTACGTAATTCCACACACAAGAAATTGACATTGATAGGATCCATCACCTTTCAGATTTCGCCAGTTTTACATGTTTGTGTGTGTTTTCTATGCAATGCTATGTGTGTAGTTTGGTGTGACCACCAACACAGTTGAAGTAGAGCAGTTCCTTCATGGGGATCCTTCATTCTCCCCCCTTTATGGTCATGGCCATTTCTCTTCATCTCCCTGCTCCTTAACTGCCGGTACCCACAAGTTCTGTCTTTATAATTTTGTAATGTAAAGAATGTTCTATAAATGGCACAATATAGTATGTAACTTGGCAGGACTGGATTTTTTTCATACAACAGAATTCTCTTGAGATCCATCCAAGTTGCTGTGGGTTTCCGTACTTTTTTCCTTTATATTGTTGAGTAATGTTCCATTGTATGGAGGTATCACATTCATACACCTGTCGAAGGACATTTGGACTGTTTCCACTTTTGTGCTGTTATGAATAAAACTGTAAACATTTCCTCAATCTTTATTTTTGATTATTATATGTAAAAGTAAATTAGTAAACCTTTAGGTCTCTGTACCTCAACCACCACTGTCTATGCCCACAGTTGGGGTGTCTCTTTGTAGAATCCCAAGTAAGCCTCTGATGAATGGGTTTAATATTTTGTGTCTCAATATGTTAAGTTTTGATATGTCAATGCAGCTAAACTCTGCTCTTGTTCACATAACCAGTGAAGCACATCCTGATGCCATCTTTGTTGTTCTTTAGAACTTATGAGGGTAAAATCTTGATTTTCTGTTGAGCTGTTTGTCCCTTGAGGAATGGGGAGCTATCAGAGCCTCCTAATACAAAGCAGTTATTCCATAGACATTTGTACTACAAATACCTTTGGTCCATAGAGTTGATTGAGGGTATTTAGAAAGGATGAGATATACAGAAGATGGATGAGATACAGTTGGACTTCAAACCTAATGCTTGGTCTTCCTACTTCGTTCCAAATATTAAATATCCAGATTAAGTCTTTCAAAACCAGTGAAAACCAAATAATGACAGCCAGTTGAGCCTGCTGTATATTTAGGAAGGAAACTGGGTCTTGGGGCAAAGCAGACTAAGGAGGAAAGTAACTGCTCAGGTTACTAGCCTCATACTTCAAAAGAGCAGGATTCTCCCTGCCTGCCATCCCCCATGCACGTGTGTACACACACACACACACACACACACACACACACCCATATACCCAAACTACTGTTTTGCTATATAGGAAGACTCTGACTGTGTGCATGTTTTCTGAACTTTCATGAGCCTGAAACTGAAAGGACATGGGCTATGTGACAGAATATGTTTTGAGGTGGCTTAGTGACCTGTTTGGTTATTTATATGTTTATGATTTAGGTCAGGTGCTTAGCTGTTTAGATTTTTATTGTCCTTACTTGTTTTGAATGAATGGCCATGGTTGGCACTTTCCAAGGAAAACCTGAAGATCAGGATCCCCCAGTGGCTGATCATGTACTATGCTGTGTGGTTGTGGTCCCAGAAATGACTGGCCTGGACCTGTCCAGAGGCTTGGTCGGTGGTAGGAAAGTACACTAGGGTGATGTGTCCTTCTGGGTCTCTGTTGATGAGCCAGTGGTTGGGGGCTCTGGAAAACAATTCCATTATCCCAGTTTGCTCTCTTTGCTTTTTACCACCCTCCCCTTCCCCGTTGTTCTTAAGATAAAGTCCAAAATCTGTAACTGAGGATAAGGTCTATAGTGTGAGCCCTGTGTGGTCTAGTCGTCCATGCCTGCCTCTCTGAGACTCCCCCGGTGCTCTGTAACCCCTTCCCACATTCTGCAGTCCACTTACACAGGCCACCTTCATGGTCTTCTTACCACAGCTTTGTGTTCCTGTCCACCTTGGGTCTTTGGTACATCTGTTTGTTCGGCCTAAAACACCATCTGCCCTCCCCTTCTCCTCCTGTATTAGTCAAGTACTCCTGTACACCCCTTAGATCTTGGCTTCAATACAACTTCCTCATGGAAGCCTTCCCTGACCCCGTATATGGTCTTGAGCCACTCACACATGCCTCAGCACCCAGTACTTGGTTTTGCTGCCCTTCTCCCCATTTGTGATACGTTTATGGACTCTTAATATGCTGGTACTAGTGTATGTTTCCTCCTCCTGCCCTGCCCATCATGAAGATCATGACTGTTTCTTTGTTTACTGTTGAGTCTTCAGTACCTGGTACAGTGACTGGCACATAGCAGCTCCTCAGCAAATGTCGAATTAGTGAATTAACTAAAAAAAACTGGTGACCTTGGTAGGTTTAACATGGAGTTTCTTATTTTAACAATGGAATTCGTACCTGTTCTTAAAGATCCAGTTATACATTTATATGAAATTGACCTCTCTTTGAAGTATGTAACTAATTCTTTTTTGTTTTTTCTTTCAGGTGGGGACCAGGGTTTACTGAACACATTTTTTAGTGGCTGGGCAACAACAGATATCAGAAAACACCTGCCATTTATTTATAATCTAAGCAGCATTTCTATATACTCCTACCTCCCAGCATTTAAAGCGTAAGTGCAAATGGTTTAACTGTTACTGGAGATGGTCAGGGCAGGGGAGTGGGATTTAAGATTTTGGGGGTTCCTCATGATCATTCTGAGGGCAATAACAAGTGAGGACTTTGGGGGAAGTCTTTCTCTTATAAGAAACATGGCTGTATCTGGAAAGGCCTTGATGTTATCAATTACTTTATGTTTGCGGTGACCCAGAGAACACTTTACTGCCTTATGGGAAAAGTTTCCCATTAAATAAACATTAAAAAAATAAATAAAAATTAAGGGGCCCCTAGGTGGCTCAGTTGGTTGAGCATCTGACTTCAGCTCAGGTCATAATCTCACAGCTCATGAGTTCAAGCCCTGTGTCAGGCTCTGTGCTCACAGCTCAGAGCCTGGAGCCTGCTTTGGATTCTGTATCTGCCCCTCTCTCTGCCCTTCCCCACTCTCACTCTCTGTCTCTCTGTCTCTCTGTCTCTCTCTCAAAAATAAACATTAAAAAAAAAAGAATACGTACTTTGGGCACAAAAAAAAATACGTACTTTGGGCACAACCCCAACTTCTGCTTCATATTGGCTGCTGAGCTTCAGCTCCCTCACCTCTAAAATGAGGGTGTTAATAGCTTTCTCCATGGTTATTATGGAGACCAAGCAAGTGCTGGCAACAGTGTGGTGTCATGGTCAAGAGCAGGGACTGTGGAATCAAACCACCTCAGTTCACATTCTGGAGTAGTTTCTTCCTGATTGGTTAATAATTACTGAACTTGGGGGAGCCTGGGTGGCTCAGTCGGTTAAGCGTCCAGCTTTGGCTCAGGTCATGATCTCATGGTTTGTGAGTTCAAGCCCTGTGTCGGGCTCTGTGCTGACAGCTCAGCCTGGAGCCTGCTTCGGATTCTGTGTCTCCCTCTCCCTGCCCCTCCCTTGCTCACACTCTGTATGTCTCTCTCTCTCTCTCTCTCAAAAATAAATATTAAAAAAATTAAAAATTACTGAACTTGTAGTTCACTGGAAGTTAGACTAGTTACTGAACTTGTCTGCCTGTGGGTGCTCCAAAGCTAATTGTGATCACTAAGGGAGGTAATTTCATGAAGTGGTTAGAAGAGGACCTGACCTACCTTTAGCATTCAGTAAACGTCAGGTTATTAGTCCTTTTTGTTTGAGAGGTGGTCTAGCAGAGTAATTTCTGAAGCCGGAAAAGCAGGGTGTGTGTTGTCACTCTGCTGTTTACCTACTATATGGCTTGGGCTCTGTGCCTCCATTTACCCATATGCAAAATGAGAAGGAAAAGAGTACCTACCTTCTGGACTTATCATGAGGATGAAGTGAGTTCATACATACACAAAGCGCTCAGTGAACATCTTGTTTTTGGCAGCATTACTTATTTGGCACTCCCCCTGGTATGGTTCTGATTTAGCAATTAATACAACCTAGTTGCAGTGCTTGTCTCAGTGAGGGCCTGAGCCCTGTTCTTTAGCCTCTGACTCATTTGTGTTGAACGAAGAAGATGATTCAGGCTTCTTGAAAGGAGGCCAACCTGTCAGGTTGATCTGAGACACAGCCGTGAGCAGCAAAGCTCTTCATTGAGTTGGGCTCAGCTCTCCACTCTCTGTCCCACATGGGCATTCCTGAGTGAGCAGAAAACAAAGGGCTTTATTTCACTCCTCATGTTTCATTATCCAAAGTCCTCTCTTTAAGTCTCCACCACAGTAATGAGCATGTCTGGCTTTTTGTGGCAGAAGTGTTTCCTTTTCTGTTCTTTTCTGGGAAAACTCTGTCAACATTCCCCCAGATAAGGGTCTCTAGTATCTTGTGTTCTTTCCTCCCTAACTGTTCTCTCGGTATATGTCTCCGACATATTATAGGTTCTTGATTGTCTTCCCTGTCTAGAATGAAACAGGCAAACTCTGAAACATACCAACTGTAGTCTGAGTAAAGCAAGTAGAACAGGCTTCATTACCAAGGGATGGATTCAGAGAAGCATTTTTTAATTCCTCTTCTTCTTATTATTATTTTGTCTCTCAGTCCTTGGCCTTGTCAAGTACCAACCTGTCTTGCTTGGAAATGTGGGCCTGATTCTTTTAATTCGTATTGCCTCATAACTCGCCCTGCTACTTTCAACCGTGCTCCTGTATACCATGATAGCTTGACCCCCTAGAACTGAATTTGTTATAATAGGGCAGTCGCTTAATGTAATTGACTAGATTCAGCTGAGCAAGCAAAAAAAATGAGAGGGTGAAGGAGCAAGAATAATTAGTAGTGTGAGCGATTCCACCCACCATCCCACTTAATTCTGCACAGTGAGCATGTGTCTTGCGATGAATATGTTGGGGAGGCATGCATCTGAAATTCCTTCCAGTTGGTCTCAGTTCCCAAATAGTCAACCTAATGTTTAAAGGTTTGTGTTTTTCGTGTAATGTGGCCCCTGATGCCTAGCAACTGTCTCCCCTATGGTTCATTTGGACTCCATTTGATTTTCTCCTTATTACCAAAATTGAACACACTGTACCTTTCAGTGATAGCCTTGTTTGCACAGATGCTGCTTGCGTTTGTTTTGTTTTGACAAAGAAGAACAAGAAGCCGGTAGAGTGAACTTAAGTTTTTTGTGGGAAGAGGGACTCACTTGCTAGAACCATGGCCCCTCTCTCAGAAACCCATTTGTTATTATATCCTCTGAATGAATTTCCCAGAAAAACGGTTTGAGATCTAAATGACCAAAATGGTTAGGATGGTTTCTTCTTCCTGGCTCAACAAATTAATGCTAATTTTGGAAATCTCCCTGGTTTATTTCCATAACCGTAGAGTATATGAACCACTGGGGAAGTTGGGAGCAACTCCGTCCATTGCGCGTCAGCTGGCCTGTGGCCTGATAGGAGCCACTGCTGCTTCTGTACAGTCCGCCCTGGGGGGTGTCAGCTCCACATTTCTGTGATAAGACCTTCCGGGGCGATACTTTGTCTCACCCCATTGCTGCCTATGTAGGAATGTTGAAACCAGATCAAAGAACTCATTTTTCCCTTCCCTCTGCCAGAAAATGCTTTTGTTTTTCTTACAGAGATCCATCTCCAAAGATGGATCCATCCCCAAAGATTTCTCATTCAGTTGGGAATAGCTAAAAAAAGACAGATAGTTTATATATAAATATGCATATGTGTGTATATATATATATATGTGTGTGTGTAGTGTGTATATATGCATGTATATACACACATAAATATGTTTGTATAAATGTATGTATATATGTTTCATGTTAATGCAAAATTTGTGACCCAGATCTTTTAAACTGAAGTAGATGATGATGAACATTTGGGCTGCCAGGGATACTCCACAGATTGCCCTGTGGACCTCTGGGAGCTCAGCATGAATGCGAAGCTCCATTGCTGGGCTCAGAATAGTGTTGGGGGTCTCCGGGACAGAGCCTTCCTGTGGTGTGCTGTCACTAGGACAGCATATGGGTGGTGGCAGGCAGAGTAAGAAACCATGGAGTGGTTGAGAGCAAGTTGGGCTTTGCAGAAGTGAGAATTTGTCTTACCAGCTCCAAGCGACAATGTGCCATGAGGTCACCAAGGCAGTATTTAGATGCCCCAGAATCCTAGAGCCTTGGAGATCTTAGAACACATGCTACACTTTTAACAGTGAAGCCTTGTTATTATGTGAAGTTTCTGCTAAAGATGGCCTAATATGAATCATATTTGACATGAATTTGAGCCATGAAGGTAGCATTTCTTTTTTTTAGTGTTTATTTTAGGCGGAGAGAGCGCTTTTGCGAGTGAGCACGCACAAGCGGGGGAAGGGCAGAGAGAGAGGGAGACACAATCTGAAGCAGGCTCCAGGCTCTGAGCTGTTAGTACAGAGCCCAGTGTAGGGCTCGAACCCACAAACCACAAGATCATAACCTGAGCTGAAGTTGGACGCTTAATCAACTGAGCCACCCAGGCACCCAAAGGTAGCATTTCTAATGCATTCCTCTACATACCATTTAGATAGAACAAAACATAAAGGAAACACTTAGTGGTTCTACCACTTTGAATGAATGCTCAAATCTAGCTTCTGAAAAACAAATGAGTACTGTTTTCTATAATAGAAGACCCTCTTTAACACAACATAATTTGAGAGCTAAAATACTTGGTTTAGTAATTTTTAAGGTAATTTGCAATATACATATTGAGAAACGAGTTCATATACGCATTTCTTAATGAAATGGTATTTCTGAAAGTGCCTAGCATGATGTTTAGGAAATGATAGGCTTCTAGTCAACATTAGTTTCTTTGAAGTTTTCTCCATCTAGAGGGTCTGTTTTATTGATGTCACTTAGAATTTGGCTGGTGCATAGTGCTAGGCAAAATCTCATTAGCCTTTTTAAAAATCAGTCATTTACTTCCATTTTCGCTTTCTATTCTGTCTGCTGACTGAAAGCTGTTCATGGTATTTCATGCCGTATAAAATGGGCCTAAAGCAAAGGGAATGAATTCACTGGTTTTGCTTCAAATTGCCATGCAAATTAGTTAGTCATACTGATTGACTACAGAGCTTGTTTTACCAAATAATTTCCAAATATTTTAACTTTATATTTTTACTTGAGTTTAGATATGATCTGAGACCTGGCCTGGTCTAGTCTCAGAAAGTAAGTGTAGAAACCTAAAAGATTTCTTTCTCTCCACTTGTTTACTGCTTTAAATTCTTCTGAGGATGTTCGTGTCCATTATTTCTTTTTCAGGAATGTGGCTTATTCACTAAGACCTTATCAGACCTCTTTAAAATCAGTGTTTTCCAAAAATGAAATTGAACCTTTGGTGTCCTGAATTCCGTCGTTCTTGTGTATTTCTGATTCGATTGATTTTTCCTTGGCCCCTGAGACACCCTTGGGTCCAGCTCCCCACTGTGACTATTGTCCTTGAAGACCTAGCCTTTCTGTGCTCATTACTTTCACACTCTTACATCTTCACCTAAAACCCTGAGGCCCTATAGTTTGGATCCGTCTTATTTTTTCTGCCTTCTGTTTGTTCATTCACCCGTTCATTCAGTTGGTAGGCCTGTGGCACAGAGCTGGTACCACACAATCTGCTCACTGAGAGCCGCAAAGATGAATGAGGGAGCTAGAGTCTAATCAGCCTTGCATCTGCTTACATGTGGAGGGTTTTCTGTATGTCACGTGGCACAGTCCATGATTTGAGCTTTGGAGAAGAATCAAGCAGTGGTTGCATGACTGTCCTGTTCCTCCTTTATGGGTGTCAGTGATGCCTGTTGGGCCCTAGGTACCCCAGTTTCCAGCATGGCCCCTCTGCTCCTTCTGACCTCATCTCTTTTCATCAGATTGATCTGTCCTCAGATCTTACTGTCATCAGTTGCATTCCCCTATCTCAGCCCTTATCACCAAGGGAGAAGCTTCCCCATCAGTCCCAGCCCAGCCTTTAGAAGCAGCTCTGACATTGGGCAAAAAAGGCACAAAGAGTGATATCTCGTGGACAGAAGTCTAAGTGAGAAATGCCTTCAGTAGGAGTTGGGAGGGGAAAAGTGTGTGGATTGAGCAGAAGACATACCTTCCTCTGAGGTCTCAGACTGGTGGGCTGCAAACTGTATTTGAGCAGTGTGTTTTTGTCTTCCTTACATAGTTTTCTTCTTTTTGTACTCCGTGGCCAGTGCTTAGAAATCAGGAAATTTCACATGAAACCTAGATTTTCAGTTTCTTTTGAAAAAAAAATCAGATATTTGGTGGGATGTGGGAGAAAGCTGTTTGATGACTGTTACTGGTTTGGGGCCTTAAGCAATTGGAGTAAAGGAGTTGCTATTCCCTGAGATGGAGAAGACTGTGGGGGAAGCAGGTTTGTGGGAGCAGGGGTTGACCAGAGATGTACTGAGTGTATCAAGTTTGGGTTATATAAAGTTTGAGGTGCCTATTAAACATCCTAGTGAGGGGTGCCTGAGTGGCTCAGTTGGTTGAGCGTCCGACTTGGGCTCAGGTCATGATCTCGCAGTCTGTGAGTTCAAGCCCCACCTCGGCCTCTGTGCTGACAGCTCAGAGCCTGGAGCCTGCTTTGTATTCTGTGTCTCCCTCTCTCTCTGCCTCTCCCCTGCTCATGCTCTGTCTCTCTCTCTCTGTCAAAAGTAAATAAACATTAAAAAAATTAAAAAAAAATTTAAACATCCTAGTGAAAGGGTGGAATAGTAAGTAGATGTAAGAGTGGGGAGTTGAGGAGAGAGGTCCGGGTGAGACCTAAGTATGGGAGTGTCAACATATAAGTGATATTTATAGCCATGAGACGGATAACCAAGAGAGTGATTATGGTGGAAGAGTCCTGAAGGTTCCGAAATAGGAAAATGTGGAGGAGCAGGGACTTGAGACTAAGAACGGTAAGGCAAGAGGAGACCCCAGAAAGTGAGGTGCTGCACATGCCAGCCAAAGAAAATGTTCCAAGGGGGAAGGAGGGATCCATCTGTCTCAGATGCTGTGATAACTCATATAAGAGGACAGTTGAGAATGAGTACTGACCTAGAATGTGGAGGTCACTAGTGACTTTGACAAGAGCATGTCTGGTAGAGTGGTGGGAGGAAGCCAGTTTGAAGTGGATCCAAGAGAGGGGAGAATTAGAGATCCTGAATGTAGACCGCTCTTCTGAAGCATCATCTTTAAGAGAGAGCAGAGAAATGGGCTGGGAGCTAGGTAGGGATACAGGATCCGGAGAGGGTGGTAGGGGTTGTTTTTTTGAAGATGGGAGAAGTTCAAGCATATTGGTGTCTTGATGGGCATGATCAAGAAGAGAAAGAGTGAGTGCACTAATAATGCAGGAAACTGAAGGGAGACTTACTGAAGTCATGTCTTTGAGAAGCTGAAAGAGGATGTGTCCTGGTGCACAAGTGGGGAAGCTGGTGTCAGTTATGAGCCAGGATGGTTCAGTTCTTGTAGCACAAAGGAAGGCAGAGGGTATGGATGCAGATGAAGGTAGGTGGGTATATTTTTTGGTTGAATGAATGAATGAGCAAGCAGTCAGCCAGGAGGGACTGAGATTGACATACTACCAGGAAAGTCTCCATAGTGGCCAGGCCTACTCTGAGGACAGGCCACCTTGGTAGGTGAAGTAGTTGACGAGGTCCTAGTGTAGGTTATTAAAGTCCACATTTGAGTACTGATGCTGTTCTGATTTCCAGGGCATGATTGAGAAAAGTTACTTAGCTTGAGAGGCAATCAGGTGGGTCCCTGGTGGCCACAGATGTTTTCCTCTGAGTATCTACTGTCTTCTGGTGATGGAACATGTATTCACTTGTGCTCTGTGGTCCCCTTCACCAAACTGACTCCTACTCTGCATGACCAGTACACCCCTTGGGCACTGGGCTCATGACCCTTGATTCAGACTGTGAGAGGGTGAGAGAGGAAGGGTGGCTGGCTGGTAGTGGGAGAAGGGATTGTGCGTAAGGAGGTACAGGCGTGAGTGGCCATGTGCCAGAGAATAGGAGTCATTGAGGTGGGTAGTGGGTGACTGGGAGTGCTGCCCCATTTCGCAGAGAAAGTTCTCACAAGCAGTACCGTGTTTCTTGTTCTTGGCGCCTAATTGAATATCACATGTAAAAACGCTTCATGAGAAGTAAAATGGCTCCCGTGTGCACTGTCACGGAGGTAGTTCCTTTTCCATGCTAAACACTTCTGTAGTCTTATCCACACGTTACCAGCTGCTAAACTAGTCATGAAAATTCTATCTGATCTTTTGGTAACATCAGGTCACAGGGATTATTTTAACGGCTAACATAAGCAGTATTATTGCTGGCTCAGGTTCAAACTATGTCTTGTGATCTGGACGTCTCTTTTGAGATTCTATCAAGTTAAAATTAGAACACTTATTTTAAGAGATGTATGCAAGCTGAGACAAATCCCCATTACTGGGTCAGAATGAATGGCTCTCAGTAATTTAGAGACAATTGAAATATGTACCCAATGTTTTTTTTGTTTGTTTGTTTGTTTTTATTCCTGGCTGATAAAATTAGTGGGTAAATCAAGCAGTGAGTCAGTGAATCTTCTAGTTATCCTTGTTCCGGGTCGAGGTCAGTTAAACTTTATCTTTTGACATAAGTATGTCCCCTTATTCACTAGCTAACTATTTTGCTTTAGCCAGGTGATATAAATTCTGACTGGTACCTGATTGCTGCTTTTGGTGAGAGAGAAGGAGAGAATTAGAAAAATACCCTGAGTTTACCCTCCTCCTGTAAGAATATACCCAAATTTTGGATTTAGGCTGTTTTTTTTTTTTTTTTTTTTTGAGAGAGTGTACACTCGAGAGCTGGGGAGGGGCAGAGAGAGAATCCAAAGCAGGCTCCACACCCACCCTGACTCAGGGCTCAATCCCACGATCGATCGTGAGATCATGCCCTGAGCTAGAATCAAGAGACTCTCAACCAACTGAGCCACCCAGGGGTGCCAGGCTAAAATAATTCTTTTAAGCAACAAGTAATTTCCCCTTTCAGTTATGACCTGTGCTTTTACTTATTTCATTTTGATATCGTTGTTTTGGATTTTCATAAATAACTGAAAAGTAGAATTGATTAAAATGATAGGACATAATCTTTCGAAACATTCCTTGGGGAGCAGGATTAAGACCTAAACATAACTACATGAAATTCATATCTAGATTAATTGAAACTCTGGATACAAAAACAGCGTTTGAGACCTTTTGCTCATCTGTTTTGCAAACAAAGTGTTTTATTATGAAAGTTAATAGAGCAAGCCGTTGAGGCTGCTCTGCTGTGTAAATAAATACTGTTCTGTTTTTACAGCTAGAGCACAGTTACATGGTTTTACCGATATAACTCACGCATCATCCTATAAAGTGGCCAGTGTTAGGCCTAACAGTCCCCCTTCTATCAAGCCAAGGGCTGCCCCAGGTGATTTCCCAGAACACGGCTGTGTATGACCACCTTACGCAAAACTGCAGGACTGTCTTCACTTTCCTCCCACCCTCCTATCAGAGCCCCATGTTTCCCACTCAGCAGCTGCCTTACTTTGCGCCCTGCCCCCATCCTCACCCTCAAAGGGCCTGTGGGCTGGCCAGAACCTTCCACATTCAGTGACTTGTCCAGGCCTGCACCTCTCATAAAGAATCCTTGCTCTAAAACTTGTTTTTCTCCTGCCCCTACTCATTTCCATAGATCTGTTTGGTGTGTGGCCACTAGGTTAAAGGAATACCTCAGATACCTGAAAAAAAGAGTTCTTGTTCTTCACCATACAGAAGTAGGGCTAATCGTGTCTTGAACTCATGGCCTCTGGAGCCTGTGCATGACTCCTGTGTGCCCCAGCATCTTTCTTACTTCTTCTCACCTGCAGCTTTGGCCTTAACACTCCTGAATCCTCATGAGCTCTTTTTGGTCTGTCTCTTGGTACCCCTGGGCTGCAATAAAAACCTGTTCATATCATGCATTTCATGATTCGTTTTGTTTTTCCTGAAATTTGGGTATCTCTTGGGCAGTTACATCACATCTCCACAACCCTGCTCACCTCTTGTCCCTCCCCCCATCTTACCGGCACCAAAGAATCCCTTGCCTTTGGGCACAAAGGGCAGTTCTGTCCACATTTAGGACCCCTTATGATCTCTGTTTCTACCTCAGACAGGCTTATCAAGGCATTTCTTCAAACTAAGACTGCCCTGTCTATGAAAAGACTGTCCAGTGGATACAATTTTTCACAGTGTTAGGATAGACTAGGTAAAGAAGGTAATTTTGAGGAAGGATGATGCTTCCTCTAGCCACAGAGGGTATCCATGATTTCACATTAAAGAGACACTATGGATCACAGCTTCAGGAAGGTAGATCCCAGGTCTGAGCCACAGTGAAATGCAGGATGTGGACTGCCCCCAAATGGTGTTTCTGTTGACCTGCAAGGGGAAGGCCCTGAACCACATGGGGTGGGATCTAAGCAGCATGAAGCCCAGTCTCCAGGCAGTTTGCAGAGGCCCCCGAGCCACCTTGGGGGCACAGACAGAGCCAGAGGCAGAAGTGCAGACTCCTGCCTCCAGAAGAGATGGGACGGTCTCACTGTGAGGTGTTTGCAGACCCCAGTGGTGTTCCGCACCACACTGGGTCACTGTGCCCTGCCTCTGCATGAGCTTTAAAGGCCCAGTTCACGGACCGAGGTGCTGGAGAGGAGCTGAGGTGGCCCTTAGACAAGGTCTAGCACGGTCCACTTAGGGGTCAGCTGCTGGTCCTAAGCACACCACCATCCACTTCTTGTTCTTGTTCCCGCCCACCTTCCCTGACCTTTGTGCAAACCGAACCCTTCTGAGAACAGTCTTTCTCAGGTGGCCCTAAGTTGCTTGTTCTGTAGCTTTCTTTCCTGGTACTTTTATCTGTCTTTGACTATGTTTGGAGTGTTTCTAGGGTTCATTAGGCACATCCTTTCCACCTTCCAGATTGACCATCTGTATGCAGGGAATTCCTGAGGTAACATGTCACTCTCAGATGATGTCCTTACAATTCTGGGAGTGTCTTTCAGTAACAGCCTACTTGTGGTTAAGAACCTTGGCTCTGGAACCAGACCGCCTGGGTGGGATCCCAGCCATGGGATCCTAGACAAGGTATTACCTTCATGCCTTGGTTTCCTCACACAGTTGTTTTGGAAATTAAATGAGATAAACCATGCAGATGTTAAGCAGTGTGGTATGTGTGAGTACTCCATGTATGTTAGCTATTACTGTTTCTCCTGCCTGATCTATTGCAAACCGTCCCAAGAGCAAGTTAGAAAGGAATAGAGTTTATGCTATATTCACGTTTTAATATATGTTAGGTAGTATTACCTTTCATATAATTTATGACATTCATATTAGGTCTAGGCAAAATCGTGGATTGAAATTAATGGCCAGTTACTCTAGGAGGAGCACGCAAGGCTCTTGCTCCAAGCAAGACGAGTTGGGAGGATGGGATGTCTGAGAAGGCGGAAGCAACACCTGTTCTTTCACATGTGCTCTCTTCTGGTTTTAGGCGTGTTTGTGTTGTAGATGAGGCAGTGCCCGCCAGCCCCATCAACACAAGCATCAGGTCTCTGGGCTGTGGGCTCCCCCGTCACCATTAGAATGTTTGTCGAAGGCCTTTATCTTAACTGCCATCTTGCCCGGGGTCTCCTCTGGACCCCACTTCCTGCACAAAGCCTCTTCTGAAAATCCCCACCTGCACTAACTGCTTTGGCATTTTCATAGACCCTAATGTCAGCATTGCACTGCTAGCCCTGACTCATTGCCTCGTTTGTGCTCGTTTCTTATTTTTACATTAGATGACCCCTCTCCCTGTTGGGACGAAAATCATTTGGGGTCATGCACTGAGCATAGTGCCTTATGCGTAGCAGGTGCTTATTTAGTTGATAGCCCTATCTGCACAAATTTTGAGCATTATGACTTCTATCCTTTTAAGGATAAAGTTGAGAGTATTTGTATGCATGTGTTTGTGTACCTGTGGGTTATGTGTGTAGGTGTGTAAAATATAAAGAGTAAACTTGGGGATACCAGGTATCTACTGCATTTTCAGAAGAAATGAACTGTGGAATCGTCCAGCGGTCTTAGGAGGAAGTTTACAATAGGCTCTCTTTTTCTCAGTTTTGGAGTGGCAGCATGGTAGGATTGCTAAGAGGACAGGCTTAAGAAGCAGAAATGTGCCAAATCCTTTTTCTGCTACTTAATAGCTATAGGGCTGCAGGCAACTCACTGGCCTCTAAGAGCCTCTGTTAACACATTAGTAAGGTCTACTGTGCCAGACTGTTATTATTCCCAATCATGCCCCTAAAAGAATTTGGGCCCCAAACATAGGAAACTCTGATAGTGATAGCTGTGTAATAGGCCTCTGGCATTAAAAAAAAAATTGTTTTTAAGATCAGAAAAGTTACATGAATAGAGTTTGCATTATTTCAGTCTGTACATCATGCTCAGCTGCTTTGGTTGCCTATAGGATAAATCCACTAAAATCCAACACTTGAGCCCAGCACCCAAGTACCTGTCCCATTCTTCCTTTCCTAGCAAAATTTCCTCTTTGGCTCCACTGGGGGGACCCTCCGTCTAACACACATATGCTCACCTGATACTTGCTATCCCCCTGCCTAGAATTCTCCGTATTATTGCTAGCTACCCAGATCCAGTCTGCTGTACAAGCTTTAAGTCTCTGCCCCAGTGAACCTACCTTCCACGACCTCCCTGCCTCTGCATTCCCAGAGCACTCACTGTTCCCGTCTTTCTTCTGGCACATGTTATCTTTACCTTTATTATTTGGTTTTATATACACAGATTTCCTCCCAGCCAGAATAGGACCACTCTTAACTCTTAGTCTTTTTAGGATACTATTGTGAGATGCAGTGCATACACAAAAGGGTATATATAAAAAATGTTTTTTTTTAAATTTTTTTTTTCAACGTTTATTTATTTTTGGGACAGAGAGAGACAGAGCATGAACGGGGGAGGGGCAGAGAGAGAGGGAGACACAGAATCAGAAACAGGCTCCAGGCTCCGAGCCATCAGCCCAGAGCCCGACGCGGGGCTCGAACTCACGGACCGCGAGATCGTGACCTGGCTGAAGTCGGACGCTTAACCGACTGCGCCACCCAGGCGCCCCAAAAATGGTTTTTTTTAAATGCAAGTTAAAAAATAGAACACAACCAGTACCTCAGAAGCCCCTGTTTGTCTGTTTCCCATCATGCTCCCCTTTCCCCCAGAGGTAACCCAACATCATGACACTTATATGTTGATCAGGTTTCTACTCTTTAAGCAGTACTTTGCTTTGCACTATGGGAGTGGATTCCTGTGCATGTATTTCTATTTGAATTTGAATTTTTCAGCATATTTTTAAAATTCATCCATTTTCACACCCCATGTTCACTGCAGCATTAATGACAATAGCTAAGACAAGTGTTCATTGATGGATGAATGTGTGAAGAAAATGTATGTGTACATGTAAGATGGAATATTATTCAGCTATAAAAAGAAGGAAGTCCTGCCATTTGCGGCAACACAGATGGACTGTAAAGGCATGCTGAGTGAAGGCAGAGAAAGACAAGTACTATAAAATCTCACTTATATGTGAAATCTAAAAACAAATAGACAAACTCATAAATACAAAGAAAAAAATTGGTGGCCGCAAGAAGCAGAGGGTAGGGAGGGAGCAAAATGGGTGAAGGTGGTGAAAAGATACAAATTTCTAGTTATCAAATAAAAAGACCTGGGGATGTGATGTACATCATGATGACTGTAGTTAACAGTACTGTATTGCATATTTGAAAGTTGCTGAGAGTAAATCTTGCATCACATCACAGGAAATAAATGTAACTGTGTGCAGTTATGGATGTTAATTAAACTTGCTGTTGTAATATAAAAAAATTATCCATTTGCTACATGATATGTATAGCTACAATTTGTTTATTTTGACTGCTGTATTACATCCCATGATCTGAATACACCATAAGTTATCCTTTAAAAAGATTAAATGGGGTGGATCAGTTGGTTAAGCGTCTGACTTTGGCTCAGGTCACGATCTTGCAGTTCATGGGTTCGAGCCCCGCGTCGGGCTCTGTGCTGACCGCATGCTGACCGCTCGGAGCCTAGAGCCTGCTTCAAATTCTGTATCTCCCTCCCTCCCTCTCTCCCCCTCCCCCCTCACACTGTGTCTCTCTCAAAAATAAATGAACATTTAAAAAAAAAATAAAAGATAAAATGGACAAGTAATCATAAAATCTCAGTGACATTCAACAGTAAGTATGTATTTCTTGCTCATATGTTGGTGGGTAGGCTGAGGCAGCTCTGATCATCTCAGCAGGGTTTGGAGCCAGGCCACAGGTTTGATCCAGATCTGCTCCATGGGTCCCATCCACTCTTCTGCTGGAAGAGGTCACAGCTTCTCAGAGAGAAGGAACAGAAACAAGCAGGGACTGTTTTTAAAAGGCAGTGTCACTTCTGCCCACATTTCATGGCCAAAGGCAAGTGCTGTGAGCATGCCCAATTTATCAGTGAGGCAGGAATCTCATTCCTCCTGTGGAGATTGGGAAACGGAGTGAACACTTGCTGAACAATCTTAGCCCAGTAAGATACGGTCACTTGGGTTGTATCCAGTGATGACTGCTTCAAACAGTGCTGCTGCCGTGAACATTTTGAGTATGTCTCCTGTTGCACATGTTTAAGAGCTTCTTTAGGATGTGTGCCTAGGAGCTGAGCTTCCAGGCCAGAGGCGCGAGCATTTTCAATGTTACGAGGTAATACCAAATGGCTTTCCACGTGCTGTACCTTTCCTGCAGTGGATTGGTGTGTTGGTTGTTGCACTGATCCACCACTACTTTGGGATTTTTGTGTATATTTAACATACAATTGAATGATTTAAAAAGCATGTCTAAAAATTTGTCTGTGAGCTTCATATCTTTTCCAACCAACCACTACTGCAAGTTGGAAGATGCACTGTTCAGGCTACAGAACAGAGTGCTATTTATCTTTTCATCAGTGCTCGGAATCCACTAATGGCTTCAACTTGTGTTCCCTTGGCAGATTTGGTGCAAATGCCAAAGTTGTGCATTTCCTGGGGCGAATCAAACCATGGAATTATACTTACGATCCTAAAACAAAAAGTGTCAAAAGCGAGTCCCATGATCCCACCATGACTCATCCAGAGTTTCTCAACCTGTGGTGGGACATCTTCACCACCAACGTTTTACCTCTGCTTCAACAGTTTGGCCTTGTCAAAGATCCCCACTCGTACCTAAATGTGGTAGGTTCTGTTTTACCCTTTCCGGTAATTTAATGCTGTATTTTTTTTTTTTAACTTGATACACTGGTAGACGTAGAGGTTTAGTGGTATTTTACCATAAGAGACTCTTAAATACAGAGAACAAACTGAGAGTTGCTGGAAGGGAGATGAGTGGCGGGATAGGCTAAATGGGTGATGGGCGTGAAGGAGGGCACTTGTGGGAATGAGCACTGGGTGTTATGTGTAAGTGATGAATCACTGGGTTCTACTCCTGAAACCAGTACTACCCTGTATGTTAACTAATTTGAATTTAAATTTAAATAAATACATAAATAAAAAGATTTTTGTAGAAAATTGTCCATCTTAGAGGGGAGAAATAGTGCCAGCAAAGATTAAAGTAGTAGATTTTGTGGCAAATTTCGATTAGATCTGAGAGCATAAGAAAGGGTTTTAGAGGTGTGTGTGTGTGTGTATATATATATATACATATATATATGTGCGTGTGTGTATCTAATATCTACAGAATTCTTAGCTCATTGTCCTAAGGTTCTGAGATTATTCCTAAGGTTTAGATAGTGCCCTGTTTCATGCTTTAGATGAATGGACACTTTCAAAGAAACTGCAAACATTTAAATATATGTATTTTATTTTTGCCATCTGCTTAGAAGAATGCATTTTTCAGTGAACATTACAATAACATGAACATGAAACAACAGATACTTTTCTAGGATTATTTTGGTTTGCTGTGTTTGTGCTCTTATGGTTACGTAGGATCTTGAAAAAAATCTCCTTGTAAGAGGAAGATGACATTAACATTTAAAACACCAAACTGCTTAGACTCTTCTGACTTTAAAAGTCTTCCTGTGAGGTTTATTCTTTTGGAAAAATGGGAAGAGAATGAGAAATTATACTTTTATGCTACATATTAAGATATAAAGAATAGAATTGAATGAGTGAATGTTAATCCAGTCTAATCAGTTAATTACCTTGGTATAATTATAAGAGGCTAAAAGTTGTAAGAGATCCTTTTATTTGCCATAGTAGAGATTTTAGCCATTTTACTTATTAGCACTTGTACCAATGTACAAAATGGAGAAAGGGAAAAATAACACTAACATTCTTACCCTAATTGCTTTCTACGGACTATGAAATAATATTGGTACAGTACTTGGAATGTTGCCTGGCACATAGTGCTTAAACAAAGTTAGCTATTATTACAGAACCCTGACAACTACTCTATCAAGTATTATTGTTACTATGTTCTTTTTGTATATTAACATTAACTGAGGTCTAAAGAAGTTAAATAACCTCTGTTAGTTATATAACATACTCATCAAAAGCAGAACTGGGACTCAAATCTAGGTCTGCAAGACTGTTACCTTCTGACAAATACCATGAAGTAGAGAATTCTGGGAGAAACTCCCTGTTATCATTCCTGTTGCAAGTGGAAGCAAAGGCAGGGCTAATCTAGGGTGAGGACTTAATGTTGCTTCAGCTATAAAATAATCTCCTGGAATCTGCCCAGATGCCTTGGGAGTTCCAGTATATATAAACACACACATACACACTTACATATGTATAGCAACAAAAACCAGTAATCAAAAATTTCGTTCTACTGTTTCCTCCGTTATAGAGCAGTACCTGTATGGTTTCATTCGCCTTCCTTTTTCTCTGCTAGTTCTAGTACCTTCTCACCTCAGAGCTTTTTGAAGAATAGCTTTGATATCCTTTTATTGTGCACTTGAAGTTAATTGCCTTTGTATAAGTCATGAGAACCTAATTTAACGTAGAGTAGGTTTGCTCCATTTCCTGCACATTTACCCTGTTGCTTCCACAACCCAAGGACTGAGAATTAGGAACCAAGGAAAAGCGATGGGAATAGAAACAGTTGATCCAGATTAAGCAAATTAAATTCACACATACTACAAGATGAGATGCTTCTTGATAATAAGCTTCAACAAGCAGAGACGTTTGGTGCATAGTCTCAAACAATTAAGCTCTCACGTTTCTAACCTGACAACTTGTGTATGTGGTGTGGCTCTCTGGTTAGGTCCTTTGTGAAGCTTAGACTCTGAGGTATCATTTTGTTTAAGTTCTCAACCTTTCAGAGCCCACACAGATCGAGAATTTATCATGAGACTTGTGTTCCCTTGTCCATCCATCTTACACTTTCTAATGAACTGTTTGCAGCTTTCAGACTTGGTCTATACACTGGCTTTCTCTTGTGGCTTCTGTAGAAAGGTATGCAGAACTTAAACATTAACCCTAATTACTTTGTTCTCCCAATGTTTTCACTGAGTCCAGAAGTCTTCATTTCGTTAGGAAAAAAATCATATGACCCTTGTATTCCTGTGTCTTTTTTGTTTGTTTGTTTCATGTAATACTTTTCAGTTTTTGCTACTTTGCATGATAATTCATCCTGGCTTTTCTCACCTTCTTCAACTTCCTGCGTTCTTTTAAAACAGTCTGTTTTTCAGCTCTCAAGGAGTCTGATTATGCTCTCCTTTTTAGGAAGGTGTCTCGGGAGCCGTATCACATCTGTCCCTCGGGGAGATCCCGGCTACAGCACAGCCTTTTGTGTCCTCAGAAGAACGGAAAGAGCGGTGGGAACAGGGCCAGGCCGATTACATGGGAGCAGATTCCTTTGACAACATCAAGAGGAAACTTGACACTTACCTCCAGTAGAAACGCTGCCATTTTCCCATGGACACATCCATTTCACAGGCACTTGTTTCGGATGCTTAGTATCTAGAGCTGGGTTAAGCAAGGTCTGTTACAGTTGCTAGAAGCTTTGCTAAAATTAAAATTCATCAGATGAGGGGATTTTGCAGGACAACAGGTGAGAACTGGGCAAAAGTTGTGAAGTAGCAGTTCTGTTTTGTGTGGACAGTGTTCTGCTTTTTAACCCTAGGCTTATTCACAGACGGTCAGAAATTCTTGATTTTGCTGACCTATGTGGTAAGGGAAACTCAAGCTATTAAATTGGCTGTATCGACTCTAGAAACGTGCCAAGACAGGCTCTAAATCCGCCTCTCTTCAGAATGGGACAGGGTATCTCTCTCGTGCTTGCTTGTTATACCTTTGACTAGACCCACAATTTAGAATTGCCCAGAGGCCACCAGAGCGATTGTAATTGTGCTTACAGGTAAAGACAGCCTAGAACACTGCTGAGGGATTCATAAACCTATCAACAGATAGGTGTTAACCCATTTTATTTCCTAATTTCAGTGTCTGAAGTTGTTCACCAGTTTTCTATGTACAGTTTACAGCATGCGAAAACGCTTTTGTTCAGTTCTCTGTATCTGTAAACAGCCATGTGTTCACTGATGGTTACCTGCAGTGGCACCCTGTATGAAAATAAAGACTTCTTGCCATATCCTGGTTGTCTAAATAAAGGATTCCCATTCCCCTTGAAAAAAACGTATCAAGTAGTTTTTCATGAGTTTTGGAATTGGTCAGTGTTTTAAAAACCAGTGTAACACTTGACACTGGAATTGGTTTCTAGATATCTAGAAATATTTAAATATTGTGTTCTCCAGTGATGGTGATGGGTGTGATTGATGGAGGAAAGTGAGATCAGATGTATTTAATCTGTCACCCGCATTTTATGTCCACATTAAGTTGAGTATTCAGATTTTGGAAAATATTATAACATCAAATCATTATCAGTCTCTGAACATATTTGATAATCTTTCAGGACAGTTAGTACTGGAACCGGTGTCTTCATGAATTAAAATGAGAAGTATAAAGGATATTAATTAAATGTACAGATGATTCTAGGCTGCAAGGATGTGGCAAGCCAGGGAAGGGCAGGATCCAAAATGACCTTTATTTAATTTTTTTTAATGTTTGTTTATTCTTTAGAGAGTGAGCATAAGTGGGGGAGGGGCAGAAAGAGAGGGAGACACAGAAGCTGAAGGCTCCAGGTTCCGAGTTGTCAGCACAGAGCCCAACACAGGGCTCGAACCCACGAACCGTGAGATCATGACCTGAGCTGAAGCCAGATGCTTAATCGACCGAGCCACCCAGGTGCCCCAAAATGACCTTTTAAAACCAATGTGAGTAATCAGAGATCATTCTATTGGGGAAGAACAAAAATACAGGAGAGAAGACCAGGATGAGAAGAAACTTGAGAGCATTAATTGGGTGGAAACTGCAATGTCTTTTATGGCCTAATCAACCAAGGTTGCCCTTCTTTCCCCAATATCCTATGGGTTACACAGGTGAGCCCTATTCAATGTGGGTGTGAATGAATAGAGGGGTGTATGGAATTCTGGAGGCAAGCTGGAATTCTGGAGGCTGGCTTTCGGAGAGCTCCAGAAGAACCTGAGGACTTCCCTAAAATTGTAGAATATTAAATGATAAGTGATTTCTGAAGATAACACTACAATTATTTGGACTGGTGGAGAATGAGTTGCTATAATCCTCAAGTATACAAAGCACTTTTACCAAAGATTTAAGTGCCTCCATGCATTAGGCGCTTTGATAGCCCTTCTCAAAATACTCCTAAATCCCAGGATCTTTGTACTGGGGAGGGATTATCGAGATGTAACCCCATCATAAGTTGAGGAAGATGTGTATACAAATAAGGAACTGGTTTCCTGGCATCCTCCAAAGGTAACCAGTGTGGTTTTGGGGGGGATTATGTTCTAAGCATCATTATGAATTAATGAATTTTAATGTGGTTAGTTTCAGTCCATTGCAGTTGTTCCTAAAGATCTAATTGCCTTGCCTTTAGGGTTTACATTTTAAGAACACTCCTTTTGCAACTGGTGGAAAACAGCTTGAATGAAGGACAAAAGACTTGATGGGAAGGACAGTTAGTTTACTGTAGTGGTCCTGGAGAGAGACAGTGGTAATGCAGCATACCTTTCACCAGGATGAAGGCAGCGAAGTCGCCGATGGCTTGGATGAGGAGTGAGGAGAAAGGAGGAACAGAAGATGAGGTGCTCGAGCAACTGTGTCTCCAACCTCACTGCTCCCTAAAACACTGGAGACTTAATTGTGAGTACAGTTTTTTACACCTCATCACTTACAAATTCTGATTCAGTAGGTCTTGGCTGAGGCCATAGTATCTCCGTTTCAAGTAACTACCAGGCAGTCCAAAAGACTGTCCCAAATGACATTTGAGAACCACTAGATACATTGAGATATTTATACCAATACAATAGGGAGTGAGGTTTTCAGCAGAAGAGGCATGAAGCAATGAGGTGATTGTTGCATAGCCGGGGGGCCACCTTCTGATTAAAGCCTTTCCAAAAGACAATCTCGGCTCTGTGAGTAATAGAGGAAACGTTACCATAAATAACATCTATAAGTGTATTTGTGTAGCGTTTACCTTTTAAATGTCACTGAGACTTGGAGCATTAAGTAAGATTTGGCTTGTCCTTAAAATAGTCTGCTATGGTTTGCTTTTTCTCGGCTTGTTATTACAAATACACAAATGGATTACAATCTTTTTATACTTGGGTAAGTTATTTGATTAACTTATTTCTCTGAGTTTCAGCTGCTGAAATTCAATCTCCTATAAATAAAACTGTAAAAAAAGCAAAAAGGAAAGAAAACTTACTGGGCATTTACATCTCAATTCTCATATCCTATGACATATATATAGTGTACTCATTTTGCAGATAATCAGAGAATAAGAGAGGTAAATACTCTGCAGACGATTTTGATTCAAATTTTTGTACTCCAAGCTCCATAGCTCTGCTCTGCTTTAAACAAATGTATGGTTAGAACAGACCCATGAGATCAGAGAAACCTCTATATAACCAGAAATACAAATGCCAGAAGTCTCTGGGGAGTAACACAATTTAATCGAAAAGCTTTCATTTTGCTATAGGGATAAGGACGGTGGCTTGAGATAGGACTTGGGAAATACCTTTCACAAAGGTGTTCCTAAATAGGCTGCCTGAAATTATAATGTAAAAATGGGAAAACCCAAGGATAGAATTTGTTGTGAGTTTTGGCTGAGACAAACATGATTCAGCTTCTGAACATACTTTGTTTCATACAACTCTCTTTATCCTGTTTTCAGCAGTTTTATGGGCCTAGAAGAGACACTACTTCTGTTATAGGATTATGCTATAATATTGTGATGTATTTGGGGTCAACATTTACCTATAAGGGCAAGGGCTCCTTACACCTTCTAAGCAGTTCAACTCTTGTCGTCTACTTATTCTGTATTCACTTGTTTCTTGATGTTCAGTCTCTGACAGTTACCATTTCTCACTACTGTTTGCCTAGAATAAAAATTCTAGGAAAAGTCAAATGTTCAGAAACAGGGCCTTTGAATGCTAGTACAGTTAGCCCTTGAACAACACAGGTTGAACTGTGAGGGTACACTTATACGTGGATTTTTTTTTTTTTTTGGACGCAGTGTCCTGTATTTTATGATTTTAATAATTTTCTCCAGCTTCATTTTAAGAATACAGTATGTAATAGGGGTGCCTGGCTGGCTCAGTTAAGTACCTGACTCTTGATTTTGGCTCACGTCATAATCTCATGGTTTGTGGGTTTAAGCCCCACATTGGGCTCCATGCTGACAGTGCAGAACCTGCTTAGGATCTTAGGATTCTCTCTGTTCTTCCCCTGCCCCCCCCCCCCCCCCCGCACATGCTTTTTATACTGTATTTTTTTTTTTTTTTTTTAAGTATGTGTTGAGTGTTATCAGTAAGGCTTCTGGCTAAGAATAGGCTATTTATTAGTAGGCTAAGTTTTTGGAGAATCAAATTATATGTAGATTTTCAACAGCACATGGGGTCAGCACCATATACAGTTGGTTCAAAGGTCAACTGTATATGGATTTACTGAAGCCTATTTTAGGTGGTCAAAGCCTTTCTGGCTCCTGGGTCCCTCCCTGGTTGAGATGAACAGAAACCCAGTCTTCAGACAATGAATACTGCTTTATTGTGGCCATGCAATAGGTAATCCAGATAGTTAAGTGTATTTTGGAACTTATCTGTAGCAAAAGAACTACAAGATTCGAAGCCTTTTCTTTTTACCATTGAGAAAAGATATGAAAGCCTCAAATTTGATGTGTGTGGGGGAAATCAAACCTATGACTCCATGTTTTTTGCCTTAATATTTTTTGTTTCCTGTTTTACATTGCATAAGAGCTAAAACCCTAAAAAGGCTTACATATTTTATTTTTTTTTTTTTTCAACTTTTATTTATTTTTGGGACAGAGAGAGACAGAGCATGAACGGGGGAGGGGCAGAGAGAGAGGGAGACACAGAATCGGAAGCAGGCTCCAGGCTCTGAGCCATCAGCCCAGAGCCCGACGCGGGGCTCGAACTCACGGACCACGAGATCGTGACCTGGCTGAAGTCGGACGTTTAACCGACTGCGCCACCCAGGCGCCCCTTACATAACTTATTTTAAATAAGTATATATTGAAGGCTAATTAACTTGGAATCTGAAAGGATAAGCATACTATAGAAAATAGCATAACATGTGCATAAAAGTGTCAAGAGGCTATGAGAAGTCCCTGAACTAGGCTAGACAGATTTCTTTCCTTTATCTTCCAAGGATATGCGTTAATGAAGGTAAAGTACTAACTTTTCCATGCAAAGCTGCACAATTATACTGTAAAATCTTTTCCAGGGATCCTAAAATACCAAAGGTCACCTAGTAAGATGTATAAAATGGCAAAAATAACTCGGATTATAAGAACATTTGTAGAGGATCAATATATCCTTAAAAAAAAAAAAAAATCTCCTTGTGAACAGTGGTAGAACAGCTTTAGGCTGTAAGACAAATTCGCCTACACAAAGGTTAGATCCATGCCTTTGGAGATTAGCTCCATGCTTGCTCAAGGTCTATAATTCATATACAAAATGAATGGTTATCTTGGGGCCCCTGGGTGGCTCAGTAGCTTGAGAGTCTAACTCTTGATCTCAGCTCAGGTCATGATCCAGGTGGGATCTGTGCCAAACGTGGAGCCTGCTTGAGATTCTCTCTCTCCCCCGCCCCCCCCCCCCCCCCCCCCCCGTCCCTCTCTTCTGCTGATACTTTTTAAAATAAAAAAATTAAATGTTTAGCTCCTTACTTCATCTGTATGTGCAAGCGGCCTATTAGGTCTCCATCTCCTTCACTAGAATGTTTCTCACGAAATACTTAATTTACCTTTTCTTTACCAACATACTGATACCAGGGCAAGATTTCTTTAAAATGCTACAATGTACCACTAGGGAATAGCCCTTCCCTCGCCTAACAAAAAGGATAAATTAAGCATTCAGGAAGCTTTATCCTGGTTAATTTTATCTGCCTTTATTTTTAATTAACTAGAATGTTGAAAAGGCAGCGAACTTACTGAAAACCTTCTTGAAATATTCATCTCTCTTCAGTAAGTGCGGCACATACTTAACAATATATATACTCTTTGATGACTCTTAATATCCTTTCTGGTCCCATTAAATAGCCTCTTAGAATTGAGTTTCAACCTGCGAAGACCTGTCCTAGAATTTTTTCTTTTTTAGCCATCAATCTAAGCAATCATTTTGACATTTGATGGCCTTCTAAATGAAGTCCCAATGTAACCTTAGTTAATACAAACTTTTGGACACTTGGTTCAGGTTAATGAGGGTGGCCTATGCCATATATATTGAAATGCAAACATTAAAATTGTATTCCTTTCCTATAGAAATCAATTTTTATATTAAAAGTAGAAATGGGTTTAAATTTGTCAGGAGACTTTTGATCAGGAAGGTTGAATAAGGAACTGGAAACCTCATTTTTTAGGGGCACCTGGGTTGTTCAGTTGGTTAAGCATCTGACTTCCACTTAGGTCATGATCTCAGGGTTCCTGAGTTCAAGCCCTGCATTGGGCTGTGTGCTGACAGCTCAGAGCCTGGAACCTGCCTCAGATTCTGTCTCCCTCTCTCTGCCCTTACCCCACTCGTGCTCAGTCTCTCAAATAAACATTAAAAAAATACCTTTTAATCAAAAACTGAGAATAAGTCATTTATCCTTTAAAATGGAATAAGTTATTATGGCTTCATATAAAAGACTACTCTCCCTTATAAGAAGTATGAATATATTAATACGGGAAGATAACCTGTCTGCTTACAAGGTTTCTAATCAAGTTTCCCCTTTGAAGTAGGCATTACGGCAGGGAAGCGTCTCAGTCCTTATTCACAGCTACTAGTATTTTTGGCTCTTCTTATTCACAAGTACTGCACAAATAAGGTTCCACATTCCAGAATGTAAACTTGTAAGGAAGGTTACTACACACTTATTAATGACTGAGGGAAAACTGTATTATGCCTTTTGCAAATACTTTAAAGTTAATATAGCTAAAAACTTAAGATTGAACATTTGAGTTCTCATTAAACCAAACATAAAATTTGTCCTTGTATATTTTTTTAAATGTTTATTTTTGAGAGAGAGTGTGTGTGTGAGCGGGGAAGGGGCAAAGAGAGGGAGACACAGAATCTGAAGCAGGCTCCAGTCTCTGAGCTGTCAGCACAAAACCGATGCAGGGCTTGAACCCATGAACCGCGAGATCATGACCTGAGCTGAAGTCAGACGCTTAACCGGGCACAAGCTACCCAGGCACGCCATCCTCATATTTTTAATGCATCTTCCAAATCCTACTGAACAGAACTTTCGGCAAGTACCATAAAGAATGTAAAAAATACAAAGCCTTTGACTTCTCCCAACAGAATATACTGCTTGAAGATAATTTCATTGGTACTCACATTTTCTTGATTTACTATTTCAATCCTAGATTAATGATTTAATTAATTTATTTAATGATTTAAACATTTTCTTGATTTACTATTTCAATCCTAGATTAGGCAAAATCTACAATTCAGAGTGCTATGCTACTGATACCACTATACATAGGTATTACCATACCTCTTTTCTGGCAGATGAGGAAATAAAAAGACTCAGAACCGATGTTTTAGAAGATCAAGACATTTAACAAACTTTAAACATATACACTCTGATTTCTAAACAAGAAATGGAACCTAATTGACCAAAATAAAAAAGGTGGGAAGAATGAGGAAACTCTTGTTATTCATAGTACTTTTTATGTACTGTCAGTAAAAAACAGTTGTGTAATATAGATATCTTCACAGCATGAGATAAATTTTCTTCAAAGAAGTCACCAAAATTATGGCACTGAAGCCAATTTTTAAAACTTTTATTGATTTTAAATTCAAAACAAAATCCAGTTTGAACCACAAAATTCAGTTTGAACCACAAGTGGGAATACAGTGTGTTCAAGATATTTCTAAAGCTATTATTCTACAGAATGATGAAACAGCATTGCATAATATGAACTTTTCATTCCGGTAGTTTATAGATTTTCTTAGGAAGAATTAAATTTTTTAACACCACTTAATATGACTTCACAAAAAAGATATTTTTTAAATGACTTGCCAAATTTATCATTATGAGTTTTAAAACAAGTCTATAAATGGGTAAAGCAAGCAAAATCTTCACTTTTATGTTTGCAAGGCTCTGCCTTTATAAAGCAAGAAGAGTAGATTATGTATTTTTTGTTGAAAACTTTTTGTACTTAAATCTCACAAGTGTGTTGGCACTTAGAAATCCACATACTGTATTTCATCAGATTCTGATCAACCTGATTTTGTGTAATGCTAGTTCTACAAGGTACAGAAATTCCCCATTGCTCCTAATGCCAGGGGACTAACCCGAAGTTATTATTCCACTCTTATCTGTGCAGAAAAGTCTGTTGATCTTTTAACCAGCCCTCTGCCTTACCTGATGCCAAAGAGAAAAGAGACTGGAAAGATTCTTGCTGCCCTTGGAGCAAGAGACAACACAGGGAGGGGAGAATTTAGCTGTTGATGGGTTTAGCATCTAGATGTATGCCCTGGAACACAACACTGCCTCCAAGATCCTCTTTAAGTCAAGTCATTTCTTAACACTATAAACTATATGGTGTTCTTAAGTCTGTATCGTCAAACAGAAGCTTCTGTTACAGTAATTAGTCTGTCTCTGGAGCAAAGTTTCTTTTAAGGAAAAACACTACTGACTACCTAACGTGATTGCCAAATGTAGAGCTTGTTTTAAATGTGACTCAGAGTCCTCTAGAATGCCATGGCAACTACTGTGAGTCTGCTTATTAACAAAAAGGAAGAAAAAGAGGACTGATTTTATAGATAAATGTAAGGATGAATTACTGAAGTTCCAAAATCAAAGTCTGATTCTAAACACAACAAAGAAATTTTTCCATTCAGGATTAAGATGTCTTTAAGAGTTGAAACGATTTTGGAGGTCATCCAGCCCAACTTCCATCCAGATATCACGCCTCTCACATATAGTAGTCTTCTGAATTATAAAAATTTATAAAGTTATTTTTTTAAAAAAAGCTACATAAATAAAAATTATACATATAGAAATATCTATTCAGCAATGCCATAATTTAAATATTCAAATCAAACTGGGTAGAATTGGTTACTTCTCACCCCCACAGACTGTATTTACACACTAACACATCAAATTACATTTAAACAACAATAGTACTAACTGGACTAAAATGGAGAAAAAGTGTTCTAACACAGTCCCTAATATTTCCATAAACATAAAACTGCAAGTCACCAATGTGAACTGTATCTCAAACTGCCAAAAAAAAAAATTGTAAGTAACTTGCTAACCTGGAATTGGGTCTCTCATTTAAGGTTTGATTCTGGAATGTAAATACGGTTTTTCAAAGTAATAAAATCTCTTGTATATAGTCTATACATACTAATCGTTTACAGGGACTGTGAATCTATATAGCATCACAAATGGGAAGCTCTAGTGATTAACGAAGTATGTCCAACACAGAAAATAACTATTCAGTCAAAAGTATGAAAGGTTTGACCTTATTTAAAATATGAAAAAGCTGAGTACTTGAAAGATATATGAAAATACTCAGCAAAGATACTATGAAAAATTGAAAAAGTAACTTTTTTTCTCAAAAAATTATTTTAGGCCACAGTATGTAACAGAACTTATTGCTATTTGAAATATCATTAAAAATAGGTTCATATATAGAAGAGATCATACTTTACTAATATAAAACGATATGCTCCTTTTAGAAGACATACTCTCTAGATCTCATTTCTAAAACTCTGTATTTTCTCATTTCCAAAATTTCTGTATATATCTAATCAAACTGACCTTACCAAAATCCCACAAATTATAAATCAATTAAAGTTCTGATCTCATTAATTTTAGCTTGTTTCATTTCATTAGCATTTGTTTTTTTAGTTCCAAAGGCTCCAGCAGCAAGTTCTCTCTTTGTGTTTTGTATTTTCAGCATATTTTCTTCAACAGAATCCTTCACAATGAACTTTAAAAAAGAAAAAAAAAAAATGGTAAGTACTTTTAGGTTACAATATTTAAAATCTTCAATGTAAAAAAAAAAAAAAAAAAGAAAATTAAGACATGATAAAATTTGGTCCACTATAAGGAAATCTGCTTTTCTACTTTATTACAAAGCTTTTAAAATTGCTCAATAATCTATTATAAACTATTTAGCTCTTTTTTTCTCAATATGCAGTGAGTATATTCAGAACATGACATAGTAACTACAGCTGAACACTGCTTTCCCTCATCACTCAGTATGGCTTTCTTGTATAAAGAATATGGCTGTAAGGCCATAAAGTTACATCTTTACAACAGCACCATAGCAAACCTATAAGCAAACTTTATAGGCAACTCTGTAGCTGGAATTAGCAATACAAATTTAGCATTATATTTAAATAGCCAAATGAGATTTTCCAAGAAATGGAATAAGCCTTTACCTGGTTTAACTTACAATCTGAAAAAGTTAAAGAGAAAAAAGATGCCTAAGAAGAATTTCTGATAGGGGCGCCCTGGGTGGCTCAGTCAGGTTAAGTGTCCAGTTTTGACTCATGTCATGATCTCATGGTTTCCATGAGTTCAAGCCCCACGTTGGGCTCTGTGTAGAGCTCAGAGCCTGGAGCTTGCTTCAGATTCTGTGTGTCCCTCTCTCTCTGCCTTTCTCCCACTCATCTCTCTCTCAAAAATAAAAAAATTAAACATTTCTGATAAAAACCTTGATTAAAAAATATCCTCATTAACCTACAAATAAATGTCCTCAATCTTAAATGTATCCACTAGAACTTTACCAAGTACAGTACACTTAAAACAATAAAAGGAACAGGTCAAGAATGATTACTATCACTACTACTATTCAACATTGTGTAGAGATCCCAGTAACTGTAATAATTAAACAAGATGAACTATACAACGTGAAAAGACCTAAGTAGAGAGACATACTAAATTCTTGTATGGGAACACTCCTTATTTATAAAGGAGACCATTCTCAAATTGATCATAAATTCAATAAACCCCAAAAAAGATTTCTTAAATGGGATCTGGTAACTTCTAAATCCACAGTTCAATTCAAGAGTAAATAATCATATTAACCAATCCTGAAAAAAAAGGGTTAATGAGAACACTTTGTCCTGCTAGTTATCAAAGCATACTTTAAAAAACCATAATTATTAAAGTGATATTGTCCTGGGATTAGGAAAAGAAATTAGTGAAACTGGAACACAGGAACAAAAGTCCAGAAAGAGACTCACGTTAATATATATGAACTCGTTTATGATAAAAGTGACATTTCAAATAAGGAGAAAAAAAGGATATACTTAAAAAAAAAAAAAAAGATGGAGCACACAGCTCTTCATTTGAAAAAAGAACCATATCATGACTCCTAAAAGATATAACATTTTAAAAGAATATGGGAGGGATTATAAATTCTAAGATCTTAAAATCCATTAGGTATTTTTAAAAAGCTGACCTGTTTTAAAATCATAAAAAACAGAACCAGTTCAAAGGAAAAGCTTGATAACAAACCATCTGCAATATACCTAACAAATTTTAAATCAGACTGTATAAAAGAGTCCTTTATTTTATAAGACTATATTTGTACTTCATGAAAACTGGGCAAACACCAACCAATTCACAGAAAAAAATATTAACAGATAAGCGAAATATAAATATACTCAAAGTCTTAGGTATACGTAAATTGAAAGGGGACTTTTAAAAAAATTTTTTTAATGTTTATTCATTTTGTGAGAGAAAGCATGAGCTCTTGGGAGAGGGACAGACAGAGATAGGGAGACACAGAATCTGAAACAGGCTCCAGGCTCTGAGCTGTCAGCACAGAGCCCCGACGTGGGACTCGAATTCATGAACCATGAGATCACGACCTGAGGTGAAGTCAGATGCTTAACCAACTGGGCCACGTAGGTGCCCTGAAAGGGCACTTTTTTGACCATCATGTAAGGAAAAATTTATATCATGCTTATATATCATTAAGCCTATTTTGAAAACAACTTGAAAGCTGTAAGAGTTCTAAATCCAAAATTCTAGTTTCCTTAACCTATCCTGAAGAAGTACTTTTATGTAATATAATGCCAATTATGGCACTGTTTTTATTAGCAAAACATTAGACTAAAGAAATTATGATGTATCTATATGCAGACGTTAAAAAAAAATGGCTTTGTAGGGTCATCAAATACACAGAAAGCAGAAGGTTGTTTGCTGAGGGCTGAGTTTCAAGTTGCGATGAAAAAGTTCTGGAGATGGATGATGGTGATAACTGCACGACAGTATGAAAGTAAGTACTGCCACTGAACTGGACACTTCACAGTATTTACTTCAACTATTTTTATGTATACTTTACTAGTATAGGAAAAAAAAGAACAGGCTCTATATGTACTTATATCGTAGTTCCCAATATATACTGCTAAGGGAAAAAAATAAAAGTATGGTCCCATTTACCTTAAAAGAAAATTTTTAAAGGAGAGATGTATACATACAAATGAATCTATGTAAAGTAGAGAAAGGGACTTTGAATAACATGTTAAACTACTGATGGTGGTTTCCTCTAGAGGAGATTAAAGGTGATCTTCATATTTTGTTCTGCATAATTCTGCAAATTTTATAATATATTCATACATTTTTTTGTGTAATTTTAAAAACCAAATCAACTTAATTTTAAAACACATGGCTTAAAAACTCACTTTTGTGATGATAACTTCTTGCTTCTGGCCAAGTCTATGGCATCTGTCAAAGCACTGATCTTCAGCAGCTGGATTCCAGGCCTAACAAGAGAATATGAATGGCTTTATTACCACCCTGATCTGTGAGTTTTCTGCACATATCCTTTCATTTCAGTATTACTCAGTCATCTATTACTGACTCAAATTTCTCTGACTGAATTAGATACTGACATAAATGCTCTGGGAACCCCACCCGCTCTGCTACTATGACCAGCAGCTACTCTCCATCATTTCACTCCACTGCTTCTAGTATCCAATAACAGTGCCTGGTGCATAGAAAGCACCCAGCATTAGTATCTTTCCTTTTTCATTTTGAAGTTGATCTATGTTTAACAAAGGAAAAAAAGGTTACACATCCTCTTAAATGGCTTTACATCAGAAAAGATACATAATTGGGTCCATTTATGAAAAAAAGTTTTCTTTTTGCTGGTTTTTCTTTTTTACTTCCATTTGTTAAAAGTCCTAAAACTAAAGGCTCTGTTGATGTAATTTTTTTTATCTATATTTGAATGTGACTTCAAAATTGAACTAAAAGTAACATTAAACAAAGGCATTCTCATGGAGACTTTTTTTTTTTTTTTTTTTTTTTTTAAAGAGAGAGCTGTGGAGAGGGGCAGAGGGAGAGACAGAATCAGAGAATCTTAAGTAGGCTTCATGCTGGGGGCGGTCTCTCCATCCCACAACCCTGGGATCATGACCTGAGCTGAAATCAAGAGTTGGATGCTCAACCGAGCCACCCAGGCACCCGTTTGGGGACTGTCTTAAAGTGAAGAATAAAACAATGAAGCGAAGAAAAGAATAAGCAGAAACATACAGAGTTCTTCAGTCTAGAAATACAGGAGTCAAATGGTTTGGAAATACTATCATGAACTATCAGTGTAGGGATCATTAAATTTTAAACTATGGGATGATTCTTGAAGCTGAAAATGGGGTGTTGAGGGAAAAGTAACATTTACACAGCAAAGTACTATCTGAAAATTAAAATCATAAATGCACATGTAAGTAAGTTTATAGTAGGATTCATACTCAGGCTGTTACTTTCTTCTATTTAAAGTTCCTTTGAGCTCTAGGGAAAAGGAGATTTTACTACTGTTGTAATCTGAGTTTTGGGTGGTTTTTGTACAGAAATCAGATTTTAAGGAAATATTTAGCTTATGGTTTTCTAAAACTGATAATCATATTTTGTACATATTTTGTATTTCTCAATTGGACACGCTTAGAAACTGTTATACCAAGAGCCCAGGTAAAATGTTCTTTCTGTTGTATTTTATCTAGGAACCTTCTAATGAGCTGACAATATACGTATAGTATGACTACCAGGAATCTAAGTTTATCTCATGATCTAAAACTGACAGTATTCATTCTCACATGTACTGATGAAGGAAGGTAATTAGCTTTATCAAAAGTTCATAATCAAACATTTAAAATACACCTTAGCCCTTATGCAATATTCCATGAAAAGGTCAAAGATTTTCATGAGTTATTTTCCTGGAACGTGGCTTCCATTTCAAAGTCAGAAACATTTAAAATGTTCAATGAAAATCAATCTATGACTTACTAAAACATTCCAGAAGTTTTTGTAAACTGATAAAAGAATATAGTTTTTGATCATGAGTTTTATAAAACTATATTTGGTATCAACCTTTTCCTTATCAGGTATTAAGATTATAACCGAAGAAAAAAATAATTTGGGAATCTGTCCAAAAATCATCTTTTAAGAATATCATCAGGTTAGTTAAAACTCTAGCAAAGATTTAAGACTTCATCCACAAAACTAAGGCAAGAAAACACAACAGACCACTGCCATCTATGACATTAATGTCTGTGAATGCCAAACTATGGCTCTGGCTAGTATTGAACTGGGTGGGTGTTACTACCCTCAGGTGAAGAAAAAGTCTTGGTAAGAGGTGCGTTCATACATAAACTAGATGGCCTAACCAAAAGAACTCAAATTTGTAGCTCAGTAAACTTGGTTATGAAATTTTCTGAGTTTCAGGCAACAAGCTCTAAAACCATAAATCTCAAATCTATGAATCACAGAAATAGCAAATAGGGTTGCCTCTAGCCCAAACAGTAACCCAGTACAAATTAGAAACTAAATTAGTCCAGAATGCCTGCAGCTCAAACAGCCTCTTTGAGCAATTAGAACAAGGTGCTGCTCCTCTGTGGATGTTCCTCCTAGGTCAGTTTAGTGAGTAAAGTTCAGTCTGAATTTTAGCTCCCACTCTACAGCTAAACCTATATTATACCAACCACAAGTGACTGCACCCTATTAGATGCTAGAATTTATCCAAAATACTCCATGAATGGTATTAGTTTCTAAAATTGTGATGCTGGACACCTGCACCTGAATCACCTATGGTCTGTATTAAAACAGCTTCCTGGGTCACATCTAAGAACTCCTAAATCTCTGAGGATAGAGGTCAGAAATTACATTCTACCTAATTCTTTGCACATTAAAAATTGAGACTATTAGCACCATGATGGTAGCTACTTTGTCTACCTTGTTTATAGCCAGATTCCTAGTGCCTGTAAGACTCCTTGACACAACATAGGACTGCATTATTTGTTGGCCAAATGGATGAAACCACTACATTAAAAGCATGACAGATAACAGAAACTAATTGCATATATATAGAAGTAGAAAACTGCAGCACACAAATTAAAAACATGGACTTTGATGGGCAAGTTATTTTACTTCTCTGTGCTTCAGTTTCCTCACCTGTAAAGTAAGGACAGTAATACATTGACCTCATAGGGATATTGTGACAATTTCATTTGATATATGTAAAGTGCTTAAGAAAAAGCCCTCAATACACATTTATTAAGTTATCATCTATTTCTAAAGTTTGCCTCAGAGTTTTCACAATCAATTATAACTATAAAGGTATTTACCAAACAGTTCATTTTTTAAAAAAGTTTAAAATCTACAGAACTACTTACTGGATCCATTAAAAACACGCGAGAAGCTGCAGAAAGATTTAAACCAACTCCACCTGCTTTCAAAGATAGAAGCATTATAGTTGGAGATCCTGCTTCAGTGTTTTGAAAACACTGAATTGATTCAACTCTTTTCTTCTGTGCCATAGAACCATCCAAACGAGTAAACACAAATCCAGAGGCTCTAATGGAAGGACAAAAGAGACAAGTAACACCTTCTATACTATTTTAAAAACATGTTAATTACAAATTTCATTCAACCAATTCTTCCACTCATTTATTCTGACAAATATTTACTAACCACCAGTCAGTATTTTTTCTGATAAATTCAGGACTTATCTTTAAAATCCTATGCTCCCAGGAAATATTGTGACTCTATCATTTTACATAGATGAAATGACTGTAACTGGTAAGACAATTATTTTTTGCTATCCCTATCAAAACACTTACATAAAATCCTTTTACTCAAAGTGAGAAACAATACTGAATTTACCTGAGTGGTGTTTCTATTAAAGACAGGAATGTTGTAAACTGAGAAACAACTAAACTTTTTATGTTGGGGTTCTTCTTTCTTAAGTCAATCAATGCATGCATTAGTGCATTAATCTGCAAAAAAAATTAGAACACCTGTTGGATTCCATTTTGAATAGGCAAAATACATATAATTTTTTTATTAGGAAAAGAAAGGCCCTGCCCCATTATTTCCCTAAAAATGCAAAAGTAAAAGACAATGTTTTTAAAAACACTGAAAAAATGCACTCATAAACTGAAGCTTCTTTGCTCTCAAATGCACCACTAGAAAATTAAAAAGTTAACACTAACAGAGCATAATATTTAAATGACAGGATGAAAAGTATTTTAATAAATGGTATCCTTATATAAATGTAAAACAAATACTCAAATATTTGCCCATGTATATTTTACCTTTGAACTGGATGTCCATTCCATATTAGACTTTTTTTCAGTGTCACATGCCAATTCTTCTGGAGGACATTCTAATAAATTGTCTCCATGTATATCATTTCTGCATAAAGGACATTTAGCATGTGGCTATATAAGAAAAGAATAAGATATGAATGAAGCTTATCAGAGGAACAAATATCAACTTACCTAAAATTTGTTATCAAGTTTATTTGAGAGAGAGCAAGTGAGCGCACGATGGTGGGGCAGAAAGAGAATCCCAAGCAGGCTCTGCACCATCAGCACAGAGCCAGACATGGGGCTCAAACTCACGAACCGTGAGATCATGACCTGAGCTAAAATCAAGGGTCAGATGTTTGACCGACTGAGTCACCCAGGTGCCCCAACTTACCTAAATTTTTAAAAAGCATGGTAAATTCTAAAACCTTAATAGCTACCATTTTATTAGACTTTTTAGATTCATCCACTTGAGATAAATCTGTACATGCTAAACTCCAGGCAGATGTAATGTTCTAATGTGTCAAGTGGGACTGGGTAAAAAAAGGAGCAAAAAGTATGTCATCTTGATTAGCAACAGGAGCTTGAAACAATATTATAATACAGTTTACCCTTGAACATGGGTATGAGGATTTTTTTTCAGTAAATACAGTACGGTACTATAAATGAATTTTATGATTTTAGTATTTTCTCTTTAGTGTAAGAATACCACATATAATATATAACAAAGATATGTGTCAACTGTTTATGTTATCAGTAAGGCTTCCAGTCAACAGTAGGCTATTAGTAGTTAAGTTTTAGGGCAGATTTTCTGCACAGGGGGTTAGCACCCCAACCCCTGCCTTGTTCAGGGTGAAGTGTACTATTTGCAGACAAGTAAAGAAACCAGAAATAATAGTATCTTGAACCTAACTACATTACAGCACACTAGTTGAAACTGTTCTTTACGAAAAAAAAAAAAAATTCTGGGGCACCTGGGTGACTCTGTCGGTTCAGTGTCCAACTTTGGCTCAGGTCATGATCTCATGGTTTGTGAGTTTGAGCCCTGCATCAAGCTTTCTGCTGTCAGCACAGAGCCCGCTTTGGATCCTCTATCCCCCTCTCTCTCTGCCCCTGCCATCCTGCTTCTCTCTCTCAAAATAAATAAACTTAAATTTTTTTTTCCTTTTTAGATGGCTTACAAAGCTAGTCAAGACCTGTTAAATCCTATCAGGCTCATTCAAAGCAATATTTTTTGTGTCCATTTGTACCAACACAAGCTAATAAACAGTCTCCAAAATAACTACATACCAAATACTATTATAATAAAAAAGATTGTGAAACTAAAACAATGTTAAAAGTCAGTTTAGTGGTGTTAGCTTTGGGGAGGAGGGAGGAGGTAAATGATTGAAAGGGGACACAGGGAGACCAGAGTAGTAGTTAAATGAATGTGTTTACTTCATAATTCACTCAACTGCACAATCATGACTTAGGCATTTTTTCCTACAAGTATACCAATAAAAATGTTTTAAAAAAAACTCTACCTCAGCTGAAGAATTCTTAAAGGATTATTCCGCTTCAAAAATTCTACCATATCTAAGAATCTAGACCTACCTTATCCAATAGCCAATAAACACATGTGGCAAGCCCCTGAAATGCAGCAAAGGCAAACTGAGATGTGCTGTAACTGTACAATACCACACTCTGAACACTTAAAGTAAAATCATGTAAAAATCTCAATTTTAGATATACTGGATAAACAAAAATGTCACTAACTTCACCTATTTCTACTAGAAAGTTTAAAATTACCTTTGTGTCTCACATTACTGATCCATTTATTGGATAGCAATGATCTTAACAGTAGAACTAGGATATTAACTGTGAACATGCCTCCAAATGTGTGGTGTCTTTTTATGTTTAAAAGGAATTATAAGAAACAGATTACCTATAAAATACTGACATAATTAACCATAAAAGGTGCACTAGTAAGTCTAAGTAAATCCAACTCTTTACAATCTGTTGGACTTCGGTTTTCATTACACTCAAGACTGACTAGTGCACCATTCCATCAAACACTGACTCTGTACCTAGCATAAACTAACCTGCTCGTTCTGAATGACTTGGCAAATACAGGGCTTACAAAAGACATGTGCACAATGTGTTATGACAGGAACCGTTAAAGAATCCAAGCAAATTGCACATTCTTCATCAGAACCTGAGCTCAGAATTAACTTCATCTTCCTTATTAACTTCTTTCGTAGTTCTTCAGGTGTATCATTTCCTAGAGAAAAGGCTGAAAAATTAATTTCACAGCAAGATTTGTAATATGACTAGACAAGTTAATCTTCCTTATATGGGGAAAAGTTTTGCTTGGGTAGTCCTTATTTAGGTTTTTTCTATCATAGGCAAAAAGCATGGTTTAAATTAAAAAAAAATTCAGATGCTAGAATAGTAGCTAACCCACATAATATACCTTACACAACAGCATCATTATAGTCTGCACATACTACCACAGAATAAAAAGCAAATCCAATTTGTCACTGTTATCTGTCACTGGAAATCCTGGAAGACATCATTATTACTCCATTTCATTGGTAAGAATTTGTGGGTATATTCTTGAGTCCTATTCTAAAAACAATGTTCATCTGACGAATAAGAAACTGTATTTAGGTAATATGAAAAATTTCTCATCCTGATTTAAATATCCCTAACCAATATAATAGTGTAAACCAATCACATCTACTTACCTGAGGGACCACCGGAAGACACTGCATTCGTAAGAAGATGAGTATGACAACAAATCTGCCGCAATCTAAGCAAAAGACCCAGGACATCTGCATAGTGTGCAAGGACAGTCCCTTCATTAAAATACCTAGAGATAAAAATGTTAAATATTATGAAGGCCTTTAAACAATATTATTCTCTATTCTAAAATAGTGGAATAAAAATGGCATTGTTCCCTTCTTCTCTGGAAATCAAAACAGTGGAAAACAGAAAAGCAAACCACCTTTAATGAAATAAGAGACTTGTAACAATGAAGCAAAATATATGAGAAATGGCTGCCAGTTACAATAGAAGTTGGATAGAAGATACCGAGAGAGATGACTGCAGATCTCAAACAGACCTGCCAGAGCACAGTTCTTCAAAACAGATGGCACAACCCTTAGGGGAAAATCAACATGTTTCATATGCAAAAACAGAACAGGGTACATGGCTGTGGTCTGAACTTCCCTGGACAAGTTTTATACCAAAGAGAGAAGACCAGCTAAATAAGGAAATACAACAGACCTACTGTGTTTACAGAAAAGATTATGGGCATAAAATTCCATATTACAAGGAATCTACAGCTTCTGATCTCTGTTGTATAAACACAAATAAAACCTAAAAGGCTCCTATATAACCCTGAGTCATAATTTATATAGGGATACTTCCTACTAGTCTGTGACATAGCTATGGCCTTCCCCCTTCATATTAGCCTCTTATAAATAGTCCAGAAAGAACTCAAGACATTCAAATATAATAATCAGCAAAGAGCAAGGGACGAACAAATGGCACTGAAAGAAAACTCACCAAAAAAATGTTGCCACAGAGCAAATAAAAATTATGAACAAGGATACTGCCATGATTTACTATCATGGCAAAACAACAGATGAAAACTGAGGTGGTACAGTTCAGAAGTGTGAAAGAGAAAAGTGAACCATCAGAGAAATGAAAGCCACATTGAAATCAGCATAAAAGAGACAAGCCACTGACATAAACATAAGCAAGAATGTGGGAAACAGAAAGATAAAAAATAAAATTAAACAGGGGCGCCTGGGTGACTCAGTCCGTCAAGAGTCCAACTTCAACTCAGGTCATGATCTCCCAGCTCGTGGGTTCGAGCCCCGTATCAGGCTCTGTGCTGACAGCTCAGAGCCTGGAGCCTGCTTCACATTCTGTGTCTCCCCTTCTCTCTGCTCCTCCCTCGCTTATGCGCTCTCTCTCAAAAATAAACTTAGAAAAAATAAAATTTAACAGAAAGATATAAAGGATTAGAATAAAATGATACCAATGGAAAACAAAAAAACATCTAAAACATACAAAGATAAAAAAATGGAACAGAAAACAACATTTAAAGAAAACTTTCCAGGAAAAGGAGGAGGTGGAAAAGCCCAGAATCTACAGATTTAAACAGTATCACATGTTCCAGAAAAAAATCAAGAGAGGTCTTGGTGCTGGACTTTAAAGAAAAACCTAAAATAAAATCAGGGTTTTCAATAGAAACATCCAACAGAAAATACAGCAGGACAATGACAGGTTTCTGAAAGAAGAATGGGTAATCCAAAAATTATATACAATCACATTTATAAGTATATTAAGGCAATAGAAGAAGTACAGCTTAATGATTAGGAGCACAGACTCTAGAGCTAGACTGAGTTGAAAACCTGGCTCTGCCAATTTAACTGTGAAACTTTAGGTAGGTTTTTCTTTTCTTTTTTCTTTTTTTTTTATGTTTATTTTTGAGAGAGAAAGACACAGAATCCAAAGGAGGCTCCAGTCTCTGAGCTGTCAGCACAGAGCCTGACATAGGGATCTAATTCACAAACTGTGAGATCATAAGCTGAGCCGAAGTTAGACACTTAACTAACTGAGCCACCTAGGTGCTCCGGGTAGATTTTTAACCTGTGTCTTCAGCTGTCACATCTTTATGAGGTATGTATTATTACCATGACACTATAAGACAGTTGTATTAAAAAAGTTAATACATGGAAAACACTCAGAATAGTGTCTGAACTATGGTTAAGTCATATATCTATCCATCTATCTATCTGCTGTTATTATTAGTAATAGTAGTATTATATCAACAAATAATTCTAAATAGTCAACAGTACAAAGAAGAGGCAATATAATATAAAGGTTAAACTCACAAGCTCTAAAACCAAACTGCCTGAATCTAAATACCAGCTCTGTCATTCACTAGCTGTGTGACCTAGTACAAGTTACTGTGCCTCAGACTCTTTATCTAGAAAACGTGGGTAATCATTGTATTGACTTGGTAAGCTTGTTGTGAATTAAAACATATAAGCGCTTGAATGCATAACATCTAGTAAATGCTCAATAAATGTTACTAAATGTATTACATAGTAAAAAAATACTTTTAGGGGCGCCTGAGTGGCTCAGTCAGTTAAGCATCCAACTTTGGCTCAGGTTATGATCTTGCGGTTCTTGAGTTCGAGCCCCACGTCAAGCTCTCTGCTGACAGTTCAGAACCTGGAGCCTGCTTTGGATTCTGCCCCTCCCCTGCTCATTCTCTCTCAGAAATAAACAAACATTTAAAAAAGAAAAAGAAAACTTTTAAAACAATCTATTTCTTTTCTGTGGTTTCAATAGTTAACTCTTCTCAACCTTTTCAAATAGAATAACCTTTACAACCAGTCTATTCCTTGGCATGGTCACTTACTACACTAATAGTCAGCATTTCAGTTTAACGATCTCTTTTGAGTCCCAGATAAGAGTAGAAGCCTCCACCACTCCTCTTCCACCAGCCACTCCTGTCTTCCTTGTTAGATCTCTTCTCATCTAGTCTCATGCTTTAATTACCATCTACACACAGGTGACTTTCAAATTTACATTAAGAACTTTCCCATGAACACTAATTTCCTATATATGAGACATCTCCACTTAGAAATTTCACAGGCATCAGTCAATGGGTCCAAAACTGAACTTCCGATCTTTCCTGAAAAAACTCTGCTCCTCCCACAGACCTATTTCTGCAAATGGTAATTTCAACTTTCTAGTCACATTCATGTGAAAAAGCTCAGTGTTATCTTTGACTCCTGTCTCCCTCCCCATCAGCAAGTTCTATTGGCTCTGCCTTCAAACTATGACAGAATCCAACCATTTTTCACCCCCTTCATCACCACTCTACTGTAGTGAAAACCACCATGATCTCTTATTTGACTACTGCCACTCTTCTCCCTATCTATGCCCGTACTCCTAGAATCTAAATCTTAACACAGCAGTCAGTGATCCTTTTAAAATATAAGTAAGATTATATCACTCTCCTGGCTCAAAACCCTTCAAAGTTTTCTAAACTAAAGAAAGTAAGAGCCAAAGTCCTTGAAATATGCAGTAATGCCTTACAAAACCACCATGTAGTCCCCACTCCAATCTCTCTCTGACATCACTGCTATTCCATCTAGCTCATATCATCCAGCCACACTTGCCTCAGTTGCTTTCTAAGCTCACCAAACGTGCTCCCAACTCAGGGGCTTTATACTTCCTGTTCCCTCTGAAATGTCCCCAATTCCAGTCTCTTTTAGACCTATTCCCACATATCACCTCAGTAAGGTCTTCACTGAATAACCTATTAGCTTCAACACTTCCTATCCCCTTTCTCTGCTTTAGTTTTTTTCCATAAAATTTAATTTTTTTTAATTGTCTGTTTCCTGCCATTAAAATATAAACTCATTGAGGGTAAAGACTTTTGTCTATTTTATTATGTTGTATCTCAAAATGTATTACACTTAATAAATTCTGGTTGAAAGAATGAGTATGAAGGAAATTTCAATCACCACTACAAAATTCTGAAATCTGAAATCACTTACTTAGAACAATCTTTTTCAAACTAATTCCTGTTAAACCTGCTTCGTATTTTTTTTTTCTTTTCAACGTTTATTTATTTTTGGGACAGAGAGAGACAGAGCATGAACAGGGGAGGGGCAGAGAGAGAGGGAGACACAGAATCGGAAACAGGCTCCAGGCTCTGAGCCATCAGCCCAGAGCCTGACCCGGGGCTCGAACTCACGGACCGCGAGATCGTGACCTGGCTGAAGTCGGACGCTTAACCGACTGCGCCACCCAGGCGCCCCGACCTGCTTCGTATTTCAATGAAGTTCTCGTATCTTGAAAATTCGCCTATTTTCTCAGCCCTCTTTTGCCTTTACTTGTCTCCTACTCATTATTGGTTCCATAAGCACTACCATCAAACATGTTCTTGCTTGGACTAGAATTTCTCACCTTCTACCAATCCCCAATCCCTTTATAATCTACGTCATCAGCTCCTATTCCCCAGATTTCACATGTTGTTGGAAAGTCCCAGATTTCACATGTTGTTGGAAAGTCTACATATATTCAATACTACATGAAGCCTGTATCCCACTCTAAGAACTTTAACAACTTTTTATAATGGCTGCAAATCCAGCTATCTTCAACTTCCCATCACCTTTCTCTGTAGATGCCCTTTGTCTCATATTTCACTGACTGCACTCTTTACCCCCCGCTAGGCTTCATTTTTATCCACCAATCTGCTTTATTCTCTTTTCTATGTGTAGTCTCTTCTATGCTTTCTTTTCCCAAGGCAGATTTTTCAAATAAAATGCAAAACATTGACAGAGCAACCAACCAGCAATCCTATGTACCAGTCTCACTTTCTTCTTCCGTTTACAAACTTCATGAAAGTGGTCTACCCCTACCTACAGCTGCTACTTCTTTGCAATTCCCTTACACCTACAATTTGGTACACACCTCACTATTCTGGTGAACCTATGTTAAGATTTTACACCAATAACTCCTGAATCACCATTTAAATGGCTTTTCTAAGTCTCCATACTATCTGTCACTCCTAACCATTCCCTCTTTCTCCAACAGTTTTCTTTACTTTTCTTCATAATTCTGCCCTTGATAGAATCTTCTACATAAACTTCTCTTTATTTTCCTACTTCTTAAATGTGGACATTCCCCAAAGTTTTGGTCCTTAAATAGGTTTTTTATCTCTCTCTCTCTCTCTCTCTATATATATATATATACTTCCCTCAATGTTTTTATCTACTCCCATGATAGAGAGCCAGGAATAGAACAAACAAGGTCTTCTAACTAGCCATTCATAATTCATCATTTCACTTTTTTTCCTAACTTAAGGAATTACTTACCTGGTAAGTTGTAATACAATTTCATTTACTTCAACTACAAATTCATGAAAAACAATTTAAATAAAGAAGCATATTATCTTTCAGTATACTTCAGACTTTACTGCTGACATTTCTAAAAAATACTATTCAGTTAAATAGGAAAGAAAATAAAAATTATTTTCTAAAATGGCTTTCTTTTTTCCATACCTTCCAATAGTAGCTCTGCCTTCATTTTTTACAGACTGATAAATTTTTCTCTCTTCATCTGAAAGTGTAATGTGCTGAATAAATACTTTACGTTCTGGTAACTCCAAAACAGGTTTTCCTTTAATTTTGCTGGTCTTTGTTCTTCTAAGAGTAATATTTTTAATTAGGGATTGTAAACGCCTAGTCAAAATAAAACAAATAATTACATAACTTTTCTGTGTAAGTTGACTTAACAACAACAAAAAAAGTATTTTAATATATTACTGTTTTACAACCTAGTAAGTTTTTAAAAAATCCCTTATTTGGAGTTTTATCCAATATGATATCATAAGAAATATATTCTACAAATATAAAATTGTAGCAACGATGCACTGATTGCCCTCAACTCAATACTTGTCACAGTCTAATCTTCTATCTTGCCTTTATTTTTAACTTCTCCCCGTTTTTGTTCTAATCACTAACCTTTTTACTTATTTCTGTTAACTACATCACTCAATATTCAACACTCAAATTCTTAAGTACCTACACTAATTGCAAGGCATTATACTAAATTTCATAAACTCCGAATGAGAAAACATCTTACTTTCAAAAATATTTTTTCAGTAATATGAAAAACACAGTACAAAATAAGTAATTTTTACAAAGTAAAAAATTTAAAAAAATTTAAAATTGCCAAAAAAATTAAAACACAATGTGACAATTCAGAAGAAGGGAGAAATGCCTTCTAGGTTCTACAACCTTTATACTCCCTTCTCATTATCAGAAAAAAAGGAGGCACATCAATTCTTTAAGGGAAAGTTTTTCCTAACACTGAAATATAAATAAAATTTCTTAAATTATAATTTACATAGTTGGTTCTGAAAAGCAAGCAGACAGTACTGCAAACTAGGTTGGTGGCTTCTGAACCTTTTTCCCTATAACCACAGTAAGAAACACATACCATCCAGCAAACATTATTGTATAAACACACATACACATATAACAGAAACATCTCACAAAAACAATACTTACTATGTGTGATATGCTCTGTTTTCTTAAACCTTCTATTCTACTTCACTTTGTTTTATAAGGCTAACTGCCATCTTTATAATGATTTCACAACCTGCTAATGGATCCCAAACTCTGAAAACCACTGCTCTAGCCAAAAACCTTAAACCACATTATTAGCGGAGTACCCTGTGAAATGGCTATCACCAAGTTGAATTTTATTTGTCTCCATGAGAAATAGCTTTCTCTCTTATTGATGCGAGTGTATATCCTACCATTCGATTACCACTATATAAAGTTACACAAGATAAGTTATGAAAATTTAGTGCATACTGGATGTTCAGAGCATATAGTTTTTCCTGCCACTGTTTAACCAATTAATGGTGGTTTCAGGGGTAACAGCAACACACAAAGACCATAAAGCTCTGCCTTTCCTTTTAGTTAGACTAATATCAAAGAAAGGAAAAGCTTGTGTTTTAGTGGTAGTTAGAAATCTTTGTCTTCCCAGCCAACAATCATTAGGTTCTGAGAGCCAAAGGCATGAAGCTATAAATGCTTTTGGGAGAAGAAAGCCAACAGTGAAGTTAAAATAGTACTCAAAGTGCCAATTGGTTCAAGCTGCTTACAGTTATTTGTTGCTAATATTAATCCGTTTTCATGAAATTACTTACCTAAGTCCCCCTTCATCTCCCATTGTGACAGGACGCTGTATTGTTCTATGCCACCATTCTCTATCAATAAATGGCTTAAGTTTTAAAAAGGAAAGAAGAGACCACAAATCCTTCAAAGAATTCTGAATTGGAGTACCTAAAAGTAACAGAAAACTGTTGTAACTCCACAACCAGAATATCCATTCAGAATATCCATCTGACCCAATCAGAGAAAACAACAGTTGAAAATAGGCATTCTGTACGAGGCACACCCGCTATCAAGCTGTAACTATAATCCTTTGTTAAATACATACACAATCTCAAAATACAGTTTTGCTCCAATTTTTAGCTCTTACTTGCCATACTAATAAAGAAAAAAAACCACAGCCCAGTGAATTCAACTTTCTCCTTATCCAAGAACATGTATTTATTTGATTTTAAACCAGCAGTACTAACAAGGAAAAAATGACTTTGAGTTTATATCCTCTTCCCCATTTTCTAGTACAGGCGTCACAAGTAGCAAACAAGCTTGGCTTCAAGATGAGAAATAGGGAAATCAAGATTCTGATTGAGAATTAAAGTGTCTAATCAATCTCCAAGGTTCAAAAAGAAATCTAGTGATTGTTCCATTATATTATTCAATGTTGCCATAGCATGGGGAACTGTGAAGAACAAGTCAAAATATTTTATTAAATGACCTCAATGATTAATTACAGAACAAACTTTTTATATTCACATAAAACTTATAAGTTACCTAACTCAATGATACATATTTGAGAATTTTTTAAATATAACCTTTTTACCTGTTAATACCCATCTTCTCTCTGCTTCTAAATCAAGTACAGCTTTTGTCTGCTGAGCATTTGGATTTCTTATTGCATGTCCTTCATCCAGGATCACTCTTAGCCACCTTATGCTATGTAATGGACTATCACCTTTAGTCTGAAATAAATGTTTCATGTGAATTAAAAACACAGGGAAGTAAAACAGTACTTCACGTAATTTGGTAAATACACATTGCTACTATTTTTTAGTATCAACGCTTACTATGTGGTAGATACTGCTTTAAGCAGTACACACGTTAAGTTACTGAATGCTCGGGGTGCCTGGGTGGCTCAGTTGGTTAAGTGTCTAACTTCAGTGCAGGTCATGATCTCACCACTCTTGAGTTTGAGCCCAGTGTCGGGCTCTGTGCTGACCGCTCAGAGCCTGGAGTCTGCTTCCAATTCTGTGTCCCCTCTATCTCTGCCCCTCTACTCACACTCTGTCTCTTTCTCTCAAAAAATAAACATTAAAAACAATTTTTTTAATTGCTGAATGCTCAAAAGCTTACAAAATATTATGGTTACTCCTATTTTACAGATGAGAAAACTGAAGCACCAAGGTGTGAAGTACGTATGTTACTCAAAGTACTATAGCTAGGAAAAAGCAGAGCTAGCATTCAAACCTAGGTAGTCTAGCTCTCTACTGCGACTTTGGTTCAATACACTGAGCTAATTTCACCTCAGATTAAAACTGTAATGATAGAACTAAATTTTCAGTAGTAAGAATTATTGAATTTAACATAATTAGTTTCTTTTATGTAATAGTTAACGTTCTTATCAGAAGACCAAAATTTTGACAATAAGGTATTTTGAAAAACATTTTAACGACTGGAATAGGCAAACAAACAAAAATTAAACTTTTAAATGAATCAGGAAACTCATAAATTTCAGCTATTAAAAAAAGTTTATTTTGGGGCGCCTGGGTGGCGCAGTCGGTTAAGCGTCCGACTTCAGCCAGGTCACGATCTCGCGGTCCGTGAGTTCGAGCCCCGCGTCGGGCTCTGGGCTGATGGCTCAGAGCCTGGAGCCTGTTTCCGATTCTGTGTCTCCCTCTCTCTCTGCCCCTCCCCCGTTCATGCTCTGTCTCTCTCTGTCCCAAAAATAAATAAACGTTGAAAAAAAAAAAAATTAAAAAAAAAAAAAAAAAAAAAAAAAGTTTATTTTTAAACTGAGATAATTAAATCATTGTGATAGAAAATAATATTCTAGAATACAAGAAAAAATAGAATTCACTTACAAACTGCTATCTAAACTTAGTTACAATTCCAATGTAAAACTGTAGCTTTAAGTGTTCTAAATGGAAAATATTCATAATTAGCTGAAGAAAGCTGAACTTTTTTTTGCAGAGTATTAAGAAACAATCTCCTATTTACTTCCTACATATTCTTAAGTATTTAGAAAAAAAGAGCACAAAGTCTGAATTTTAGAACACTTTAGAAACCTGAAGTGTATTTCTCAAATTCAACTTCTGAAATAGGAGTCTCAGCATACTTACTCCATAGTCATGAGTTAAAATGTTGTATGTAGTCAAAACAATATCTTGTTTTGAAAGCAAGGCTGGGTCTCTTATACGGTCAGGACCATAATAAACATAAAAATTCAAGTGCACATCTGATTTTATATGTTGTCCAAATTGATCCTAGAAGAAAATTAGAAATATTTTAAATAGTAAGCAGATTAGTGTCGGGAATAATATAAAAAAGTATTGTTCTGGCAGTAGTATCACAAATCAAACTATTAAAATTGCATAAAATCAAGTTTCCTGCTATCTAAACTAAAATAACAACCATGATAATAACAATACTAATTATTATTGTATTGTCAGGAAAACTGACATATATGCCATAATAATACACTATATAAATTTTGCCTGGCCCTACCAATGAGCAGCCACTTCATTTTTAGAAGGAAAAACAACCAAATGTCTTTTAAACAGTAATTAATTTTTTAAAAATTTAGTATTAACAGAAAGGCTCTACTGCTCCCAGGAAGTAAACTTGATAATATCAAAATTAAACAGCAAAAGAACAACAAATATTTTCAAGAATATAGGCAGAGATTCAAGCTCAGTATCTACTTTTATTCATTTATCACAGGCCTACTATTGGTCAGATTATCAACCAGAAGGGTGGTATAGCTAAAAAGAAAAATAAGACCTAGTCCCTGCCCTCTCCGAGGACATAATCAATTTAAAGCACTTGACTTTTTTTTAAATCATGAAAACAATAGGTCTGAGAGACTGAGCAGGAAAAAAAAAATCATGATTAGATTGGGGGAAAAAAGGACACCAGAGAAACAAAGCTCTCACTCTTAGGTGGGAGATGATAAACCCCTAAACCACAATGTCAGAAGTAAGAAGAGAATAAAAAGGACAGGTATGAAAGAAAGATACCAAAAAAAAGAGACTGATGGGACTTGAGGACTTAAATATGGGATATGAAAAAAACAAAAAACAAAAAAACGAAAGTCCTTAATACTTAAAGTGAGTGCCTAGAACTGTGTGATAAAGATATAAGTTTAAAAAAAGAAGGGGAAAGTAGGTATAAAATGAGAAAAAGAGTAGTATTACTATTTTAGACATTTAAAATTTTTGGCCACTACAGAATGTCTGACTAGAGATGTATACTACAAATATTTAAATATTGGCCTGTAATACAATGTAGAGATGGACTTTATAAAGTTATCAGCAGACAGTACATGAAGCTTAGGAATGAGTAAGATATTCTAAGAACATGTATAATGAGAAAAGAAGGTTAGGGGAAGAGCCTACAAAATGATAGTATTTAAACAGTCGGCCTCTGTTTCTACTAGGACAGGATTTAAAATATTCCAGCAAAGAAAAAAACAAAGCAAATGTGGCAAACTTTTGAAATTCTTGAATCTTGTTTAAGTAAATGCAGATTTGCTTAAAAATTTTTCTAATATTTCAAAAAAGATACCGTGCTTGTTACACAGGGGGGAAAGGCATACTAAATAGAAACCATGGGAGAAAAGTAGTGGTCAGAAACCTGGGGGAGCAACAAAATTGGACAGGGTGGGGAGGGGAAAAGTATTAAAATTTCAAGAAGGAATACAAGGTAGATTTTTTTTAACTTGTAATTTATGTTCATTCCCTCTCTCTGAAAAAGGTTTAGGGGCACCTGGGTGGTTCAGCTGGTTAAGCATCTGACTCGATTTTGGCTCAGGTCATGCATGATCTTATGGTTTTGAGTTTGAGCCCCACGTCAGGCTCTGTACTAACTGCACAGAGCCTACAGATGTCTTACAAAATAAAACATAACAAAATGCTGTAAAAAGAAAAATAAAGTCAGAGCAGAAGTAAAGAAAAAGGGAACTCAGCGGACACGGCAACAATGAGGTCACTGAAGGCCTTCATAGTTACTATAGAGGGTGAGAGCAAAAACCAGACTACTATGAGCTGAAGAGAGAATGATACCTGAAATAGTGAAGGAATAAATACTAAGAAAAGAGGATAAAACATGAAAAACTTAAGGTGAAAATGCAGAGAATCTTATTAAGAAAACCGGTGGAAAAGGAAAAGAGAAAGAATCCAATAGAAAACTGAATCAATGGGCTGCTTTGAAATGGAAAAAAAAAAAAAACGTTATTTGTGAAAGGACTAGAACTGAAATAGAAAAAAATTAACTTTCCTGGAAAAAGAGAGTTATAGTATTGAGTTTCTAGTCACTGTGCTAAGTGCTGTATATGAATAAAATAGATACTATTTCATTTTCCATTGGGAGGAGAAGTAACTTGCCCAAGTATTCAGAATAAGTATGTGGTGGAAGTGTGATGGTCTCTTACAGCTTTAACTGTATTCCTTCCCAGATCTGAAGACAACAAAAGGATGATAAGGTAGTTCTAGCCTACTCATTAGGGTGCTAGGTCATTTACTTGGGGGTTAGGAAGAATTAGCTTATTGAGAGATTGCAAAATTTTAATCTCAGCCAGGATTCCATATATGCCCAACCAGCTCTCATTCCTTTAAAAATCAGTTTTTTCCATAATCTCAGTAGGCAAGACTTTGCCAAGGTTTCCTTTCTGAAGTTTATATTATAAAAATTTTGCTGTTTTCCAAATATTAAATTATAATGAAATACTGACCAGCCACTTTTAAAAAACATATCCTGAACCCAAGCTCTTAAAGACTCATAGTTCTGTTTATACTTCCTTAATACTTGTAAACCTCACCCTGAAACTGTCATTCTAGTACCTGTGTACTATCCTTCCCACAATGAACTACATCTCAAAAAAAAGAGGATAGTTTTTTTGGAATTAAAAAAAGAGCAAGAGGGAACTAAACCTCACTCTGGTCTCAAGAGGAAAAATGACACACAAATCAGAAAAAGATGTTAATTTTAAAAATCTATATCTATATCTATATATATACACCAAAAACTTATAATAAAAATTACCAAAGAAGGCAAGAGTACATAAAAGTCAAGAAGAAAATAAAGAGGCAATTAGACAATAACTACTAATCTTTTCCAAAGCAAGTTAGAGAACAAGTGGCAGAAGCCAGATTATAGGCTAAGAAGTAAAAGCACAAAGTGGAAATTAAACCCCAAAAGGTACGACAGAGAAGGAAAGGATAAGAGCAGCAACTTAAAGGTGAGAAATAATCAAGAGGAAGTAGTTAAAAATGAAAAAGATCTGAGTATGTGTCAAGAAAAAGCCACTGGGAAGAGACTAAATAACCAGGGAAAGAGAAAAATAACAGATAAAATGCAAAGGTGGAAAGAGATGGAATCCAATGCCTAGACTAAGATAATGGTCTTACAAAGAGTGGGACCTCTTCCACCTCTGAGATTAGAGGAGAAAAGGCCAGGAGAGATGCAAATAACCTTTGACATGGCAAGAACAGAAGTTCACATCCAGTGGTCCTTATGTTCACAATGCTTCCTATAGTCATTATTTCATTATAACATGCAGCTTGAAGCTCAAACTGGAAAGGAAACACAACCAAGCTGTTCCTTATACATAACACAGAAAGAGGTTCTATTCTAATGTAATGTTCTAGAATAGAAATTCAATCTGGAAGAAAAAAAATTTTCTGGTAGTCGTAAAAGCATAGGCTCTAGAATTAGAATGTTGGAGATTATATCTTAGCTCCATCATTTATTAGCTGGATGATCTTAGGCAAGTTCCTGAATTTCTCTGTGTTTCAATTTGGTCACCAGGAAAATGAGAATAATAGTTGTGAGGACTAAACGAGAAAGTCTATGAGAAGAGCTTAAGGAATAACGGAGTACATACAGTTCACTAAATGTTACAAGTTGTTATATAAACAAAAGATATTGCTAGTGTAATTCTTAGAAAAGAGTTTTCAATAGTTCATAAACATAGTGGAATCTTAAAATTATATACTTTTCCTACCTTGGGGGACAGAAATGGCAGAGGAAGAACTATAAACCAAATCTTATGATAATAATTAATGATGTTTCTTTTACTATAAATCTTCAAAAAAAAAAAGTACTTCAATTCAGCAAATGAAACCCCGATCACCTAACAAATTATTTTAACTTAGACATAGAATGCTGACCAAACATATTTCTCCTAATGAATGACTTTAACAAAATACTTTTCAAGATGAAAACTAAAATATAAATTATGTCACATTTTAAAAGGCTGTGAAGACTTACAATCCAGTTGCTTAACACAGAAAGTGGACAGATGATCAGTGTTGTTCTTGGTCTCTCTTCAACATCAGTTTTCTTTGAACTCTCTACTGCGGATGCTCCTAAAAGAGTGAATCAGTTGAAACAGTCTTCAGCTTTTTTTGCATATATATGAAGTCAATAAAGAGATGGCAATATGTGCTTCTATGAAAAGAGTAATTAGGAAGAATTAAAATGAAGCAGATAGACTTCTGTTTCCAGCCATGATGAAGTAACAGGAACTAGATTTTTACCTTGTCGATTTATTATTTTTTACCTTGTCACTTTAAATAACTACAAATCTAGACACTGATTACTTATGGGAGGTAGAGAACTATGATTGAGAGGGGGCACATGGAAAAAATCTGGAATATTTCCTGATATGTATTTGTTACTCATAGTTATTAAGATAACATTTGTCCTATGCAGTTTTTGGAATCTGTGCTATAGTTAATGTGGTAACCAGACTCCAAGATGGCCCCTAATAATATCCACTTTCTGACTGTCACAACCTCACATGGTACCCTCCCACATTCTATTAGGGATATGGCAAAAATGGTGGTACATCACCCCTGAGATTAAGTTTCCCCCCCACCGCCCCCACCCCCCTTCTCTGATCACTCCCTTTGGAAGAAGCCAGCTGCCATGCTGCAAGGATACTCAGGCACCCTATAAAAGGACACACTACAATTTTATTTTCCATTCCCTACTGGACAGTATTTATATTATTTCAACATTTTTCTAAAAAACACAATAAAAACTTTTTTTTTCAGGTATCCTTTTACATATCTAGGTGATTTATCTATCTTCATTATTTTTGCCCCAATTGCTCATACCATGGTAATTTATAGTCCATAGTACCTGGGAGTTCCTGTTGCTGCACAACCTTGCCTATACTTGGCACTGTGAGATTTTTAAATGTTTGTAAATATAATGGGTGCAATAGTACCTCTCTGTTCCTTTAATTTGATTTCCTCAATGACTGAATCTGCCTATCTTTCCCCACATTTATTAGTTGTGTTTTCTTACTTTGGAATGTACATTTATATTCTTAGTGGCTCTTCTCCTACTGGATTGTCTTTTTCCAATGGATTTGTGGAGGTTTCTTTACACATTCTAAATGCTAATCCTTTGTAAGTTACACTTACCAGAAATATCTTCTTCAGTCTTATTTTTTACCTCGTTTATGGTGCACTTTGATGCATGGAAATTTAAAATGTAGTAGAATTTCATCAATTTTTTCCTTATAATTTTTTGTGTCTTATTTTAGAAAACACTGTCTACCACAAGATATCACTTCTGTCTCCACTCACTGATTTTTGTTTCTATTCTGTTTTTCTTCCAGAAATATGCTTATTTTGTTTTTTGGGGTTTTTTCACAGCTATGATTTTTTACAGTTTCTCTCTTCTATTATTATGGCTGTGTGCCTGCAAGGAAAAAGAACTTTCTGTGTGTGAACTTAATTCTAACTGAATTCTATCTTAATTCTATCTCAACAGAAAATTCCACATTTCTTAAAATTTCTAAAATTAGGGTTGAGTATTCTACTTGAAATGCCTGTATTTTCCATCCCTTTTTTTTTAAGTTTATTTATTTTTGAGAGCGCGAGCTACGGAGGGAGGGAGGGAGCACATGTGCACACAAGCAGGGGAAGGGCAGAAGAGAGGGAGAGAGAGAAAATCCCAAGCAAGCTCCACGTTCAGTGTGGATCCCAACAGGGGGCTTGATCCCATGATTGTGAGATCGTGACCTGAGCTGACTAAGCCATCCAGGCACCCCTATTTTCCATTCCTGTCTGATTCTTAGACCAACATCATTCTGTGATGCGTCAAATAACCTCTTTAACAGGTCCCTTTCATCATTCTTTACTATCCACCTTTATTTTATTCACAGTGCTTATTATTTAAAGTTCTGTGTTCAATTATTTATGTTTCCCCACCATTAGACATAAGCTATGAAACAGACTTTTATCTGGTATATCCCCAAAATGTAAAACAGAGGAGACTAAGGCACAGAAATATAGTAACTCATCCCAGATCTCCTTAACCCTAGAGATCAATCTCTTTGCATCTCAAATATTTAGAGTCTTACAGTGTTTTCCTATGAATTACAAAATATAAAATTATAATAAAGGTCACTAACATTCATAAGTGAAAAATTCTACTCATACTAAGAACTGAATATTACAATTTAAAGAATTCATATTAAATTAGGTTTTAAAGGGCCATCAAGGGGCACCTGGGTGGCTCAGTCAGTTAAGCATCCAACTCTTGATTTTGGCTCACATCATGATGTCACAGTTTGGTTCATGAGATCAAGCCCCACATAGGGCTCCTGACACAGCAAAGCCCACTTAGGATGCCATTGCTCCCTCTCTCTGCACATGTGTGCTCTCTCAAAATAAATAAACACTAATATATATTTTAATGAAAAAAATAAATAGCCATCAATTGCTCTAGGCCTTCAGTAGAAGAAAATATTTCTACTACTAAGATGAGTAAAGGATCTCTTTTCCATCATATTTCTGACCTAACTAAAATAAACAGAATTAACAAAAGAAAAGGTATTAGAAGGAAAACACACAAACATGCACTTCCAAGAACAACAGGATTCTGTACCTTTTTCTTTAAAAAAAATTTTCTTTTAATGTTTACTTTTGAGAGAGACAGAGTGTGAGTGGGGAAGGGGCAGAGAGAGAGAGAGGGAGACACAGAATCTGAAACAGGCTCCAGGCTCTGAGCTGTTAGCACAGAGCCCAATGCGGGGCTCGAAGTTGGGAATGGAGAGATCATGACCTAGACTGAAGTCAGATGCTTAACCGACTGGGCCACCCAGGCACCCCGTTCTTTTCTTTACTTTTTAAACTTCTTGTACCATGTTAAAATTGTTTTGCAGTGAAAAAAACGAAAGCTAAAAAACCGTAAGATTTACTGACCTTTTTTCAACATTCTCCTTTTTGTTGCAGGGGTAGATGAAATAAGCGCACATGCAAATTCTGCATCTTCTTTAACCTTAGAAGATCCTGCTGAAATAACCACAGAATCATTAAGATACTGGAAAACGAACTCTCCCCTGTGCTTATATCTCTATATCTTAAGAGCTTATACTACTAAATAAAAACAAAATATCTGGTGACCTGACACTAAAAAGAATCATTCTAACTCAGAGAAGGAATATGTAGTCACTTATCATAAAGTGTTACTTCTCTTGAGAAGAGATGTGAAAGTAGGAGCAGCCATATGCAAAGTGAATCAGCTTCCAGGTGGAAGAATACTTTCAAGGAAACAGGTGTTTGACTTCTAATGATGAGGCTGCCAAATTTTCAGATCAGTTAGTGGTAACGAGTTATTTTCCAAATGCAATACACTTTCTCAACTAATTAGGAATATAATATGATCTGATTTACAAGAAAAGAAAAATAAAGAGTTATGTTTTAAAGTAACACATAAAAGTAATGATACTGGTTATTTTTACATCTGTATGACAATACAAACTAACAATTATTACCCAGAAGATGCTCCCACCCAACTTTTGTAATTATAATTTATATATATACAAATAAGGTTTTATTGAAGTAATTTTATAAGTGGTAAAAATTACTGTGTTTAAAGTTAGTTTAAATATTTCTCTTAGATTTTAATTTGAAACTAATCTTTCAATTTACCTCATTCATTTACCACCCTTGATAAGTTCCATGAAATAGTTCAAATGTGAACAGGAGTCAAGTTTAAGATCTGTTACTAAAGAGGGGTGCCTGAGTGATTTAGTCAGTTAAGTGTCTGATTTCAGCTCAGGTCATGATCTCACGGTTCGTGGGTTATGCCCCACATCGGACTCTGTGCTGACAGCTCAGAGACTGGAGCCTGTTTCACATTCTGTGTCTCCCTCTCTCTCTGCCCCTCCCCTGCTCATGCTCTGTCTCTCTCTCTCTCAAAAATAAATAAACATTAGAAAAAAATAAGTTAAAAAAAAAAAGATCTGCTACTAAAGAATTCTAAGCTAGAGAGATACAAACCTATGGAGTTTTACTTTAATAATCTTTAAGAGTAGATTATGGATACTGAGATGTATATACATACCTTTTACTCTTTTAGTCTCAGACTGTGAATTTTTCAGTTTGCCTACAACAAAACCAAATATAAAAAGAGTCACAGTAGGAAATCAGAATAAAGGACACATTATCAAATCAAATCCATTTCACATTACCTTTCATTTTCTGTGGCAATTCATTTGTTTCAATTTCTTCTGAATCACTGCTTTCAATATACTGGACAACAGTTTTTCTTCTAAAATAAAGTGTACACAAATTTTTTATCAAACCAAAATAAAATGAGATATGAAAACATAAGTTTTAATAAAAGCAGTATAATGCTTCCTATTGTTTTAATTCAAGGAACTCTGACAAATGAAAGTAAAATTTCCTAAAAAGCATTTTGCTTTCATAGCAGATACATTTATATACAAAATGCAGTACCACTATTATTAAATTTGAAAAAGAAAACCATCCTAAAATAATTTTAATATTGAATTTAATATTCAGTAATTCAAATGAAACACCTATATAAAACTAGAACTAAGAATAACTCTTATCAAAGAAAATAATTCCAATATAAAATATAATTCACAATGAAAAATTTTATGTATTTTGTGTAGAAAGTACATTACAGTGATTAAGTTGCTAAAAATAACGGCCTCTGGAGTCAGACTGCCCGTATTCAAATCCCATTCAGCTACTTATTTGCTATGTGACTTTACGCAAGTTACTTAATATTCATCTATGCTTTAATTTCCTCATTTGGAAAATACGAGCAAAAATACAATTCACTTCATAGGATAAAATGTGTTACTATATGCAAAGCCCCTAAAATAGTGCCTGTTGCACAGTAACATACATGTATAAATTATCATATGTATTGGTTATTAGTTTATCCCATGTCCTCTTTATTTTTATTTCCATGTCCTTTAATCTTATCTGGTCAACCTAATAGTGCTATTCTCAGGCTCATCATGGTCAGCTCAGAATTGTAAGATTTGAGATCCAGATGAGAAACTGAGGTGCCCTGGTTTTGTGCTCAGTTTAAGACAGGTATTAATGAAGAAAACAATTAAAAGCCCCAGTTTTGAGATCCTTATAGGACTAGCTAACAGAGACTCAGATTTGAAATCACATCTGCAGATATTAATGGTAGAAAATACAGTACAAATAAAAGTCATTTAGACCTATTTCAGAGGGTAAATGAAATTTATAAAGTTAACAGATTCAAGTTAACATCAGAGGAGCATTATGCGCTTTATTCAAATTCTCCCTCTAGTCTACATTAACACAATAGTCTCCATAAATAACTTCATCATATTTTATTTCTACTAAAGGTGAAGAGAGAAAGAACTGAGATGAACAGAGTGTTTCTACCAAGTCATCTAATAAATAGCTGTCAGTTTTTATCTCCTGAAAATAATAGGAAAACTCTTCCAAAGTCAACAAAAACAAAAAACTTGGAAGCTAGATCTTAGTTCCTATGTAAAAGAACAGGAAAGAAAGTGGTAGAAAGGTTAAGTGATTATTAGAAACTATCAATTCACTTCTTTTATAGATTAGTATTACTTTTCTTCACCTACAAAATAGGAACACCCAACCTGCCTAAGTAACAGTGATTTTGGTAGTTTCAAATAACAGAATGAATTTGAAAGAACTACATAACTGAGATATAATGGTCTTATCTCTCTCCTATATATAAGAAAATGGAGAAAGAGTTTAAACAAATATTACATACAATCAAACCATAACAAAATTTACCTTTTGGGGCGGGAGCTAGACAATTCTGACTTGGGATATTTATTCTTTCCCTTGACATCTGAAATACTGGGTTCTCCACTACATCTAGATCCTTTCATTTCAAAGAAAAGGACAAATATACAGAGTATTAGTAAACTGTCTTGACTGAGTATCCTTAAAACTTTGGTTTTCCAACTCAATAGTTCAACTTTCTTAGTATCTTCATTCCTCTTCTTTCAATCAGCCAGCTATTCTCTCTACTAGTTTTTAAGTATAGTATATTCTCACTAAAAAATACCTTCAATTTCTTGTACCCAGTCTTTCCCCTGTAGTCATCCAGCCAATTCCCAAACTGGCTGGCTGAATTTCCTGCTGTACACCAAGGCAGCTAAGAGCTGCTGGAAAAAAAATGAACAATAAATAGGTGGCATTACAAGTTTACATTTTCAAATCTCACCTGCTGCCTGTGTCACTTAGCAACTCTTTTATGTATCACTCAGCCTCCGTACCCACTCACCACAGTGGTATATACTGGACCCTTTGCCTAGATTCTTCACTCCCTTGACTCCTAGATGATGACCTACTTCATCTTCAAAGAAAATTGAATACCATTTTCTATAATCCCAATTTTCCTACCTTTTTAAAATTCCCTCTATTAAATATTTCCCATCAACCTTACTTTCTTTCCTTCTAATGTTAATTCACTTATCTATGCTCTTGGTCTCATTGCCTGCCCCTGCCAAGAGGCCTAAAAATTATTCTCTCCATTTTATCCCACATCTCTTACATTTCTTTCATAATGCTCTCCCCTGCAAAAAAAAAACAAAAAAAAACCCTCAACTCTGCCTTCATTTCCAATGATTTTTGTTTCTCCTATTTCAAACTTAGCAAAATACATAATAGCATACAACTGTCATTTCCAATTCTTCACTTACTATTCTATCTGAAAATATTTTCAGTTTTTCTGTTCTAACCAATCTTCAGAAATTAATTTTCCAAAGGCCATTAACAGCTACACCAGCTATTTAACTGCTAAATCCAGAGTTCTCTTTTCATTTATCCTCTAACTTCAGAATTTGGCTCTAACCTATCTTTCTATTCTTATCTGCTATTATTCATGCATACTACATTATTATTAACATAAACTACTCTGAGGTCCCAGAACAAAATAGGTTTTATGTTGTTCTTTTGTTTTTACTGCCCTTTCATGAATTTTTTTTCTCAACCAAAAATGTTCTTCCTTAGCTTCTCTGACTGGTATACAACCACCCAATTCCATCATGACCTCCTTGATGAAATTTTTCCTACCAGTTCTCCCGAGATTTTTAGAAAAAAATATCTAAAATTTTTGTATATTACAAAGCCAGAGCTTGAATTACATCATCAAACTGGAAAAATTTAAATCAAATATGGGGTCATGGTTCAAAAGTAAACTTTACCTTTGATTAGTCCATCTGCCTTTTCACTGGTATTTCCTCCAAGTTTCATAGTTTGATCGTTAACATTACACTCCTGGATGAAAAGGCATATTTCTTACAAAGCACTGCTGTCAGTTTTAAATAAACTTAAAAAGCATCCTATTTTATACTGCTTTGCTTTACATAATAAAGATTACTTATATTGCTATCCCATTCTGGGGCAATTGGGGGAGATGCATTAAGTGAAGAGGAAAAATAAACCAATTAAAAATTTTTTCACAGCTATCTCAAAAGTGAACACTAGTTGGTCTTTGTTCAAAAGAAATACAAAAAACAAAACTCAGTTATAAATGGCATATTCATTAATGTAAGAAACACTTGTGAAATGGAATTTACTTTAGAATTAAAAGGAATTCTCAGACTACAAACTTTCAAACCAAGAGTCCCTACTCAGTAAATAACTTATCTTTAATGAGGCCCTCATTGCCATCTTGTTCTCTGGAACTCCCAGGGGATAGATGCAATAGTACAGATCCTAGAGTACTAGGATATTCTATTCTACCATATTCTATTGAGGATTTTCTTGCCAGCCCGGACTTTTTCTTTTACCCTTCATGTATATCCCTTTGGTTCAAAATGTATCAATGCAGACATATGTACAAAAACTTCTATAAAAGTACAATTTTATATCTCTTTGTAAAAATATTTTTAAATGATTCTAATGGGAAGAGTTCCTCCAATCTTTAATTCTTGACTTAATGATTCTGTAGGGAGGAATGACAAATGCCAATTGGTTTGAATTTAATTCTTCCCATTGAAAAAGAGAGGTGATGAAGTCATACTGAATGGAGATTAGAACTGGTGGTCAAGAGTAAAAAGTAATTTCTGCTGAGATTAGGGCTAATAATGGATAGTTTGATTTTAGTTTAAAAAAAATAAAATTTGAAACATCTTATAAAATCCCAGAGTTAAATTTTACTAAAAATGTAGTTGAAAAGATCCATCTCCTTCTAATGGTATGAATCTAAATATGTTGAAAATCTAAAATATAACAGGTAGAAAAATGTAACTAGAGGAATTATTTTAGATTAATAAGTTTTTATCTTTTTTGTCAGAGCTCAGGGTATTTTTACTTTAACCAATGTCAAATATTTATTATTTAAGATTGCACAGCCATTAAATATTAAATACATGATACACTACAATCCAAAATTGTCATTTTTATTAGAGCAGTATTACACCATTGTTTTTTTTTCTTACAAGCTAGACAAATGGATTTTTTTTAAGTTTTTATTTAAAATCCAGTTAGTTCACATACAGTGCAATATTAGTTTCAGATGTAGATTTTAGTGATTCATCACTTATATACAACACCCCGTGCAAGAAACTGATGTTAAAAATGCTTCTCACCAAATGTAATACCTAGTCTTCTTCAATAATTAGTACAACCATTTATATTTAACAACATGGAAAAAAGAATCTAGAGATTCATCCACAAATACGTGTGGATGTCCTTTACATTACTGTTTTATATTAAATGATTTTGCTCAGTAAGTTTTTTCTTCTGAGAGTTCAAATGTAAACCTACGAAGTCCAACCTATTAAATCATACTACATTCCAATCTAATGGAACTTAAATCAGTGACATTTCACTCTGTAAGCCTGGAATATCTAAATTTATTTAAAACAGTGTAATTTTTGTTGCGATAAATTCTTAGCTGGAAATCACATTTTTAGCCTCAATTTTAAGGAATGTGGCAAACTAAATATCCTAAAACCTTCCTACTTAAACACAATACCTTAAATGCATGGCTGATTCTGGGGCGGGGGGTGGTGGGGAGGGAATGCCTTACTGATGATAATTTTTTAAGCTGTTAATTGCTACCGAAGCTGTCAGTATAGTCTTAGGTGATGTTCTTCTGTTTTAATTACCAAATTAGGAAGAACAGGATGTAAAGCATCAAACTACTCATGGTAAGCAGTTGAATCTCAGACATTCAAATGACAGAGTTAAACTCCCAATAAAAGTACAAAGAAGAAAATGCAACTAAGTGCAGAAATTAATAAACAGACTCTCAATATGCATTGGCAGGAAACTGATATGCAGCCTCTTTAAAAACTAAAAAATTACGGACACCTGGGTCACTCAGCCAGTTAAGCGTCTGACTCTTGGTTTCAGCTCAAGTCATGATCTCATGGTTCATGGGTTTGAGCCCCATGTCGGCCTCTGTGTTGACAGCACAGAGCCTGTTTGGGATTCTCTCTCTCCGCCCCTCCCCTGTTCTCTCTCTTTCAAATAAACCTTAAAAAAATAAAGAAAAACTTAGAAAAGTCAAAAAAAAAAAAAGAGGTATTTTGCATATGCCATTTTCTCAGCTATTTCCTACTTTAAGTTCTTTGAATTTTCATCTGAGAATGAAAAACAATTGTTTCATTCTAACATTTATTTTTTCCATTAAAATGAATTCACTTTTAATTCTTAGAAACTAAATATAAATATACTGTGTTTGTATGCCATGTGTAAAAATATATATTAGGTAAGTATCAAGAAAGTTACCCATGTTATCATCACTAGGACACAATTAGCACTGTGTGTGACTATATTCAGACATACATAAATATGCCTTTCCAAAATGAGGACTCAACTCATAAATGTGTACCTGGCCTTTTTTTTTTTAAACTAAAAATATCATAAAAATAAGTATTCTTCAAAGAACAGGATTTTGTAGTTGCATAATATTAAATTTTATAACTATTTATTAACATAACTGTTACCTTATTGAAAGTAGTTTCTTTTGTGCCTTTAAAATAATGCTGGGGTTCGGGGGAGAGATTTGTACTTTTCTATCTCTGAAAAAAATGCATTTCTAATAACTTTCTTACACAGTTTCTCTGAAATGGCATTACCGAATCACAGATTATAAACACTTTTAGGATTCTTGATATATATTACCCAATTACCCTCAAGAATTTAGTATCCAACTTTCACTATTATCAGCAACACATAAGAGAGGCCTTTCACCGTTTCTCTGAAAACACTGGATATTATCAATTTTTTGGCAAATTATTTTTTAATGGTAAAATTAAAAGGTCTTATAATGAACCAGAGACTTTGGAGAAAATACTCTAATACTTTACCTTCTTCAGTTGACTTTTTTTAATTCTCTCAACAGGAAGAGGTTTGCCATCATGGAAGTTGGTAAGAATTACTGCAATGGCTGTCAAAGTTTTGCCCTTAAAAAATGTTTTAAAAGACAAATGGTCAGATTCTGAAACTCAGTTGGCCACAGAACATTCTAAAACCAATTTAAAAATCAAGTAAGCAAATATTATGTAGTATTCAAGGCCATAGGAACATCCTATTGTATTAAATAATCTATGTATTAGTAAAAGTATTTTGTTGATTAGGAAATGCCTTCCCACACTGTATTACTAAGAATTATTAAATGATGTACTCCATAAAATACTACAAGCATCCCTGAGAAATGTCATTCTATTAAGTAATTGCTGTCCTAAGATTTTACATTTAACTCTGAACTAATAAATTTATCATGAAACTACAGCTATTTGCTTGCCATGTAGTTCAGAGCTAATTTAAAATGGTTAGTAATTCCAATATGCACATGATATAATCATTTTATTTCATTTAAAGATAACTGTAATACTTAAAACCTGTAACTTATCAAGCATAAAGGACATGGTGTTTCTTGTGCATTTTTCTTAAATAAAAACACATAATCTTTCATTATTTTCCATAGCTGAATTTGTAACTAGCAACACAGACAGAACTCTCTGGCAATTTTAAAACAGTTAAGGCAGCAGTTTTCTAAGTGTAGTACACAGGCCCTAGGATTTCCCAGAACCCTCTCAGGAGTGTATGTGCAGTCAAATCCATTTTCATAATACTACCAAGACATTATTTGTGTTATATCTTTAGTAATGCCACAAAAGGGAGTTGTGGGTAAAACTGCTGGTACCTTAGCATGAAACAAAGCCATTGGCACTACATTATACATTGTATTTTTAGCTGCCACATACTCACAGTTTAAAAAAAAAAAATGCCAGTTTCATTTTAACAATGTTCTGTAAGAATATTCTTGATGAAGCAGTACACATGAATTTTATTAAATCTTGCCTCAAGTACACACCTTTTTAATATTCTGTATAACAAGATGGGAAATACATATAAATTACTTCTGTTGCACACCAAAATATGAGGATTATCTACAGAAAAATTACTTGTGAGACTGAGGTTACAACCTCAACTAGCCACCATGCACCACCATGCATCATCACCTTTTCATGCTTCATTATTTCTACTTGAAAGAATGACCAATAACCAGTTATTCATGACTGAGTGGTAGACTTTTTCTTGAAAAATGAACAAAGTAAGGCTATCTTTAAGGGCGAATAAACAGATTTGTTGTTAATGGTAAGATCTGAACTTTCAAGCAAAAATTAGAATGTTGGAACACTTATATCTGACACCATAAGCACAGGCAGCTTCCCAAAATATAAATGCCTAATATGATCAGCAGTAATATCAAAGAGTGTAAACTTCTGATCCTATACAATGAAATGAATCAACGTCTGGCAGATGTGTATAACTCAATGAACCAATATTTTCTAAATAAGCAATGCCTGATGTTATAAAATCATGCATGATTAAAATATCCTTTCAATGGGCAAGCTAAACCAATGAATTTTAATGGAACAGAATACAAAACCATTCTAATACCATTTTTAAATTCTACATTGTAACTACTAACCTTTAATAAACTAATACTTGCTTAATTTCACTGTTGTATCAAAGAATTATAAAAGTTATCTAAAAAGGCTATTAAAATCCTCCTCCTGTTTCCCAACTACATATCTGCATGAGAACTAATCTTCGTTATGTACTTATACCAAAACACCATGTTACAACAGACTGAATGAATAAGCAGTTAGGACAATTCAAAATTCATCTTATTAGACCAAACATTAAAGTGATTTGCAAAAATGTAAAACAATGCCATTCTTATCAAAACTACTTTTGTTTTGGAATAGTCCTTTTTCATTTAAAAATACACTATTTATGTTAACAAGTAATGTATTTATTAACTATTATTTTAAAATAACTTAAATTTTTTTGTTTTAATGTCTAATACTATAAATATGGATATAACACAAAAACAAAAAGCTCTTTGAAATCCTTAAAAATTTTTAAGAGTATTAAGGGTTACTGAGACCAAAAAGTATAAAAACTGCTGGTGTAAGGCATCATAAAGGTATATTTAATACTCTGTATATCACAATACTATGACAGAATACAGTTTCATGTAACATTGTTGTCTTTCCCTTTTTTTAAAGAAAATTCATGAAAGATAATCTACTTGAATTTGAAAAATGAGAAACACATGTTTACACATTATTGCTAATCAACCAAACAAACCAAAAGAAAAAAAGTAGCCACATTTTAAGTGAAAAGACTTAGAGAAAACTGCTCCATACTTAAAGTGAAATCTAGTCCCACACTGACACCAACATATTCATATCTCTATCGACTTCAAAATTACTTCTATAAAATCATAATTACAAAATAAAATTAACTCAAGGGGCGCCTGGGTGGCTCAGTCGGTTGGGCAGCCGACTTCGGCTCAGGTCATGATCTCACGGTTGGTGAGTTCGAGCCCCGCGTTGGGCTCTGTGCTGACAGCTCAGAGCCTGGAGCCTGCTTCGGATTCTGTGTCTCCCCTTCTCTCTGCCCCTCCCCTGCTCATGCTCAGTTTCTCTCTATCTCTCAATAATGAATAAACATTAAAAAAAAAATTTTTTTAAATAAAATAAAATTAATTAATTCAAGAAAAAAATAATTACCAAACCCATATCATCAGCTAAAATTCCTCCATGGACATTTTCTGGTCGATCCTTCTCAGAAAAATTTGTTATTGTGTTGTAGTAGAAGTCACTTCGCTGTTCCCAAAACGGTGGAAGGTCTTTACTGTTTTCCCGTGAAACCATCCAAGCTAGAGCTTGTTTTTGATGTGGAAGCAATGGTGTTTCAACAGCCTATAAACAAAAGGAATGTCTTAAATAGAAATAAAACAAATCATTTTTTTTCCCCATGCAGATTCTGGAAAACACTTGATCTTGTGCTAAAAACTATATAGATACACAGCATATTTTAAAATTCCAAATAGTTTTAAATAGAAAATATTGGCTCAGTACCTCAGCTGGCTCCATTTCATGAGTTTTATCATCTTCTTTTAAATCTTCAAACAATTTGTCAAATTCTGTTTTAAGCTACAACAAATAATACCAAGAAACATCATGAAACAAATTAAAATAATCTCACTTCAGACTTTTCAAATCATTTAATTAACTAAAAGATTTGAATACCAAAAGGTACCTAAAATATTCTTTGAGTTGCTACACTGTTCACTGAAGCAGTATGAATAGGTGCTTTGGGTATAAAAGGTTAACCATAGGGGTGCCTGGGTGGCTCAGTTGTTGAGCGACTGACTTCGGCTCAGGTCATGATCTCACAAGTTCGTGAGTTTGTGCCCAGCATCAGGTTCTGTGCTGACAGCTCAGAACCTGGAACCTACTTCAGATTCTGTGTCTCCCTCTCTCTGCCCCTCCCATGCTCATGCCCTGTCTCTCTCTCTCTCTCTCTCTCAAAAATAAATAAACATTAAAAAAAAATTTTTTTTTAAGGTAACCGTGTTAGAATCAAAAGAATACAGAAGAGAGAAATCTGAGGCTTGTCCCAGTTTTATCACAAACTAACCCATATACAACATTGGGCGAGAGACTTAACCTTTATGGCCCTTTATCTTATTCCTGTAAAATGAAAGGGATAATTTAGATTTAGAGTGTCTCTAAGGTTCCTTCTGCCACTGAAATTCTGTGAGCCTATTAGTTGTATTCAAACAATTTTGGCAGATCCTACCAGGCACATTTGACTTTTTTCATGTCAAAGACATTTCATTTACTATTACTAAAACAAAGAACTTGCTATGTGCTACAAAATATTAAGAGATGATTTCAATCTTACACTAATTTAGCTGGTTCTTTAAACTGATCTAGTCTAGGGGCACTTGGGTCGCTCAGTCAGTTGAGCAGCCGACTTGGGCTCAGGTCACGATCTCACAGATAATGAGTTTGAGCCTCACATCTGGCTTGCTGCTGTCAGTGCATAGGCCACTTTGGATCCTCTGTCCCTCCCCCACTCATGCTCTCTCTCTCAAAAATAAATAAAAACATTAGCACAGGCTCAAGCCCTACTAATAATGATCAGGTAAAATATGGCAACTGCAATTAGACGAAAAGGCTAACACAGATGGGTAAAGACAAAAAAGATTTGATATGAATTATAGACTAATCTCCACTGATTTTACATCTTTTTTTCTAAATTAACTCAGCCTAACAGTATCTTAGCTCACAAATTAGACAAAGTAAGAACTATACTAATGCTAAGATTTGGAATTAATTTCTCTTTGCATTTCATTTGCAACCTTATTGAATGAAAAGTTTCAAGCTTCAATTTTTTAAAGTTAATATTTGGACATTAAAAAAATTTCATGTAATACAAAAATATTAAAACATACTAAAACATCCCATGCCTATCTATACAACAACACGTGTTTTAAAATATGTATGAATGTGTATGCATTACCTATCATTACTTTCCTTTTACATAAATGTTTTTCATATATATTCTATTTATTCTACAGCATGTTTCATAACTTAATATATCTGAAGATCACAAACACCAGCATATACATATTTATCTTATTCTTTTAAACATCAATCTTCAACATTTAACATTTACTTTTAAGATTATAAAATAAAACAGAAGCATACCTGTTCAGTTGTCATCTGTACTGCAGCATGAACTGGCATACTATAGCTTGGTCCAGCTCTTCCAGAGCCCCAACTACTTTCTAAACTGAATCCTAAAGCTGCAATTTACAAATGAAAATAATAAAATCACCAAATGAATTATCTTTCAGTAAGTAACTTTTAGAACTTGTTTAAGTTGCATTAAAAAAAAATCAATATATTTCAAAGATTTTTTAAAAACTAAAAGTCATTCAGGGACACCTGGGTGGCTCAGCGGGTTAAGACTCCGACTTTGGCTCAGGTCATGATCTTACAGTTTGTGAGTTCGAGCCCTGTGTCAGGCTCTGTGCTGACAGCTCAGAGCCTGGAGTCTGCTTCACATACTGTGAATCCCTCTCTCTCTGCCCTGCCCCCATTCACACTCTGTCTCTCTCAAAAATAAACATTAAAAAAAATTTTTAAAAATAAAAACTAAAAGTCATTTAAAAAATACATTATTAAAATAATTCCACATTATTTGAACAAACTCTTGCCAGATAAATACTTCTACTTCATTCGCTATTGGGAGATTCTTTTTGTCTATAATTTATCAAAGACAATACTTGCAAATTAGGGATTTCCAGATATTATCATTGGGGGAAATTAGAGGAGGGACTATAGGACCTTTTTGTACATATGTGTGCGTGTACGCGAACACACATACTCCCTCCTATAAATCTATAATTATTTCAAAATAAAGAGAAAAAAATTCAGGGATTTCCTTAAAAAGATTCCTGAGAAAAGTTACAACTCAGAGCCTTCAACACAAATTGATTAGCCAAACTCAAGAAAAAATGTTTTACAATTCCTGCATCTTATGATATCAAAATAATAGAAGCTTAAACCCTAAACTTACTTTTTGGTGCAGGACCCAATTTAAATCCATGTTTCTTTAACTGATCTAAAACCGCTTTCCTATTTTCTTCTTTTCCCCAAAAAGTCATATGGAGAGGCATGGTAAAAGCATTGTTTGCACCAAAAGGAACGACCCTATTATATTTAAAAGCAGAAAAAAAAGGATGGAATTAGAACTGTTATTTTCCACTTCCATGAAGAAGAATGTGACTATTAAATATTAGAAGTGTTGCATTTTAATTTTGCAAAGAAGTAAAATAAAGAACTATTTGGGCAAAGTAGAAAGACAGAAAAAGTACAGGGAACAGGATCAAAAACAACCAGAACAAAAGAGTGGTTTTTAGGAACAGAAAGCCAGAAGAAACGGAGAAGATGGAATAAAGCAGAATAGCCTATAACTGAGATTATAAGACAGGTAAAATAGTAAATTTAATTGAGAAGGTGGAGCTTTCACTAAAGGAACCACTATAGGTAGCAACTATTCTGAGAATGGGGACTGAATTGCAAGAATTACATCTGACCCTTGAACAGCATGGGTTTAGGTACGCTGACCCCCTGGTGCCGTCAAAAATCCACATATAACTTTTGACTCCCCCAAAACAACTAATAGCCTAATGTTGACCAGCAGCTTTACCAACAACACAACACATATTTTGTAGTTTACAGGAATTACATACTGTGTTCTTAAAGTAAGCTATAGAAAACATTAACAACATCATAAGGAAAATAAAATACATTCACATTACTATACTGCATTTATTAAAAAAAAAATCTGCATATAATGGGGCCCAGGCAGGTCAAACCATTTTGTTCAAGGGTCAACTGTTTTTCTGATCAAGGATTCACTAAAAGTTTATTCTCAGTATCTGAAAAATTTAATAAACTGAGATTGGAGAAAACAAGTAAAGTGAGAAGATATTACTGAACATTTATCATCAAACTTCACCTTTTCATATCCTCAATATTCCATACTTCAACTGAGATCACAAACTAAATGCCTAAAAGAGAAAAGATAACCAAGGAGACTGGGAGTTTAAAAAAAAAAAAAAAAGAAGTGGTAGAACTGGGAGAGGCAGTAAGGGCATTACTCGGGGTATTAAAGCAGGAGCTGCTACTCTGTTCCAGTCAACTAATGTCCTGTGAAAATGAAGGTCAGATCTGCCATTTGTCAACAGAAATATTCATAAATAATTTTTACATTAGGGAAAAAGTTACCCTGTATAAAATGTAGGGTATCCAGGTATTTGAATACTGGAAATAAACGAAAAATTGTAAAACATGTAGGCAAAATGAAATGCACCTACATATGATCACAGGCTACCAGTTTACCACCTCAGGTTTAAACAAACAGTTCCCAACTCCCAAAACTATGCACTAAAAGGCTTGGACAGATGGTGTGGGCTTCCTAATATCTGAGCAAAGTCAATTTTTCTCTGTGGTAATAATTCAATAGGAAAGTGAAAGAACAGTTGTTTCATGGCTAAGGTAGTAGAGGCAGATGAGAAAAGAATTAACATACTAATTGAACACATACTAAAGGCACAGTGACAAAAGATGTCAGGGCAACTATACTGACTCTTAACAAATTCAAAGATTGCAACTTACAATTATTAAAACTAAACTCTGAAAGTACATTACCCTTCAATTTGTGCCAATTTGTTGTCCATGATATAGGCCAAAGCAGCTGCTAGATCTTTCTTTAAATGGCCAACCTGATTTCCATTCACATTGTTTACTTTAACTGCATTCTTATCATAGGGGTTATTGGGTTCCCGTTGTAATGCAACCATTTCATTATTATTAACCTAATGAAATAATCAACAGATAATATTATAAATAATAAACATACAATAGGAGCTTTCTTCATCAAACTTTATCTGGGATTTCCATTCATTTTTTAATGCTTACCAAATAACACTTCATATAAGAAATATGTATTTTCTTGGATTCATACTTGTAATAGTAATATAAAAAGCATATTTTGTAATGATTCTTTTACAGCACTTTTTTAACTTACATTCACTGGGAAGTTAACAAATCCTTGATATCTGAAAGATACAATCAAAACTAAATAAAAGATTCACACTATCTAAAATTTTCAACATCATAACTTCTGGAAACAGGTAATCTTTATGGAGTGCTTATTACATACCATTATTCTAAGTACATAACAGAGATTTGACTTTTTAAATCCTCACAACACTACTGGTAGATACTGTCATTACACCCAATTTTACAGATGAAGACTAAAGCATAGAAAAGTTAAGTAACTTGCCCAAAGTCACAAAACTAGTAGTATAGCAGAGCTAGAATTTAAATCCAGGAAGGCTGGTTCCTAAGTCTGATTTCTCCAGACTCTAAAAGGGGGAAAGATATTAATTATAAGTCAGAATGGATCTGAATAAGAAAATATATCCAACCTTCAACTCATGCCATTTCTGATTTCACTTGACTAAAAGTTGGCTGAAGATAACATCATTGAAAATGGAAGAGTAAGGACTTTTGAAAATTCTTGCATAAAAGCAATGAAAAAACTGACAGAAATGGTCAGAATCAACTTTTCCAGACATCTGGAAACCAGCCAAAATATTGGAGAAACCCTGGGCAGGGGTGTTAATTCAAGAAAAAAACTGATGGACACCTGGGTGGCTCAGTTGGTTAAGCATCCGACTTCGGCTCAGGTCATAATCTCCTAGTTTGTGAGTTCGAGCTTCATGTCGGGCTCTGTGCTGACAGCTCAGAGCCTGAAGCCTGTTTCAGATTCTGTGTGTGTGTGTGTGTCTCTCTCTCTCTCTGCCCCTCCCCCACTCAGTCTCTGTCTCTCTCTCTCAAAAATAAATATTTTAAAAAATTAAAAAAAAAAAAAAAAAACAAGGAAGAAAAACAGCTGAACATTAGTGCCCTAGTTCCATCTCCAGCTTTCAGCTGCATGATAGCCTTTAAAAATAACAATCTTCTGGGGGTGCCTGGGTGGCTCAGCCAGTTGAATGCCTGACTCTTGATTTCAGCTCAGGTCATGATCTCATCATGGCTCATGGGGTACAGCCCCTCCGGCTTTGCGCTGACAACACGGAGCCTGCTAGGGATTCTCTTTTTGCCCCCATCCCAGATCAAAATAAACAAACATTAAAAAAAAATAATAACCTATGAAAATTCTTGGTGTAGTCTAGCAGTCACTAGAGGGAGTATAATGGAACAGAATCTTTCAAAGATTCATTCCCAAAGAACTGTCATTATTTGACCTGTATCAAGGTGCTCCAGAAGATCCCCACCTGCAAAGTGATTTCTCTTTGATCTCTCTGCTCATCCACCACAAAAAACCTCCCTTGGGTGAATGTTGGTCAAAAACAATTTTACAGGCAGTGGATAACAAGTGGAGTAAACAATAAAATAACCAAAAGGATTAAAAGGAAAGCTGAGACTAAGATGTTCATAGGGGCTTTGAAAAGCTCCAATACATTCCTGGGAATGTAGAAGGCCATATGCAAGCATAGGGCTATATACATGCAAAGGGCTGTACATATGATCAGGAAAAGACCCGAGAAGACCCTGAGCTCTGACCTCTGGATAAACTTGAGGTTCTGAACAACCAGGACATGAAGGTTAAGGCAGAGTTGTCAACTGCCTGGCTGAGTGCTGAAGGAGTGCCCCAAATGCAAACAGACCCTCTCTTACTAAATACTGATTGATGCACAGACCCTCTCTTACTAAAGACTGACAGATGTACAGACCCTCTCTTACTAAAGACTGACAGATGTACTGGCTCTGGTATAATCATAAGCTGACCATTAAGCTAACCATGCAAAGACATCAGTAGATTATACAGGGTTAATTCAGAAAAGTCACTAAACAAGCAACAATTACCAAAATCAGCAACAACAAACAACTCTGGAGATGAAGAATCTAATTTTTACAGCTGCCACATTATTTTAAATGTCCACTTTTTAAAAAAAATTTTTTTTTAACATTTATTTATTTTTGGGAGACAGAGCATGAGCGGGGGAGGGGCAAAGAGAGAAGGAGACACAGAATCTGAAGCAGGCTGCAGACTCTGAGCAAGCTGTAAGCACAGAGCCTGATGTGGGGCTCGAACCCACAAACTGGGAGATCATGACCTGAGCAAAAGTCGGATGCTCAACTGACTGAGCCACCCAGGCGCCCTTAAATGTCCACTTTTCAACAACAAAAAAATGAGACATGCAAAGAAATGAGAAGGTATGGTTTACTCATAGGAAAAAAGCTACCAACTATCCCTAAGAAAGCACAGGTGTTTGCCCTAACTAGAAAAAAAATTTTAAGTATGTTCAAAAACCTAAAGAAAACCATGTACTAAAGGAGAAAGCACTATAAATAAGTAGGTCTCACCAAACAGAATTTCTGTTGTCAAGAGTATAATAAAGTCAAAAAATTCACTAGAGAGGCTCAACAGCAGATATGAGGAGGCAGAAGAGTCAATGAAGTTCAAGACAGGTCAGTTACATTATTGAGTCTGAGGAACAGTTACAGAGTCTGAGGAATAGAAAGAAAAAAGAATGAAGAAATATGAACAGGCCTCAGAGACCTGTGGGACAACAGCAACCCTATCTGACATTCACATACCGAGTCTCAGAAGAGAAGAAAAGGGGAAGAAATAATAGCCAAAAACTCCCCCAAATATGATAAAAAAACACTAATCTATACATCTTAGAAGTGCAACAAACTCCAAATAAACTAACCTCAAAGAGATGCAAACCCAGACACATCATAATCAAGCTGTGGAAAAAAAATCTTGAAAGCAACAAGAGGTACAATTCATTTATAAGGGATCCTCAGTAAGATTAACATCAGAAAGCAGAGGCCAAAAGACAGTGGAGTAACTTTTCAAAGTGCTTCAAAAACTTCAGCCAAGATTTCTATATCGGATAAAACTATCCTTCAAAAGTACAGGAGAAATTAAAACATTCCAGTTAGGGGTGCCTAGGTGGCTCAGTAGGTTAAGCATCAGACTCTTGGTTTTGGTTCAGGTCATGATCTCATGGTTTGTGAGTTCAAGCCGTGTGTCAGACTCTGCACTGACAGTGTGGAGCATGCTTGGGATTCTCTCTCTCCCTCTCTCTCAAAATAAATAAAATAAATATTTAAAATAAATAAGTAAAATATAATACATACAAATCAAAATGTTGGAGACTATAAAAACAAAGAAAACATGGTCCAAGCACCAAGACAAGAAAGGACATATTAAAAAAAAATTAAAATAACAAAAAGAATTACAACTAATCTAACAATACTTTCAGAATAGGAAAGAAATAATCTACTTTATTATAAAATACTTTGATGTGTCTAGATATAAAAACTTTAACCGGGGCACCTGGGTGGCGCAGTCGGTTAAGCGTCCGACTTCAGCCAGGTCACGATCTCACGGTCCGTGAGTTCGAGCCCCGCGTCAGGCTCTGGGCTGATGGCTCAGAGCCTGGAGCCTGTTTCCGATTCTGTGTCTCCCTCTCTCTCTGACCCTCCCCCGTTCATGCTCTGTCTCTCTCTGTCCCAAAAATAAATAAACGTTGAAAAAAAAAAAATTTAAAAAACTTTAACCATAAACTTACCAAAAACACACTTAAAAAAAAAGTTAAAAATTAGCAATGCCAACGTTATATATCAAAACTTAAATGATACAGTCAATGCAGTACTTTGAAGAATGTTTAAAAGATTGAAATGTATTAAATTATTACAAGTTCAAATCAAGTATCTAAAAATAAAACGAAAATAGGAAACAGAATATAAAACGAATGAACAAAGAAAAATAATAACCAGAAAAAAAAAAATCCAAGAAAGTTTGCTTGAAAACATGAAACATATAAATCTCTATCGAGGCTAATCAATAAAAACTAGACACAAATATATGGGGTGCCTTGGTGGCTCAGTCAGTTGAGCGTCCAACTCTTGATTTCAGCTCAGGTAATGATCCCAGAGTCATGGAATCAAGCCCTTCCTCGGGCTCCACCCCAAGCATGGAACCTGCTTAAGCTTCTCTTTCTCTGCCCTTCTCTCTCTCTCTCTCTCTCTCTCTCTCTCTCTCTCTCTGCCCTTATCTCTCCCTCTCTCTCACTCCCCCCCCCACCCCGTCCCTCTCCCTCATTTGGGCTCTCTCTCTTAAAAACAAAACAAAAAAACAAGACACAAATATAGAACACAAAGAATAAAGACCTGTATATAACCATAAACACAGTTAAAATATTTTCAAGTATAAATGTTACTAATACTCTGTAGCAATACATTTGGAAATTTAAATAAAATAGATGCTTTTCTTTAAAAATATAAGTTGCCAAAACTGACTCAATAAGTATTTGAATCATGCACAGTTTGAATGAAGCTAGAATTAAAAGGTACACACTGTTTGATTTAATGCATATAAAGTTCCAGAACAGGCTAAATTAATCAATAACAACAAACTTAGATTGTAGTTGTTAGTACAGGTACAGCAGAAATGACTGCAGCAAGACACAAGAGAACTTTCAGGGATGATGGAAATAATCTATACCTTGACTGGAATGGTGATTATCACATATATGTATTTGTCAAAACTATTAGAATAATATACTTAAAAATGTGTGCATTTTCTCATGTAAACCACATGTCAATAGAGCTGGAAAAAAGTTGAAAATAGTAAGTATGAACAGATAAATACCTCAATTTTTATTACAATACATTTTCATAATAATGATTAACTCCAAAATGTCCATCAATAAGGAAATTTAAGGTACCATATAGACTTGTATTGATGTGAAAAGATATTCCTAATATTCTATCAAGAGAAAGAAGGGTAATCACTGTAATGGACATATTATGATATCATTTTTTAAATACATAACGTGATTTCAATTTACATGCATATGCTCACAGAATAAAGTGTAGAAAAATAAAATGAGTAAGTTATGGTCCAGGATGGTAGACTACAAGAAGATTTAGTGCTTTTTCTTTTAGCCATTTTAAAATAATGAATATGTATTACCTATAAAATACATTTTGAAAAATTAAAAAAGCGATGATTACTTTTAATGAGCTTACCACATTTACATTAGCTTACCAGTGTCACAGAAATTATTCTAAGATCAACAAATAGTGAATGTTCTAAGATCAGAAACAACCATAATCTAGCATTTCACAATGGCTTAAAATAATTTAGAAAACAATCTAAGTTTTGAAAAATACACAAATTAGAAATAGGAAAGCTCAGAGATGGATATGAGAACTAAAGAAGAGATGGACATGATAAGAATTGACTTCAGGAAAAAATCAGAAATGAAAAACTATTTCAGAATTAAAAACTAAAGAAGAACACAAAAGTCCACAGACTTTATGGAAAACATGGTAAGGGAAATAAAGGACGAAAAATTAAAAAGTGAAAAAAATATGAAAGTATTTCAGAGGAAGAAATAACCACATACACAGGCATACATATATGCAGAAGAGATCTAATACATACAGAGTAGAATGGAGTCCCTAAAGGACAAAGCAAGTATTTAAAACTGTAATTAAAGAAAATTTTTGTGAAATAGAAGAAAATGAAGTTACAGAGGAATCATAAGACATACCTTAATAAAACTACTAGGCTTCAAGCTTATGAAAAATGCCCTTTAGTCATCAAGGCAAAAATTTCCAATTCACTTATATATGGGAGAAAAATCATGCTGGTATCAGAATTCTCACCAGCAACATTTATGCAACATCAAATTATCATGGAGAGAACATATGGGTCAAGGACTTTATATTCAGCCGAAAGTGCTCTTTAAGTATAAATATCACAATTACAAACACACAAAAATTCAGGAAATCTTGTTCTTTCCTAAGGAATCTTCTAGATAACACATTTCAGACAATTACAAAATAATCTAAGAAGCTGCAATATAAAGAAAATACAGGAGAATTAAACACTAGACAAATCCATATCATGAAATTCTTTCCCAAAGAATTTCCTAAGAATATGCTTCGGACAACCAAAAAATTATTTGAGAAGCTTTGACATAAGAAAAATATGAGGGAATAGAAGAACTGACAAATGCAGAACCTTGCATAGCACAAAAAATGTAAAATAAAAAAGTAAAAAAAAAGCAACCCACAAAACAAATGTAGTTTCTGCAACAAATCAATGACATGAAGGAACATAACCACCAAAGGTAATGTATGAACTTTCTTTGATACCAATTTTTAAAAAATGACCTATAAAAAGACATTTTTTTTTTTAATTTTTTTTTTTCAACGTTTTTATTTATTTTTGGTACAGAGAGAGACAGAACATGAACGGGGGAGGGGCAGAGAGAGAGGGAGACACAGAATCGGAAACAGGCTCCAGGCTCTGAGCCATCAGCCCAGAGCCCGACGCGGGGCTCGAACTCCCGGACCGCGAGATCGTGACCTGGCTGAAGTCGGCCGCTTAACCGACTGCGCCACCCAGGCGCCCCTAAAAAGACATTTTTAAACAATCAAGAAAACAGATTATGGATTAGTTGCTGGATGTAATAAGAAATTATTATTTTGTTAAGTATGAAAATGACAGGAGAAGTCTGAACTTTTTTAGAGATACATACTGAATTATATGGATGTAAACTAATACAATAGAGATTTTTAGGACTAAAGGATAAAAGAAAAAGAAAAAGTGATGAAACAAATGTGCAAAAAATTTGTTAACTGCTGAATCTGGATCACAGGTATGTGGTTTACTACATTATTCTACTTTCACACGTTTAAAACATTTCCTAAGAAGTTAAAAAATAGAACTAGAGACATATCATCCAAATAGCACAGAAACATACTACATAACCATAACAAAGAAAATTACTGACCAAAGAAAGTCCTATATACTACCTCTCTCTCTCTCTCTCTCTCTCACACACACACACACTCTCACACATACACATACACACACACACTGCAAACAGAGACAAAGACAGACAGACGTAGGGAGAAAAACTGGGAGACAGTCTTACTACAGAAAGGAAAAAAAAAAGGACCTAAAAACAGGTAATTCCCTTATCTAGTAGGAATTAATCTTCCTAAATTAAAAATATTAGAGTACAGAAACATCCTGAGGGACACAAGAGAAGGCAAAGAACTGACTTGGAAATCACTTTGCAAATGTACCTAGTATCTGTACTTCCTGAAAACAAATCATCTTATCTTCTTAAGCTTCAGTTCCTCGGTTATAAAGAGGGGCTAACAGGGGACCTGGGTGGCTCAACCGGTTGAGCGTCCAGCTCTTGATTTCAGGCTCAGGTTATGATCCTAGAGTCATGGGATCAAGCGCCCGGTGGAGCCTGGTAAAGATTCTCTCTTCTCTCTCTCTCTCCCTCTGCCCCTCTCTCCCACTCACGCCCTCTCTCTAAAAATCAAAAAAAAAAAAAAAAAAAAGGGGGGGGGGATAATAGATGTCCTATCTGCCACACAATCATTGCAGCCATCAAATGAGACCATTTAGGAAAAAGTGTTTTGTATATTATAAACAGGATACAAGTGCCCAAAAAAAGAAAAAAACAATTAGTCATTAGGTTATTTGTTATCTCTTGCTCAGATACACTCTAATTACTTAAAATAAGTATTAATTATAAAACCACCTTCCAATTCTTTTCTTCTAGATATTATCTTCTAAGTATATTTCATCTTAATATCTAATGTTATACTCACTACTCCTGTGTAATAGCGTAGTCCAACTACATGACCTCTCAAAGTTCCAAATAAAACTGAATCTAGCTCTTCATCACTAGTTAGGAAATCGTCTGGAGGTATAATATCTTGGAATTCAAAACGGGGAAAGAAAGTTGGATATGAGAGGCGTGGAAAATTTCCATGGGCTCCGTATTGGACAGTCTGCAAGTACTTCCAAACAGGATCTCTATTTAAAAAAGCACAGAAAAACGATACAATATTTAATCAAGTATTTCCCAAAGACGGTATTATATTTTTGGCCATTTGTTTTCTCATTTCAACATGTTAAATCTTTAGTGGGAATTGCCGCATATTGATAGAGTTTCTCTGGGTAGAGCAGGGTGTGGAGTGGGGAAGGTTTCCAAGAACCCTACCTGTTCAGTGATGCCTCTTCTACCCACCAAGTACTCAAAATGAAAACTCCAACAAGGGTTTGGAAATCTCCTTCCTAGTGAAGATCATCTATTTAAATTGCGATGTATGTGATGTCTGTAACTCTAATTACATACCAAATTTCAACAGAAATTGAACTAGAAAAGGCTTGCAAATATAGAACTATTATTATACGTGAAGCTATTTATATCGTTACAGATAAATCGAGCATCCACTATCTTAATTCTCTCCAAACAGAACCCTTGTTTTATTCAGGCACCCAAATCACGCCACCACGGGAAGCTGAACTCAAGCTTCCCACTCCGTTGGTTTAAGGGTATCCTCAAACCCCTCATGGATAACTGTTTCAGGAACAGGCGTGTAAACCAATCTGAAAAATGGAAAATAAGAGGAAGCCGGCTGAGGCGCTTCCAGGAAGTTTCCACTCTTCCAAGAACAGATGGAAGCTATTTCCCCGCGTTTTCCTTTTACGCCGTACATTAATCTTCTGGCTCCACTGAAAATACATATTTCCATGCCTAAGAATGCACATAAACTGTGAGGTAC